>NC_050573.1:196024187-196381687 GCF_011100635.1 Trichosurus vulpecula
GTCCCTGAAAGGGTCTCAGGATGCCCTCAGAGGTCCCCAGACCATAAGCTGAGAACTATTGGTTTAAAATGTTAGGTTATTCTTTTATTAATCTCATATAATATAACAGTCAGAGTTTAGAGTTAATACTAAAATCCCAGCACAGCTATAAACCACAGGTTAATGCACCAATAGTGCCTATTGAAATTTTGCAGTGTAAACATTCAAACATTTCCATTTTACAGAAGTGTTCAAAATTCAATGCTGCCCACCTTATTACCCAGAGTTTTGAGGACCTGATAAATCTTTATCAGGAATACGCTTCATAAAATGAGAGGGCTGGACAAGATGATCCCTAAAAGTTCTTTCCAGCTCTAAGATTCTACGGAACTTAAAGGGGCAGACTTCGTTTCAACCTCGGTTTCTCTACCTGTGGGACCCTGGGCAAGCTCCTTAACCTCCTCCGGGCCTCGGTTTTCCATCCGTAAAATTGGGGTTTGGACTAGATGTCCTCTAGGCTCGCTTACAGCTCTGATCTGAAGAGCCTGAGATTTGGGGGATCAAGCAGCCAGGGGCTGATGATAAAGTGTCAGGAGATGGAGCTCCAAAGTAACCCCAACGGTCCGTGGATGTCACATCTCCCCTTCGGAAAGTGACAGCTGGCAGGTACGTGACGCTTAATAACGTTTGCAAAGCGCTTCAGGGCGATCATCTCGCTAGATCGGAGGGCAGGCGCTGTTACTGGTATTACTGGTAGCATTACCCCCATTTCCCAGATGAGTCCGTCAACAGTCTACAAGCACTGAAGAGGCGCGGGAGGAAACTGAGGCTGCGGGAGAGGGAGGGGCTTGCCCAGGATCCCTCGGCCATTGGGGCGGACGCGCCACTGACTTGCTTCCTTCCCCGTCCTGAGCCCATTTACTTGGTTTTCGAAGCAAATTTCTTGAGCAAATTCTTATTGCCGCAGGCGACGGGCGACCCGTGCAGGCCCCGACACTGGGGACTGCCCCGAATGAGGCCGGGCACTGCGATGTCGCCGCCTCCGCCGACCCCGGGGCTCAGCCGCCGACTCCCGGCTCCGGCCGTCGCCGCTCTGCTCCCTCCCCAAACCCCCGCTTCCGACCCGGTCCGGGAGAAGCAGCGGGATCGCCCCAACGCCACCCACATGGCTGCGGCTGCTCCCGCAATCCCTGCGAACGCAGGAGCGCTAGACACCCGGCCCAGAGAAATCCCGGAAGTTCCGGCCGCGAGACCCGAGCTCCGCCACGCGGCGATTGGCCGCGACGCCCCAGCCGCGGTAGGTGGTCCCGCCCACCGCCCTGGTGACGTCACCGCCTTGTGAGTGTGAGAGCTGCAGGGGCTAGCAGAGCTAGAGGTGCCTCCCGGGCTGAGTGTGGTGGTGTTATTCCTCCTACCTCCGAGACCGTGTTCCCAAAAGTAAACTTTTAAAACTTCGTTCCTCCAACTTGTTAAGGGGAATCGGATTCCCAAGGTCTTTATGTAAAGAAGAGAATATACCAAATGTAAAGACAGAACAAAAACTTTTCTTCCGCTAGGGGGCTGCAAAGTTGTTAAAAACAAGAACGGTGATGCCAAGTCCTTTCCTTACATCTCGGTGTGTGCCCCCTTTCCTCCGACACGACCACCCAGGTGCACCACTTCATGCCTGGGCTATTGCGTGCTAGTTGGTCTCCCTGCCACAAGTCTCTCCCTAGCGATCCTTCACTCACGTGTCAAACTGATCCTAAAGCCGCAGATCTGACCATGCTACATCAACCCACACACGCTCAATAAACTCCAGTGGCTCCCTGTTATCTCCCTGACCGTGTTATGTCCACCCACACAACTCCCAATTAACTTCAGTGGCTGACTACTACTTCTAGGAGCAAATGCAAAATCTGTATGGCTTTTAAAGCACTTCATAACCTGGACCCCTCCTACCTTTCCAGTCTTTTATACCTTATGCCCTTTTCCCCACCTCATACTCTAACTCAGTGATACTAGCCTCCAGGATGTTCCTTGCACAGTTCACCCTATCTTCCAACTCCTACTCAGAGCATTTTATTGGCTGTCCCCCATGTCTGGAACACTCTGCCTCCTCACCTCCCGCTTCTGGTTTCCCTGGCTTCCTTCAAATCTCAATTACAGTATGACTTCTGCAAAAAGCCTTCTCCTATGCTCCATTCTGACATCAGTCGTATTTTCCCTCTGTTGATTTATCTCCAACATCAACCTCACCAGAACCAGGCTCTAACCCGTGGGTGACCAGAGCCCCACAAAGCAGGCTAGAGACAGGAGAGTCAGAAGTTTAATTTCAAAGTGAGAGAAAAGGCTTGCACTTGTGCTGGAGCCCCACCCCTGAGGGGGGGGGGAGGAGGCATGAGGCAGTGTGGGGAGTTCTCAATAGTTATATACCAATGGCTGCGCAGCGAGCTCTAGCCCTGACAAAGAGGGACAACAGCAACGATGGGACAAGTTTGATTCATAGCAGGACTTCACGACCAGAATATGGGTACTAAAGGTGCTTGTCCAAGAGACCTCAGAAACCGCCTAATGCTGGTGTGAAACAATTTTGAGCTTTTGCTGGGGCTGAGATCATCCAGAAAGCGAGCACAAAGGATTGTTGGTATGCCAAGCTCAGGGCACAGCTTGCTTGCTGGGCCTTAGCTCTGGAAAACAGGAGGTCTCCAAATATCTTGACATTTCCCCACTTTAGCCAAAGTGAGGAGGTCTGAAAGAACCCCTACCACCAAACAAGAGATAGAGAAGATTATGAAATGCAAAATGGATAAGTTTGATTACATTAAATTGAAAAGTTGTTGTACAAACAAAGCCAATGCAACCAAGATTAGGAGGGAAACAGAAAACTAGGAAAGAATTTTTACAACCAGTGTCTCTGATAAAGGCCTCATTTCTAAAACATATGTCAAATTTATAAGAATACAAGCCATTCTCCAATTGATAAATGGTCAAAGGATATGACCTGGCAGTTTTCAGAGGAAGAAATTAAAGCTATCTATAGTCATATGAAAAAATGCTCTAAATCGCTATTGATTAGGGAATTGCAAATCAAAACAACTCTTAGGTACCATGTCACACCTATCATTGGCTAACATGACAAAACAGGAAAACTATAAATGCTGGAGAAGATGTGGGAAAATTGGAATACTAATACATTGTTGGTGGAGTTGTGAACTGATCCAACCATTTTGGAAAGCAATTTGGAAGTATGCCTATAGGGCTATAAAATTGTGCATGCCCTTTGACCTAGCAATACCACTTCTAGGGCTGTATCCCAAAGAGATCATACAAATGGGAAAAGGACCCACAGGTACAAAAGTATTTATAGCAGCTCTTTACGTGGTGGCAAAGAATTGGACATTGAAGGGATGCCCATCAATTGGGGAATGGCTGAATAAGTTATGGTATAGAAATGTGATGGAATACTATTATGCTGTAAGAAATGATGAGCAGGCAGACTTCAGAAAGACCTGGAAAGACTTATATGAACTGATGCTAAGTGAGGGGAGCAGGACCAGGAGAACATTGTACACATTTACAGCCACATTGTTGGATGACTAACTTTGATAGACTTGGCTCTTCTCAGCAATGCAAGGTTCCAAGACAACTCCAAAAGGCTCATGATGGAAAATGCTATCCACATCCAGAGAAAGAATTACAAAGTCTGAGTGCAGATCGAAACGTGTTTGCTCTTTCTCTTTTGTTTTGTTTTGTTTCTTCTTTGTCACGATTTAGTCCATTGCTTATAATTCTTCTTGACAACATGACTAATGTGAAAATATGAATGTATATGTAGAGCCTCTATCAGATTGCATGCCATCTTGGGGAGGGGGAGAAAATTTAAAACTCAAAATCTTTAGGAACTGAATACTGTAAACTAAAAATTAATTAATTAATTAAAAAATTTTTTTTTAAAAAAAGAATAGGTTGATACAAAAGAAAGAAAGAAAGAACCGCTACCCTTATGACCAATAAAGGAGAGGTAGGTATAAGCCAAGATGCCACAAGAGGCTAGCTGGGACAGGACGAGATATTGCCCAGGGCATTAATGTCTTGAAGGGACCTATGGGGGAAGTGTGTGTCAGGTATCATTGCTTGCCATTGTTTGCTCACAAGCAGAGAAGAGCGAGGGGGCCAAGAGTGTAGAGGGAGAAAAGCCAACACACACATGAATCAGGGCATTGGTGGGCACATAACAAAAGGGAAGCAAAAAAAACTAGGACAGTGTACACAGCTCTCATCCAGAATCTTGGGACAGCTATCTCATCTGGATGTCGGCTGCTTCTTGGTCCGTACCAGAGGAAAGCTGGAGCTCCCTGGAGGGTTTTGCCATCCATTTAGGAGTAGGGACTTTCTTCAGATGATTTAGGAATCCACACCCATAAATTTGGCAGCTGCGAGAGTAACCATAAAGGTCTGGTGGGAGTCCTCAAACAAAATGATTGATTGATTAGTATGGGGCCAATGTTCAAATAAGAAAACTCCTTGTGTCAATCTTTGGATCTGAGTTTCTGGTCAGCATGACATAAGTCCTTAGTTAAGAGTCTCTAAACAACATATCCAAGAAAACTTAAACATAAACATCTTAAAAGAAAAGATCAAAAAGTACAATTTATCACCAATATTAACTGACATCTAGTCACCTTGTATCTCATTCTCAGTATCCATTTGATCAGCACGTTTTGAGTCCCAGTTGTCTCATGTAGTTACAATCTGGTACTGCCAAACCTCCTTTGTTTACATATTTTTTTTAGTTCCTTTGGACTCTTGACTTTTTGTTCTTCATTTTTATTATATTGACCCTGCCTACCTATGAAAAATTTATATTTCTCCAATTATTTAAATCTCCTATAGTTTCTGGGTTTCTCTTGGCAGATGTACTTCCAGGTATTTTATGCTGTCTAGAGTCATTTTGAATGGGGCATCTCTTACTATCTCTTCTTGCACAGTTTTGTTGTTCATACTGTCTGCAAAAAGAGGTAGTTTTATTACCTCATTCCCTATTTTGATTATTTCTTTTTCTTCTCTTACTGCTATTGCTAGGATTTCCAATACAATATTGAATAATATTGGTGACAGTGACATCCTTGTTTTAAACCTGATCTTACTAGGAAGGCATCTATCTAGTTTATCCCCATTACAAATAATGCTTGCTGACGGTTTTAGAGAAACATGTTTTTTATCAATTTAAGGAAAAACAATTTATACCTATATTTTCAAATATTTTTAACACATCAATTATGTTTATAGTTTTCCTGTTATTATGCCATCCCTGCATTCCTAGTATAAATCCCACTGGGTTATAATGTATATGTATAATCTTTGTAATATATTGTTCTAATATTTCAGCTGGTATTTTACTTAGGATTTTTGCATCTATATTCATTAATGAAATTAGATTATAATTTCTTTTCTCTATTCTCTGCTCTTCCTGGCTTTAGAAATCAGTATTATATTTGTTTCATAAAAGGAGTTTGGTAGGATCCCTTCTTTGCCTATTATTCCAAATAATTTATTTAATATTGGAATTAGTTGATCTTTAAGTGTTTGGAGAATTCACTTGTAAATCTGTCTGGTCCTAGTGCTTTTTCTTAGGAAGTTCATTCATGGCCTGTTCTGTCTTTTCAAATTATCAGACACTATAAAAAGGGGAAAATAATTTCACTTTCTTTACCATTATCAATACAATTTATGTGTAAAATCCTTAATCCCTAATTAATAAATCTTTAATCCAATTTTGAGAATTTATTACTAAAACATACTCAAAACTTGAATTTACAGAGAGATAAATTTTGGAAGCCAATCATATACATCTGTATATAGTTCTTAGAGAAAACAATCTAAATCTGTTGCTTTCTCAAAATTTGCTATTTCATTTATTTAGAAAACTTTCACATTACATCATTTCCTCCTTAGAAGGATATCATCCCTGTATTATAATTTGACCACAAATATAGGTTAAAATTGTAAGATGTTCATACATTCATCCTATTATAGTAACTCGGAGATGTTCCAGTATCAATCTATTATTTAATAGACTTAGTATTGTACTTACAAAACTTCTTAATTATAGAAATTTGCTATAAAAGGAAACAATGTCATATGTCATAATAGGACACCACCATGGGAGACACTTGAAGGGATGAGTGGAAGTTCACTTTATTTATTGCTAGCTATTTGAACAAAATAAAATTAAAATCTATGCTCTTTTAATCTCTTTAAGAAAGGTACTTACAGATATAAAGTGTAAAAAAATAAGCCTTTGTAATCTTCCAGGTTTCCATCATTATGAACTTCCCACCCAAACAAACCATTTAAGAAGTACTTCATCAGGAATAGAAAGGCCACTGACAGCAGCCAGAATGCTTTCAACCATATTTTCTATTATGAAATTTTGATGAGTTGTACTTCCAATATACAGTGTTAAAATAACACTCTTTAACAAAAGATGAGGTCTGAAATAAACATGCATTGAAAAAAATTTTTCAGGTTTCACTGATTTCTTTTTAAAATTATTATACTTTAGTTTCTTTTTTTACATTTGTAGGAAAATAAAAATGTGTAGGAGACTAAAAAAGAATATAAAAAAATCTATTTGATTCATGGAGGAATAATGGAATCTTAGAACCAGACAAGACCTTAAAGATTCTCTAATCCAATAACCTCATTTTACAGATGAGGAAATTAGGTAGTCTGGAGAAGAGAAGAATAAATACAGACACAAAATCTACAGTTGTAGAATACATAGATATGGTGATAGCTTTGCTTTGTTTTGCTTAAAATGGTGGACCTAAGACCACTACGTAGAAGTGACAAGAAGTTTTCTTATACTGAACCAAAATCTAACTACTAGAATTTATCAATAATGGAATGGAATGCCTGACGGGGGTACCAAACAATTTGTCACTGTAGGTATTCAAACATAGGCTATGTGAATAACTCTCAGTGTTATAGGAAGAATTCTACATTGGGAGGAGGGGAGAATAGATTAGAAGACTTCTAAAACCCTGTGACTCTATAACTGAGACATCAACCAAAGAAAACCTTTATCCTCAAACAAAGACTGGGAACTTTGCTTCTATTTTTATCTAAATAAAAATGTGCTGCATCAGTTCTTTACCTTGACAGGGGTTCAGGGTAAGTCACATGCAGCCCTGCAGCTTTAATAATTCCAGTTTGAAGAGCTTAAACTAGGGCATCTTCATTAACCATTTGGCCAGAATTAATGTAAGAGTATTTTTGTCACTACAATAACTAGACTATATACAATAGAAAAGTAATGTTCACATTTCAAGCTGTTTCAATAACTTCTTTAAAACTGCAGTTACCCTTGTTCTCGTTGTTCAAATGACCAAGACATATGAATATCGAATCACATAAAATGAAATGATGGCAATACAAAACCAAAAAATGGAGCCTAGAAAACATAAGGTATGGCCAAATCACTTTTTTGCAGTGCAAAAGGATACTTTTTTTATAATTTAAGAAGAACTTAACATTTAAAGCTGAGATGAGAGGAAGAATCTTCTAGTGAAAGGAAGATCAGCCTAAGAAATGAGGGACTTGGGTTTTAATTCAATTTCTTGAAGTTGTAAGCTTTTTGTCATTGAGCAAGTCATTTAATTGCTGGGTCATCAGTTTTCTTATCTATAAAATCAGGTAAATAATCATAAATAAACCCACTTTACAGGATTACTGGGAGAATAAAATGAGATAGACTTAGAGCTGGAAAGGATAGATCTCAAAGGTCAGAGAGTCCAACCACCTCATTTTACAGACATGAAACTGATGACCAAAGAGACTGAGTGACTTGCCCAGGGTCACAGAACCAGAAAGTGTCTGAGACAGGGTTTAAACTCAGGTCTTGCTGACTCCAAGACCACTAGGTCATGGTGCCTCTGATTTCATTTCAGGTTAAAAATTATATGCTCATGTCCCATCAAGCAGTGGTTAAACTGAGAAACTCTTCTCCTTTATACTTAGAATTTTCATAGAATTGCAGAAAGGTTTATGATGTTCTTTCTGAATGTCAATCAGTATTCAGTAAATGCCTAACTCCAAAGCTTAGAGTAAACTACCTTGGTGTGACACTCTCCTAAGGTACTTTCTGTCTGAAGAAAGATTCCTGAATACTGTTCTTTTGTTAGTTGTCATATTAATCTCTAGAACAGGGATTACTTACTTGTCCAGTGTTTAGCACCACTGCTATCAAAGGACAAACCTTCATTCTTTAATGCATCTGCCTTGGGGATTAAAATGCCCAGGATGGTCACCCCAGAACTAGGGGGAAATACTGATATATCCCATAGAATGGCAATGCTACATGTAAATATGAATTCTTACTTTTCCAAAGCACTTCTAGCTCTACTACCTAAAACCTTTCAGTTACAAATTCCAGATATTATTATCTTTATTTTATATACGTAAAGGAATTAAGGCATGAGGATTACACAAGACCATAGTTAATTAGTAATAGAGCCATTCCTTGACCTATGGCATCCAAATCCCACTATCTGCACTTTGACCATCAGTAAATTATTAATGACATGCAATCATTATTCATTTCAGTCATATTATTTCAATATCAATGGGACTTCTTCTCTGTACTAAAATTGGTTATCATTCTCAGTTTTATAAGTTCTATGTTCAACTCACTGACTTAATTTTGAGTGAAGAAGGGACAACTACTATGTGTAGATACTTAAATTAGGCATTATAAAAATGCTAAGGAAGAAAAACAAAGACTTTGATGAGAAAGTAATTACTAAATAATCAGAAAATGTGCAATGAATGAAACTTAAAAGACACCCAGTTTGTTACTGTTCTTTCCCACATAAGGCATGAAAGAATCTGAATTAAAAACATTTTTTGTTCTTCCTGACTTAGAAACTTGGGTTAAAAGATATTCACAAAAGGTCAAGCACACTTAGAATTAGAAGGTAAATTTTAACTCACTTGTTTCCCAGAGTTATTCTTTAAACCATGAGACCTGCAAAAGAAGGAAGTTGATTTGTTGTTGTTGTTCAGTGGTGCCCAACTCTTCGTGACACCAGGCTCTTCTATCCTCCACTATCTCTCAAAGCCTGTCCAAGGTCATGTTCGTTATTTCCACCACAATATCAATCCATCTCTCTCTCTGCTCTCCCTTTTCTCTTTTGCCTTCAATCTTTCCCAACATCAGGATCTTTTCCAATGAGTCCTGTCTTCTCATTATGTGGCCAAAGTATTTAAGTCTCAGGTTTAGTATTTAACCTGCCAGCGAAGTTGATAGAGAATGTAACATATTTGAGATTAACCTTTCTGCAATTCTATGAAAATTCTAAGTATAAAGGAGAAGAGTTTCTCAGTTTAACCACTGCTTGATGGGACATGAGCATATAATTTTTAACCTGAAATGAAATCAGAGGCACCATGACCTAGTGGTCTTGGAGTCAGCAAGACCTGAGTTTAAACCCTGTCTCAGACACTTTCTGGTTGTGTGACCCTGGGCAAGTCACTCAGCCTCTTTGGTCATCAGTTTCATGTCTGTAAAATGAGGTAGTTGGACTCTCTGACCTTTGGGAAAATATCATTTTGGTAGGCATATACTCTAATATTCTTTACTTCTGCCAACCTTTATAAGAGTAGCAGTAAGTTTCATTAGTCCTAGTTCCCTCTTTCCAATCAACTTATAAGTCTGAGGTGTCAAAGTGGGGGACCAGCAATACAAACTCTGATTCTTGCAGCAGCTCATCCAACTTTGCACAATAATGGGCCCCAACTGCCTGTTCCCCTTCTACCTTCCTGCTACAGTAAACCAAGAAAAATTAGTGAGTTTCCTAATCAAAAATAGCCCAAGATGCCCAAAGAATGTTCAAGAAACCAAGAACAAAATCCAGCAAAAAGGCACTGAAGAGAAACCTAAAGCAAGGTAAAATAATCAGACATGTTATTTAGGTGAAGGGCTGCTAATTAAATTCAAATTAAATTTGAAAAAGCTTGGAGGCAATGTAGTATAGAAGGAAAAGCATTGGATTTAGAGTCAGAAAAACTTGTGTTCAAATACCAGCTCCAATCGGTGTCTTGTAAATTACATAGACTTTAAAAATAAAAAGGATGGGAGAAGTAGAAAATAGTTTATGTGCATTCGCCAAGACAGATATTATAGATGGAGCAACAGTTCTCAAAGTATGATCTGTAGAAACTGTGGGATTCCCAACACCCTTTTGAAGGGGTCTGCAAAGTCCTATTAAAATACACCTCCCTTTCACAACTACATATCTGCAGAGGAGTTGGGTGTGGGGGGGAGAGAATTGGAGAATTGGATAGGTAAAGAGGGATGAAAGTAACACTGTGTATTAAGAAGATATACTTTTGAGGGAAAATCCAGGAATTAGAATGGAGAAAGAAGGAAGGAAGAGAAGAATGATGGAGAACATCTGACTGAAACTCTATGGAGGGAGAAGCAGGAGGAATTTTATCACCACAGTGTGATACAGCACTGATTGGAATCACAGGCTTCGTTTAGAGAGACACAGCTTCAGTTAAGTTTAGAAATTAATTTTCTGGCAGTTTTATCTGCGGTTCTTATTGTGATATAGAATCTTCATTTCAAATGCCTTGTCCTCCTAAGCAACCTTATAGCCAATTTTGCCCGTACCTATGATTCCCAGAGTAGATCCGGTCACTCCTTGTCCCATCCAGTCGATAGAAAAATACTTAGCATCTGGTGAAGTAGCTACCTCGTGCCCTAAAAATCAAAGATGCAAAAGCAAGCCATGGAACTGTCTCCACAAACAATTCTATCATGCTTTTAAGACAAAGAAATGAAGGAGAAAATTGTAATTTACACCTTGCTTTACAATCTCTGGTAAAATGAGTTGTTCTGAGAACTCTTGTCCTGGAACACACGTGACTCATCCATTTCTACATGAAGTAGAACATAAGTTTCAGCAAAAAAAAAATCATAACATATTGGGAACAGGTAGTATTTTCCTCATAGTATAAACCAGAATATCTTGGCAAAAGGGTTACGTTGTAACATTTATTCTAAACTAGCAATCTTCTGTCACAATAAGGCTGGGGTTCTTAACCTTGGGAATTTTTTTTTCAATTTAGATAACTGTATTTCAACAGAATTGGTTTCCTTTGTAATCCTACATATTTTAATTGTTTAATTTAGAAACATTATTCTAAAAATGGGTCTATAAACTTTACCAGACTATGAAATAAATTCATGACCAAAAAAAATGTTAAAAACTCATGCCTTACAGGGAGGCAAAAAGCCCAAAATTTAGTTCTTTCATGTAGACATACAAAAAGGTATAGCTCTTTCCTGTATTCCACTGTTCACCATGGGAGAATGGGAGATATCTTCTATCAAGACATTAGCTAGCATCAGAATATGCCCAAATGTGCTTAGGAACACTGTTCATGTCCCCAGGATGCTTTTGGCTCGATTATGACATGCACTCCTTTGTAGCTCCTTTCCAAACTACTAGTGTATACCTAACTCCTGGAAGCATTCTATAATGGTTTTGAAATTATTTGGACAAAAATACTGTAAAACGTATTCACTGCTCTATAACAAAGAAAAGAATGTTAAGAACTACTGCTACCTTGCAATATAAGAAACTTTATGATTAACAAAGCACCTTCAAATATACATTTTCTCATTTGATCCTTAAAGCAGCCCTATGAGGCAGGCAAGCTAGATAAGTAATGTTTATTATTCCCATTTTAGAAATGGAGAAGCTGAAACTAAGAAAAGGTTAAGTGCCTCACTTAAGGTTACATAGCTGGTAAGTGGCAAAACTGGAACTAGGTTCTATATCTTCTGGTTGTCATCTAGCATTACATCATACTGATTCTGTATAAATAAGTAGAATGGATAAGGGGAAAATGTCCGATGCCAAATAATAAAATATGTTCATGCATATTTGTTTTAAATAGGTCATACCAGATTCCAGTGAAACTCTTCTCTTACTCTGAATAATATAAACCCCTAACTAAAAATGGAAAACATTATCTAAGAATCAGGAGAACTTGAAAAGGACTATTTTCACTAATAAAGGCTATGGTTATGAATCATCATGAAATTAAATGGCCTAAAAGGATCTTCTACTATTGTCCAGGCTGATGCCAGAAGTAAGGTCATTCCCATATCTGCAGTGCTGTTAGAAACAGCCTATGGAGTGCTGGCCAATTTCACACCAAAGCTGGCAATCAGGTTCAGGTACAGATGATCCAGACCTGCTCCTGAGTTTACCATAATCAAAAAGAAAGTCTTCAAGTACCAAGCAGCCATAACAGGATCACACAATATTTAGCAGCTACTACAGCTCTGGAGCAAAAAGCATGGAATTTGATATTCCAAAAGGCAAAAGCTAACTGCTTACAATTGAGAATAACCTATTTGGTTGAACGGAGTATATTTCTATAGAGAAAAGTGAACCTTTAATGGAATAGAATGTGTCTAACTATTCCTAATGAAAAGACTAGAGTTGAATAAAATCTTTGAAATGAAAAGTCAGGAATCATGAGAAACATTGGTAAATAAATACAGTTTCAAAACTTGATGGGACTATAGGATGATGACATGTTTTTACATTCTAATAGAAAGAAAAAGAGCAAGCATCCTCTCAGAGCACCAGTTTCTCTAAAAGTCAAAGAGAAATTTAAGTAAGATAAACAAAGCATCTGGAAATAATTTTATTCTCTTTTGATATACTTAATAGAAGAAGGAAATTGGAATATAATGGGAAGGGAAGGAAGAGGAAAATAAGAAAGTGTATTATCTTACATAAGAGGGGAACATGAGGTAAAAATAGTAGAAACATAATTTACCTCATTCTACCTCTCTCCTTCTCCCAGTGCATCTCCCTCACTCCTTAATTTCATTTTTTTCACTCCTTTTCAGTATGGCTTCTGACTCAGCTGCTGGACTGAAAGTCTCTCTCCTAGGTAAACAATGCTGTCTTTACTGCTAAACTGGGCTCTAAACAATATGTAAAAGTAAGTATAGTCACTTTTTGAAGGTTAAAGGATAAGGGCATTAATGAGACATTGTGTTATGTTGTTAATACTGACACTTCTATATTAAAAGAAAAAATTTATTTACTCTTTCTGTTTAATCAAGTCATAATTTAGTTATTTACATGTGACTGCAACATTTGTGTCTTGTACTTTGGACTGCTTAAAGACTACCCTTTTGTTCCTACTTGCAAAAAGACAATTATAAAAAGAAATGAAAACATTGTCTTCAAGAGCTTCAGAGTTCTAAAAGATGTTAAGTTTTTTAATTGTAAAATTTCAATCCAGAGAGGAAAACTGGATAAAAAAGAGAAGGGGTTTATATTTAAGGAGAAATTTTCTAGTAATGACTTGTAAGAGATAAGAGATAAGACTTTGAAATTATAGCTTATAATGTGGTAAAAAGATTATTCTCAAGTAACACTGCTATTTTGTTAGTGCATGAAATATATGTGTGTGTATGCATATATATACACACATATATGTATATATAATTACTAAATGCTGAACCAGAGAAATAAATCAGTCTTGGATCACATAGTTTTATTTAAAAGCACCAAATCTTAATTTAGTTGCTATTTTTAAGAAAAATGTGCTTCTTTGATTCTAAGATAAAGATAAGATGATACCTGAAATTATGCTAGCTCCAACCTAGCTTGTCTATATAAACTGATGAAAAAGATGAAGTTAATGAAAGTGACAATAGCTATTTCTAAGAAAACTCCAAAACAATACCTCCAAAACTCACAAATCACTGGTATCCAATGACTAATGCTGGTGGAGGGGTTAGAGCACTGGCCTTGTAGTCAGGGAGACTGGGATCCAAGGCCTTCCTGTGACACATACACAGAAGCTGGGAGGCACTGGACACATTACTTAACCTCTCAGTTCTCTGAGGCCTGTTGGAATCTACCCAAGACTCTTAAAGGATCAAGACAGACCAGCCCTGGAAGAAAACCCAGGAGGGATTTTTGCTCAACAAGGGAAGCCTTCTGCTCCTCCAAGGCTAGGGATGCTGCCTTTCTAAAAGAAGAGTTTTTAATATGAAAAAGCAAGGCAGAGCCTACTCTTTTCAAGAAGAGAATCACCACAGCCAATAACTTTAAGCGATGCTGAAAGCAAACAGCAGCTCCACAGTCACATGCCCAAGAGGGCAAAGCCTGGTAGCATCTAATGGAGTAATATCCAGCAGAAATGACATCCCCGGTGATATTGTTGCCATGGGTTCCTTATGTGTGCGTTTCTCCTACACTCTTTCCACTGTTAGTGTGCATTCATGGGAGGCTATGCCTCAAGTTGGTAGAGGAAATGTTTGACTGGATCTTTGCTTACTGATGTTACTTTATTAAATCCCTTTCCTTATGTGTCCAAAAATGATTAAAGAATATTCTGTTTAACCAATCAAAGCTACAGGAGGGCTAGAGATGAGTGTGGCATGCTACATTCTTCCCAAGCCAAGTCTGGAAGTGGGGTGATGCTAGAAAAGCAGCTCCAAAGACCGATTCCCAGTCTTTCCTTTCTGTATAGAAAAAGCTTCATCCCTGATATGTGTTAGAAGTTCTTTCTTTTTGGTGGTTCAGCATGGTAATGGATAAGGAGGAAGATGTTATTTGCCACCTCTACTTTCAAATCAATGCTCTGGTATCTTTTAGTTCAGTAAGCAGTTGGAGGGGACTGGAACATTAGAGTGTAAAGTTCCCAGATTTTTTCAAAGTTGGCTAACAATGGGACTTTGGAGGGTTTAATCTATGATTTCAGTTGCTATGGGTTCATGTGGGTTCAGATACTTGATCTCTGAGATTATTAATGGGAAAACAGATGGAAGACTTCTCCCAGCTCCATTCTCTGGACTTCTTCCCCTCCTGCTAAACAGCTGCTGTACCACCCCAAAGATACCTCCATCCTGAGATCCCAATTTCCTGATCTGTGACTAACTGGGGTACCATTTCAACAGAACTCCAGCAAAGCTCTACTCCATTTCCAGCTGGACTCTCTGGGACTTCTTTTTCTTCTCCTCACCAGCTGCCTCCATCTCCCCAATCTTTCACCTCTAGTTCCCCTTATGTAGTTTTCCCCTGTAGTCCCTTGAGGGTAGAGACTGTCTTGCTTGCTTGCATTTTGATCAGCAGAATTTAGCACTGGGCCTGGCATTTAGTAAGAACTCAATTTATCTCTTTGATGGTTTTAGGGATGAAAATAAGGGATGATTAAAACTTACAGGCTACATGCCAAGTAACATATGCATAAATCTTCCCAAGGAATTATGTTTCTTAAACTATCTAGCCAATGGCAAACAAATGGTCTTAGTTTATTCTCTTAAGGGAAGAATCAAAGGGTTGATGCTTTCTTTTGAGATTTTATGTTGACAAATACTAACTCAGATTCCATAGGCAAGGGGGAATGAGCTTCTAAGACACAAAGAACCTAGCAGGGGAATAAAGATCTTACTTATTAATTCAGCTGTGTATATGTGTGACATACATTCCTCAAAGCCAGGATATCCTTGTCAGTTAGAAAAAACAAAACAAACCAAAAACCCACCTCCACTATACTATATCCTTACAAGAAAACGTTATATAAAACACAAGCAGGATACAATGAAATGAATCATTATAATCTGGATATAATAGCCATATATGACTGGTCCCTCATCTCTGATTGTCAGAGGCAGGGAAAAACTAGTGACTGCCCAGGAGAATTCTTTCCTATCCAAGAATGGGACAGTCGAGTTACCTTAAAAGGACAGCAAAAGGAGAAAGGAGGAAGAGAAAACTTACTCACAACAAAGGAAGGTAACCTGCTGCAGTAAAAGTTAGGCCCCAAATCCAGACAGGTTATTCAACTATCACAGGCTTTCTTTAAAAATCAAGCTAAGTTTATAAAATGTATGCATGTGTGTATGTGTATACAAGAGCTGGGGCGGCTGGGTGGCACAGTGAATAGAGCTTTGGACCTGAACTCAGGAAGACCTGAGTTGAAATCTGGCCTTAGACATCTACTATGTGACTCTGGGTAAGTCCCTTAACCCTCTTTGCTTCAGTTTCCTCTGTAAAATGAGCTGGAGAAGGAAATGCCAAATTACTCCAGTATCTTTGCCAAGAAAACTCCAAATGGTTTCGCAAAGAGCTGGACATTACTGAAAAATGACTGAACAACAAGAAGGAGAGAGCCAGTATGCCAATCCCTGTTTCACCTGTGGCACAATGGATCACTTAGAGCCTGAGAGTTCAGACAAATAGTTCTTTTATTAAAAGCATATTTCAACACCCTCCCCTCCCAGTAAAAGCAGTTCATTTAAAGGTCACCTGCAAGGTGGTTCCCTGGGTCAGGAGATCCCTGCCAAAGACTAAAAATCACTTTTACATTCTTCTTGCACCAGAGACCTAAAGGGTATTCTTAGATCAGTTCACCTGGGGGTCAAGTTAACATAAATTGCCTGAGGTCTACACACCAGCATACAGTGTCTGGCTGATATAGACATGTGAAAGATTAACACAAGCCTTTCCAGTTTCGCCAGGACCTTAGCCCACAACTGGCACCATGGCACAGTGGATAGAGAACTTAGGTCAGAATTAGAAGACCAGATCTCTGCCTCTAATACCACAGGCATGCCACTTAATTTCCATGTAACTCTATGTTGGCAGCCAAATTGCTCAACTACATGCTGGAGGGAGTTTCCACAATAGGAGTTTCCCAATCAATCAACTAATAAACATTTATTGAGCACCTACAATGTGCCAGGCACTGTGTTAAGCACTAGAGATACAAAAAGATGCAAAAGACAGTCTCTGACTTCAAGGAGCTCATAATCATAATCTAATGGAGGAGACAACATGTGAACAAATAAGTATCAAGCAAGCATTATACAGGATAAATAGGAAATAATTAAGAAAGGGAAAACACTAGCATTAGTTGGTTGCTTGGTCGTTGTCCTGCGTTCTTGAAGAGGACCAAAATGACATCGCTATGCTAGAGTCAAGATTCAATGTGTCTGACTGTGGCTGATCAGACCAATGCAAGCTTGGAGTGGTCTATCACAGGTCGGGCACAAATAGTCTGTGTGAGCATTTGGAGTGGACACTCTAAACTTGCGCATCCTGCGTTTTCTTTGAGCTGTTTCAATTCTGCTTTGATCGTAGAGCACAGCACCTTCTCTGTTGTGGGCAAGCCATGTTGAGCAGTCCTGTGCCACTGTCTCCCATGTCACACAATCAATTCCAAAGTTCTTAAGACACACCTTGAGAATGTCCTTCTTCTGACCACCAGGTGAACACTTGCCCTGTGTGAGTTCTCCACAAAGCAGTCTTTTTGGCAAGTGTATGTTTTGCATTCAAACAACATGGCCAGCCTATAGGAGTTGCACTCTTTTGTAATGGCGACCACACTGGCATACTCAGGATGGCTGCTAGTGAAGGTTGTTTTATCTGATTTACTAGGAAAAACAGCTGTTTCAGGAGTCAATGATATTCTTTAATTACATAAAATACAAACAGAGAAAATACAGAGAAGAGAAATAAAGACCAACAGACAGGGCTCTACTGCCTGAATCACAGCAAAACTGCTATATATACTTTACATTCACCACTGGATCGAGAGAGCCTTTACCTCTGAGCAGCTGGAGAGCTCTGAACATAGGCCACTCAGAGTCTCCACCAGGGAATCACAAGATCCTTCTTGTAAGCAAGCCCCCAAAGCAAAAGCTCACCTCTCAGAATATATACTCTTTCAGCTAATAGGCTCAGAGCCAGAAGGCATCACAACTCGACTCAGCACCTAATTGGCTTATTAGCAAAAGGTGTAAAAGCCTTCCTACAAGCAAGCTCCTCCCCTAAGCTTGCTTAGGGCTCCTTAATGGGCTCCACATGATACCCATACACACCCATTAACATTGCATCTCTGAAGCAGAGTTTTAATGCTTGGCAGTTTAGTTTGAATACGGACCTCAATACCTTATCCTGCCAGGTGATCTTCAGACTCTTCCTAAGACAATTCAAATGGAAGCGATTCAGTTTCCTGGCATGGCACTGGCATACTGTCCAGGTTTCACAGGCATACAACAATGAGGTCAGCACCACAGCTCTGTAGACCTTCAGTTTGGTAGTCAGTCTAATACCTCTTGTCTCCCATATGTTCCTTCAGAGCCTTCCAAACACTGAGCTAGCTCTGGCAATTAATTAATGTCAACTAGCATTAAGAGGGATTGGAGAAGACTTCCTGTAGAAGTGGGGATTTTAATTGAGACTTAATGGAAGCCAGGGAGGTCAGTAGTTGGAGCAGAGGAGGGAGAGTATTCCAGGAGTGGGAGATAGCCAGAGAGAATACCCAGAGCCTAGAGTTGGAGTGTCTTGCTCAGCCAGTGTCACTGGAACAAAGAGTACGTATCAGGGAGTAAGGGGCCAGGAGACTGGAGAGGTAGGAAAGGGTTAGTTTCTGAAGGGATTTGAATGGGAAACAGCATTTTATATCTGCTCCTGGAGGTAACAGGAAGCCACTGATGTTTTTGTTTGGGGGTGGGAGTGAGGTGACCTGATCAGAGCTTCACTTTAGGAAAATCACTTTAGTGTCTGAATGGAGAATGGATTGGAATGGAGAGAGATTTGAAGCAGGAAAATCCACTCATAAGCTCTTGCAGTAGTCTGGGTTGAGAGGTTTGCGTTGAGGTGTAGCACTATTACCTCCTGGAGAGATGTTGCAAAGGTGAGATTGGCAAGAGTTTGAATAAGAGGGATGAAAGATAGTGAGGAGCCAAGGATGACATCCTGAGAAACTGGGAGGAGAGTGGTGCCTGGGCCCTGGCAGGGAAGTGGCAGGGAGGAGGGAGAGGGATTAGTGGGAAAGATGAGTTCTACTTTGGGCATGTTGAGTTTAAGATGTTTACTGGATGTTTTTTTAAGATTTTTTTTTTTTACTGGACTTCCCATTCAAAATGTCTGAAAGGTAGCTGGAGATGAAAGATTAGAGGTCAGCAGAGAAATTGGGGCAGAATAGCTAGAATTGAGAATTGTCAGCATACAGATGGTAATTAAATCCATGGGAGCTGATGAGATCACAAAGTTAAGTAGCATAGAGGGAGGTGTTGGTTGGTTACACTGAAGTTCTGATGGCTTTATTATTCAGTTTACCATATAATGTGGTTAGAAAACTAAATAAGTTGTTGATACAATATAGGTTGAAATACAATAGGTTAAATGATACAATAGGTTAAAATATTTTTATTAGTGGTTTTTCATATCTGAAGGTTTACATATTGTTTATTAGTTGTTTGGAAACACAAATGTTGTTGATCAAACTATATCATGTAAATATTCATCTTCTTATTGAATAACAACCTACAGTACAGAAAAGTATTTCTAATAGCAAAACTACTTATTCAAAACATCTCAATCACAAAATAGAGACTTAAAATGGAGTCACTGATGCTAAGTTAACATAATTATTTTCATTATACAATTTCAGGGGCATCTACAATAGCCAAAGGGCAAAACGAGGGCTATGAGCTGCAGGGTGAATGAAAAAGAGGATGTAAGGCAGAAATAGGTTTGGAAAAATAACGCGTTCTACTCTACAATTCTGTTTAGAAGCTGGCCTGAACTAGTCAATGCTTATCAAATGTTTTTGCATTTCCTTCCAATTTTTGGTTTCATTGCTCCTTCCCCTATCCAGATCAGTGTGTTTCTTTCTTGCCTTATCTACCATGTTTGCTTATATATTGTTAATTTTTTGTTAGGTAAGTTTTGAATACTGTGAACTCCACAGAGAAAGAAAATAACAGACAAGACTACCAAAGATACATAACTATGTTATATTCAGTGCAGTGTTAGACTCTGAAGGCTTCTTGGGAATACATATTCTTTGTTAGCCCTTCAAACATAATAAAGTGAAAATCTATGAGTTTTTAATTTCATGAAGAGAAGTACTAGCATATATAAAGAATGCAAAGTAAAAATAAGCTTTTGTCATTTAAGCTGTCAAGTTTTCATCATTATGAACTTTCCATCCAAACAAATCATTTGAGATGTACTTCATTAGGAATAGGAAGGCCACTGAGAGCAGCCAGAAGGCTTTCAACCATATTTTCCATCATGAGACGTCGACTTTGATGAGTTGCGCTTCCAATATGAGGTGTTAAAATAACATTCTTTAGCTTTAACAAAGGATGAGATCTGAAATACAAATGCATTGAAAAAAATTATTCAGGTTTCATTGGTTTTTTTTAAAAGTATTACACTGTAGCTTCACTTTTTATATTTGACAGAAGACAAAAATTTGTAGGAGATTAAGAAAGAATACAAGAAAATTCCATTTGACTCATGCAAGAATAATAGAATTTTACAACCAGACAGGACCTTAAAGATTGTCCAGTCTAATAAGTCTCATTTTAAAGATGAGGGGAATAGAGGCCCAAACTAAGGACACAGAATGAATTAATGGGAAAGTCAGTGCTAGAACCCAGGACTCCTGGCTCCCAGATCAGGGCTCTGATACACCACATTGTCTGTCTTCAAAATTATCTCAAAAAAATAGAACACTAGATATTATTTTAAAGAATTAGGGGGCAGCTAGGTGACTCAGTGAGTAGACAACAGGACCCGAGTTCAAATCTGGCCTCAGACACTTGACACACTTAGTAGCTGTGTGACCTTGGGCAAGTCACTTAACCCCAATTGCCCTGCCTTCCCGACCCTCCAAAAAAATAAAATAAAAATGTACTTAAAAAAAAGAATTAAATGTAAAGGCCTGCATTTAGGTTCCATAAATCAACTACATGAGAATGGATTAAGTACATGTAGCTTGTAAAGAGTTCATAAGAAAAAACCCTGAGCTTCCACTCCCAGTTCTAATTGACCACAAGCTCAGTAAGTCAACAATGTGATGTGGCTTTTTATAATTTTTAAAAATATAGTTATTGGCTGCATTCATAGACATATAGTGCTAGATATTGGGAAATAATAGTCCTATCACACATCACACTGGTCATACTTCAAGTGCTCAATTCTGGCTGCCAAATTTTAAGCAAACCAAATTGTATCCACAGAATGGTGACCAGCATGGCAAAGAATCTGAAACCTATCACCGGAGGAAGAGCTAAATTAATGCAGGTCGCATGTAGCTTGGAGAAGAAAAGACTAAATAAAGACATAAAACCTGACTTCACACATTCAAGGTATTTATAGATGAGACAATACATTCATGTTAATGTTGCTGATGATGGCAAAGCTAGAACCAATAAGTGAAAGTGACAAGTCTGTTAAATGTTAATCATACATGTAGAGTTTGAAGAGATGTGCTACAAATATGAGGTGTTGGCATAATTTTGTTGCCTTTCACAAAGGATGAGATCTGAAATTCCCTGCACTGAAAAAAGCAGTTCCGGGTTTATTGGTTTCTTTTAGAATTAATATCAAACCATAGTTACATGTTTAATACTAATACAAAGATAAACATACAGAAGATTAAAAAAGAATTCAAGAAAATTCCATTTGATTCATGGAAGAGTCATCCAATCTTAGAACCAGACAGGACCTTAAAGATTTTCCTATCCAGCAAGAAAACCACCGGGGGGGGGGGTGGTTCTTGAGACCTGTTTGAGGGACCCACAATGTCACAGCTATTCAATATTAAGATGTTATTTGCTTGTTAAAATATTCCTTTATCCAACTCTATATCTGTGGGAAGAAACCAAAACAAAATATTGAATACAGAAAAAGACATAAAAATCCAGCTCTCTTCTATCAAGTCAGAAATTGAAGGGATTTGCAAAAATAAGTAAAACAATGCTACTCTTCTCACTAAAATGGTTTGAAGATGTAGTTATTTGTCACAAAAGTATGTTATTTATTTTAAGATGTTATTGATTTATTACTATTTTTAAATGAATTAAAATATTTTAAAAATTCATCGGTTTTAATGTCAAATATAGTAAAATATCAATACATATAATCCTCAATAATTTTAAGCATCTAAAGGTGCACTGAGACCAAAAAGTGAGAGAAACACTGATCTAGTCAAATATCTTCACATTGCAGATGAGGAAACTAGGTAGTCAGCCTGGAGAAGAGAGGACTAAATAAAGACACAGAATCTGAGTTCAGAATTTTGAAGCATACATAGATGAAGTGATAGATTTATTTTGCTAAAAATGACAGAACAAGGGCCACTGGGAGGAAATGACAAGGAGTTATTTCTTATATTGAACCAAAATCTGCTTCAAGAATATTCAACAATGGAATGGACTTACTCATAGGGGTACCAAACAACCTGTCACTGCAGATATTCAATTATAAGCTGGGCAAATAACTCTTAGTGATGCTGCAGGAAGAACTCCTATACTGGGTAGGAGACTGGATAGTCAAAAGGCAATGAACGTTTATTAAGTGCCTACTATGTGCCAGGTACTCTGCTAAGTGCTGAGAATAAAAAGAGGAGAAAAGAAAGTCCATGCCCTAAAGAGCTAATTATCTACTGGGGGAATATAACAAACAAAAGAAAGATGGAAAGTGTGTTTGAGAGGGAGGCAGAAGATACTTGAACTGGGGGCATGAAGGAGAAGTCAGAGAAATCCCGAAGATGGCAGCCAGGTGAGAAACAAGGATTAGAAGACCTCTAAAACCCAGTGAGTCTTCGACTGAGACATCAAGCAAAGAAACCTGTTATCTTCAAATATGGGCTGAAAATTTGGCTTCAATTTTTGTCTAAAGAAATTTCGCAGGATCATGTTTTTTGTTTCTTGTTTTTTTTTCTTGTTTTTCACCTTGGCAGAGGTTCAGGGTGAGTCACATCCAGTGCTGCAGCTTTAATAATCCCAGTTTGAAGAGCTTCAACCAGCGCATCTTGATCAACCAATTGACCTGAATTAATGGAACAGTATCTTCATTACTATCATAATTAATCTCCATCAGTATCATAATTAGATTATATATAGTATATATATATATGTAAAAGAGAAGTAACGTCCACATTTCAACCTCTTTCAATAACTTTAAAACCACACAGTTACTCCTGTTCTAACTGATCAAATGACAGGAACACATGAATATCAAATTACTTACAATAAAATGATTGCCACACAAAAATAAAAATGGAGCCGAGGAAACAATAAGTATGGCCACATAACTTTTTTTCTTTCAGTGCCTAAGGTTACTTTTTTATAACTCAAGAGCAACTTAACGTTTAAAGCTTAGTTGAGAGCAAGAATGTTCTTGTAGAAGGAAGGTCAGATTTAGAAATGAGAGTTGTTATTGTTATCGCTCAGTCATTTCTCAGTCATGTCTGACTCTTCAGACCGCATCTGGAGCTTTCTTGGCAAAGAGACTAGAGTGCCATTTCCTGCTCCAACTTATTTTACAAATAAGGAAACTGAAGCAAAAGCATTAAGTGACTTCCTCCTGGTCACATAGCTAATAGGTGTCTGAGGCCAGATTTGAACTCAGGAAGATGAGACTTCTTGACTCCAGGCCTAGCACTTAATCCACTGTCTCACCTAGCTGCCCCAAAATAAGAGACATGGGTTTTAAATCAATTTCTCACACTTGCTAGCCAGGTGTCCGTGGGTGAGTCACTGGGCATTTTTCCCCAAAACTGGGTTAATAACCCTAATACCCACTGTACAGGGTTGTTGAGAGGATGAAATGAGGTAATGTACACAAATCAACTCACAAACCTTAAAATGCTATAAAAATGTAAGCTACCAATTATGACAACTGAATATTATAGATTTAAAACTGGAAGAGGTGGATCTCAATGTAATATAGTCCAACCATCTCATTTTACAAATATGGAAACTGATGGTCAAAGAGGTTGAGCGACTTGCCCAGGATCATACAACCAGGAAGTGTCTGAGACAAGACTTAAACCCAGGTCTTGCTAACTCCAAGTCCACTAGGTCATGGTGCCTCTCATTTCATTTCAGGCTCAAAATGACATATCCATGTCCCATGATTTATGATGTTCTTTCTGAATGTCAATCAGTATTCAGTAAATGCCTAACTCCAAAGCTTACAGTAACCAATCTTAGTGAGATGCTGTGAAAAAGATACTTTATTTCAGAAGACTAATTCTTCAAAATGATTTTCTTCTTCTTTTTGCAATAGTAGCCTCTAGAATTGAGATTTACATGTCCAGTGTTTAGTGCTAAGGCTACAGAAGTACTAACTTCATATTTTAATGTATCGTCCAGGGGGAGTAGGTTTCTGCTTGCCTAATATGGTTACCAAGGCACCAGGTGAAAATACTGATATCATTTAGAATGACAATGCTATGTATTTTATATATAATGTGTATATTATGAAATATATTTTTATATATTGGTATATTATCTATATAATATTTAATATATGTATATATTATATTTAATAATTAAGTAATACATTCCCATATTCTTTATTTATATATTGACAATATGTTTATATATTCTTACTTTTCCAAAGCACTTTTACATTTATTACTTAAGCCTTATAAGTGACAAATTCCAGTATTATCTTTATCATATACACATAAAGTAATTAAGGGACAAAGATTAATTAAGGCCATAGTTAATAACAAAACTAGTTCAACTATCATATCCAAACTCCACTGCTTTCTGGTCATCAGTGAACTAGTACTGACTCATATAATCACCAATGATTTCAGTCAGGTCATTTCAATGTCAGCAAAACTTTATTACTCTGTACTAAACTCTGTTATGATTCTCAGCTTCATAAGTTCTATGTTCAACTCATGACTTAATTTTGAGCAGACATAGCAATAATTGTTATGTGTAGATATTTAAATAAAGCATTATAAAAATGTTAAGGAAGAAAGAGAAATAATTTTGCTGAGAAAGTCATGACTAAACACTGAGAAGCACACAAGTAAACTTAAAAGATATTCAATATGGTACTGTTCTTCCTCAAAAAAGGTATAAAAAATGTGAATTTGAAAAAAATCTCTTATTTGACTTACTCATAACTTGGCTTCAAAATATATTTGCAAAAAGTCAAGAATTTTTACAATTAGAAGGTAAATTTCAACTCTCTTACTAACCAATCTGGATTACTCTTTGAATCAAGAGAGATTGAAAAGAAGGAATTTGATAGGGAATGCCAAATATTTTAGATTTACTGCTACATCATTTCAGAGAAGGAGAAAAATATCATTTTGGTAGGCATTCTTTTAGTATCTGTTACCTCTGCCAATGTTTATAAGAGAAGCTGTAGGTTTCATTAGTTCTAGTTCTCTTTTCCCAATCAACTTATGAGTCTGGGGTGTCAGATTGACAACCAGCATTACAAAGTCTGATTGCTGCAGCAGCTCATCCAATTTTTCACAGTAATGGGCCCCAACTGCCTGTTCCTCTTCCACCTTCCTGCCAGAGTAAATCGAGAAAAAAAAGTGAGTTTCCTAGTCAGAAACAGCACAAGGTACCCAAAGAAACTTCAAAAGACCAAGAACAAAATTCAAGAAAAAGTCACCGAAAAGGAACCTAAAACAAGATAACAATGATTTAGTCATATTATTTAGGCTAAGGACTGACAATTTAAGTTCAGATTGGATGAAAGAAGCATGGAAGCAGTGTGGTATAGTGAAAAAAGCAATGGATTTAGAGTCAGAAAAACTGTGTTCAAATCCTAGCTTCAATTGTTGTCTTGAAAATCAAAAAGACTTTAAAATAAAAAGGATAGGAGAGGGAGAAAACAGCCTATGTATATTCACGAAAATAGATATCACACAGCAGCAGTTCTCAAAGTGTGATCTGTAGAAACTGTGGGATTTCCAACACCCTTTGAGGGGGGAAGAGTGGTCTAAAAAGTCAAAATTACTTTTATAGGATATTTTTTGCTTTTATTCCTCCCTTTTACAACTATATATCTGGGAGGAACAGGATAAGCAAAGAGGGATGAGAGTAAAACTCTATATTAAGAAGATATACTTTTGAGGGAAAATTCAGGAATTAGAATGGGGAAGGAAGGAAGAAAGGAAGGAAGGAAGGAAGAGAAGAATGATGGAGAACATCTGACTGAAACTCTATGGAGGGAGAAACAGGAGAAATTTTATCCTACACTGTGATGAGGCAGTTAATGGAATCATGGATTTCATTTAGAGAGGCAAAGCTCCACTTAAGTTTTACCTGCGGTTCCTATTGTGATACAGAATCTTCATTTCGAATGCTTTGGCTCGCTGAGCAATCTTATAGCCAATGTTGCCCATACCTATGATTCCCAGAGTAGATCCAGTCACTTCTTGTCCCATCCAATTGATAGAAAAATGCTTAATGTCTGGTGAAGTAGCTATCTCATGCCCTAAAAGTCCGAGATGCAAAAATGAGCCATGGAACTGTCTCCACAAACATTTCTCTTATGCTTTTAAGATAAAGAAATGAAGGGAACAAGTTGTGATTTGCATCTTACTGTACAATCTCTGATAAAATGAGTTGTGAGAACTCATGCTCTGGAACATACAACTCATCCATTTCTACATGAAGTAAACCAAAAATTTCAGCAAAAAAATAAACCATAACACATTGGGAACAGGGAGTAGTTTTCTTCATCATATAAACCAGAATATCCTGGCAAAATGGTTATATATTGTAATATTAATTCTAAACTAGCAATTTTCTCTCACAATAAGGTTGGGGCTCTTAACCTTGAGTCTGGGAACTTGTTTTTATAAATTTTTTGATAACTCTCTTTCAGTAGAATTGGTTTCCTTTTGTAATCCTATATATTTTAATTTGTTCATTTAAAAACATTATTCTGAGAAGGGTTCCATAGACTTTGTGAGACATTATCTAGGAATCAGGACAATATGAAAAGGACTTACATTTTTAAAATATCAGTTTGAATACCTTTTCATTATTTTTACAAATAAAGCCTCTTTAGTCATCAATTACCATGAAATTAAATGGCTTAAAAGGTCCTTTTACCTTCTGATAACCTGCGGGCTGACGCCAAAAGTAAGGCCATTCCCATATCGGCAGTGCTGTTAGTAACAGCATGTGGAGTGTTGGCCAATTTCACACCAAAGCTTGCAATCATGTTCAGGTCCAGATGATCCAGGCCTGCTCCTGAGTTTACAATAATCTTCAAGGCAGGTAAGCTCTGCAGGAGCTCCTGGTCAATATGCGGTTTCCCTCCCCATAAGTATAGTGCTTGTATCTTTTGACTGAAATGTGTTTTGTTATCAAGAAATTCTTGCACAGTAACAAGATTAAAATGTTTCTTAAGATCTCCTACATGATCTTCATTCACACCATATGGTCCTTCAAAACCACTTATCAAAACACAAGGTAGCTTCTGATCTTGCATGATCTGTGGAGAAGAGTAAAGGGTTTCTATAGTAAAGGAAAAAAGATCTTTAGGAATATGGAGTGCATTCTTTAGTTAATCATTGACTTCCTGAATTACAACGAGAATAGAATAGGATTGTTTGGAGCTTTCAGCCATATTTCCAGAATACCTCACAGGTCCTAGAAACTCATACGTCCCTGAGTATCCATGTCTCCTTTACTTTCTCCCACTTGGGCCTTTCTCTGTTCTAAAATTAGCCATACCACTAAAATAAAGAATATTTTCATTATCTTTTAAATTTACTAAATAAAATTCTGTGTTTCTGATGCTTAAAGGTCAACAGATAGAACATTTTATATCTTAAACACCAAATTCTTTTTTTGTTTTTTATTTATTCAATATTTTTAGTTTTTACCATTGATTTCCACAAGATTTTGAATTACAAATTTTCTCCCCATTTCTACCCTCCCCCCACTCCAAGATGGCATATATTCTGGTTGCCCTGTTTCCCAGTCAGCCCTCCCTTCTATCACCCCACTCCCCCCCATCCCCTTTTCCCTTACTTTCTTGTAGGGCAAGATAGATTTCTATGCCCCATTCCCTGTATATCTTATTTCCCAGTTGCATAGAAAAAAAAACTTTTTTTTGAACATCTGCTTTTAAAACTTTGAGTTCCAAATTCTCTCCCCTCTTTCCTCCCCACTCACCCTCCCTAAGAAGGCAAGCAATTCAACATAGACCACACATGTATCATTATGTTAAACCCTTCCACAATACTCATGTTGTGAAAAACTAACTATATTTTGCTCCCTCCTATCCTGTCCCCCTTTATTCAATTTTCTCTCTTGACCCTGTCCCTTTTCAAAAGTGTTTGCTTTTGATTACCTCCTCCCCCTATCTGTCCTCCCTTCTATCATACCCCCTTTTTTATCCCCTTCCTCCTTCTTTCCTTTGGGGTAAGATACCCAATTCAGTGTGTATGTTCTTCCCTTCTCAAGCCAAATCTGATGAAAGATTCACTCATTCCCCCTCACCTGCCCCCTCTTCCCTTCCAACACAACTGCTTTTTCTTGCCACTTTTATGTGAGATAAATTACCCCATTCTATCTCTCCCTTTCTCCCTCTCTCAATATATTCCTCTCTCATCCCTTAATTTGATTTTATTTTTTTAGATATCACCCATTCATATTCAACTCACCCTGTGCCCTCTGTCTATATATATATATATATTATATATATATATATATATATATATATATATATATATACACACACACACACATATATATTCCCTTCAGCTACCTTAATACTGAAGTCTCATGAATTACACACATTATCTTTCCATGTAGGAATGTAAAAAAAACAGTTCAACTTTAGTAAGTCTCTTATGATTTCTCTTTCTTGTATACCTTTTCATGCTTCTCTTGATTCTTGTGCTTGAAAGTCAAATTTTCTATTCAGCGCTGGTCTTTTCACTGAGAAAACTTGAAAGTCCTCTATTTTACTGAAAATCCATATTTTGCCTTGGAGCATGATACTCAGTTTTCCTGGGTAGGTGACTGTTGGTTTTAATCCTACCTCCTTTGACCTATGGAATATCATATTCCAAACCCTTCAATCCCTTAATGTAGAAGCTGCTAGATCTTGTATTATCCTGATTGTGCTTCCACAATACTCAAATTGTTTCTTTCTGGCTGCTTGCAGTATTTTCTCCTTGACCTGGAAACTCTGGAATTTGGGGACAATATTCCTAGGAGTTTTCTTTTTGGGATCTTTTTCAGGAGGTGATCAATGGATTCTTTCAATTTCTATTTTACCCTGTGGCTCTAGAATATCAGGGCAGTTCTCCTTGATAATTTCTTGAAAGATGATATCTAGGCTCTTTTTTTGATCATGGCTTTCAGGTAGTCCAATAATTTTTAAATTATCTCTCCTGGATCTGTTTTCCAGGTCAGTGGTTTTTCCAATGAGATATTTCACATTGTCTTCCATTTTTTCATTCCTTTGGTTCTGTTTTATAATATCTTGATTTCTCATCAAGTCACTAGCTTCCACTTGTTTCATTCTAATTTTTAAAGTAGTATTTTCTTCAGTGGTCTTTTGGACCTCCTTTTCCATTTGGCTAATTCTGCCCTTCAAGGCATTCTTCTCCTCATTGGCTTTTTGGAGCTCTTTTGCCATTTGAGTTAGTCTATTTTTTAAGGTGTTATTTTCTTCAGTATTTTTTGGGGTCTCCTTTAGCAAGTCATTGACTTGTTTTTCATGGTTTTCTCGCATCCTTCTCATTTCTCTTCCCAATTTTTCCTCTACTTCTCTAACTTGCTTTTCCAAATCCTTTTTGAGTTCTTCCATGGCCTGAGACCAATTCATATTTTTCTTGGAGGGATTTGACGTAGACGTTTTGACTTTGTTGACTTCTTCTGGCTGTATGTTTTGGTCTTCTTTGTCACCAAAAAAAGATTCCAAAGTCTAAGTCTGAATCTGAGACTGTTTTTGCTGCCTGTTCATGTTTCCAGCCAACTACTTGACCCTGGAGCTTTTTTGTTGGGGTACGACTGCTTGTAGAGTAGAGAGTACTTTGTCCCAAGCTTGAGGGTCTGCGCTGCTATTTTCAGAGCTAGCTCTGCCACACCAGTGCTCCTTCTCCCCCAACAACCGCCATTCAGGACTATGGCCCAGATGCAGGCAGGGCAAAGCAGGCTTTGCACTCCAGCTCAGATCCGCCACTTAATTCCTCCCACCAGGTGGGCCTGGAGCCAGAAGCAACTGTAGCTGTAGCTCTGTAAGCAGCCTCAGAGCTGCACCACCTCGGCTGCCCCCTGGGCGGTGGCTGACTGTGAACTCCTTTCAATCTGTCCCAGCAGCTTTTCCCACTAACCTTCTCTGTTGTCTTTGGAGTTTGTGGGTTGAGAAGTCTGGTAACTGCCACAGCTCACTGATTCAGGGCACTAGGCCTGTTCCACCTGGCTCCTGATCTGGTTGGTCCTGGCACGGCCCACGCTGGGCTCTGCTCTGCTCCCAGCTCCGTGTGATAGACCTTCCCAGTGACCATCCAGGCTGTCCTGGGCTGGAGCCCTGCTTCCCTTTGTTATTTTGTGGGTTCTGCAGCTCTAGAATTTGTTTAGAGCCATTTTTATAGGTGTTTGGAGGGACCTGGGGGCGGGGCGGAGCTTAAGCAAGCCCCTGCTTTCCAGCTGCCATCTTCACAAATTCTTTTTTTTAAAGTGTAGTGAGTGAATAACTTCTACCGTTGTCTCACTGGCCCTTGATGGAAAAACTATGGAATTTTTATATGATTCAGTTGAGGAAATAAAATATAACATAATTACTGAGTTGAAAATTTCTTCAGATTATAATAAACAGGGCATACAACAATCAAAATATATACAATCAATTTACATATAATATAAACAAATGCTTACTTGTGAATCCTTAATGAAAAGCTCACCTTTATTTTTTCCTTCTGACTTCAGAGTTAGTAAACTGTCCAGTGTCCTAAACTGCTTTCATGGTACTAACACAGAAAACTGTGTCTGTCAGTGTAGATAAGATAAGTTATGGAATGAGCATTAGATTTTTGAAGCTGAATTTTGAGAGTCAAAATTTTGAATGCCAAGCTGACTCTAAATTCTTTGAGATGGTGCTGCCACAATACACCATGAAACCGCAACAAAGCAAGAGATTAACAAAACTGAAAACAAGAAAAGCTCCAATCATATTGGTAAATAAAATGAAGAACTGCTAAAAATTTAAAAAAAAAACTAATAAACACTAGTGTGATTTTTTCTAAAAAAAGAAAACCAAATTGTTTGAATCAAAGGTGAATAAAGAGAATTCATGACAAAAGAAGATGAAACACTATCAAAAACTATTTTGTCCAATTCCATGGCAAAAAAAATTAAAACAGAGAAAATGGATGAATATAAAAATATGCAGATTAACAGAACAAGACATAGAATTGGATTATTTATAAAGCTCAGTGTCAGAAAAAAAATAAATGTGTCACTAATTAAGTTACAAAGACAAATCTAGAGGCAGAACCAGATGGATTTCCAAGTGAATTCTGTTAAACATTCAAGGAACAATTAATTCCACTATTGCACAAACTATTTACAGAAATAGAGGCCTGGGGGAAAGGATCCCTTCTAGTCTCTATGGTACAAATATGGTATTGACAACTAAACTAGGTAAAGACAAAGCAGACAAAACTATAGCCTAATAAACCTAATGAACATCGAGATAAAATGTTAAATGAAATATTGGCAAGGAGGCTACAGTGATTTCCCAAAAGATAAGTCATCAAAGGTTATGAAAATTGAGTTTTCAAAGGATGAATTGCAAAGTATTCACAACCATAAGAAAGATTTCTCCAGATCATTAGTAATAAGAGAAATACAAACCAAATAACTTCAAGGAAGAAGAAAGTCCCCATATACACTGAAACATTTATAGCAACACTTTCTGTGATAGAAAAGAAATAGAAACAAAGTAGATTGCCATTGATTGGGGAATAGCCAAACAAATTGTGGTACATGAATATAGTAGAATATTACTGTGCTGTAAGAAATAATGTGCGTGATGAATACAGAGAAATGTAGAAAGATCTACCTGAACTGATGCAGAATGACATAAGCTGAGCCAAGAAAATGACATACATGATAATGTAAATGGAAGGAACAACCACGTACCAAAAAATAAAAAATTGAATGTAACAAAATTATAAAGATCGAGGATGACTTGAATGAAGAGATATGAAGATATCACCCAACCCATGTCTTAGTTGAAGTAGAAGGTCCATAGGTATTACACATGACACATCTTCAGATTTTTTTCAATGTACCTATCAGTTTTGTTGATTTTTTTTTTTGTTATTCTTGAAAGATACACTATTTGTTATATGGATGACTCTTTGGGAGGAGAAAGGTAAGGATACTGGGGATGACTATGATAACATAAAAAACACAACACATTGATAAAAACTTGTTTTCTTTTTTTATAAAGAGAGACTAAATTAACATACTAAAATGTCTATAAGCTATGACCTGGTTTGGATTTATGCCAAGAATGCAGGGTTAGTTCAATGTAATAAAAACTATAAGCATAATATACAATAACAAACACATCATCATACCAATAGAAGCTGAAAATTCCAGCATCAATTTCAGGTAAAAATCCTTGAAAAACATATGATTAAATGGATTTATCCTTAATATGATGAGTAGTATTTATCTAAAACCCAGAGGCAACATTATATGTAATGGAGAAAGGTAGAAGTTTTTCTAATTAAATCAGGTATAATGCAAAGATATCCATTATCATCATTATTATTTAACATAAGTTTAGAAATCCTAGCTATAAAAGTGTCAAGAAAAAAGAATCCAAGAAATACACACAAGCAAAGAAGAAACAGCTATCACTTTCTGCAGATGATATTATGAAGTGCCAAAGAGCTGACTAAAAATTAATTGAAACAATGTCTTCAGCAAAGTTGCAGGACATAAAAAATAATAATAATTGTACCTAGCATGTATATAGGACTTACTATGTGCCAGGCACTGCACTAAATGTATTGCAATGATCTCATTTGGTGCACACAGCAATTCTGGGGGGTAGATACTATTATTGTCCCCCTTTTACAGATGAGGAAACTCGGACAAACAAAGGTCAACTGACTTGCCCAAGGTCATGTAGCTAGTAAACATCTGAGGCCAGAAATTGAACTTAGCTCTTTCTGACTCTTGGCCCAGTACTCTATCCCCTGTACCATTGAGCTGCCATAGAAATCAACACCTTTATGTTACCTATAAATTTCAATATAAGATAACTTTCATGTAAAAGAATTATATTACATATATATTTATGACTCCAGCTACCAAAATACACATAAAACTATGTGAATGCAACTACAAAACATCCTTTGGGTGGGGGTAACTAGACCTAAAATACTTGGAGAAAGACTAATAGTTCATGGGTAGAGTGAGTCAATATAATACAAATGTTACCTAAATCAACTTGTTTATTCTCTGCCATGCCGATCAAATTTTTAAATGATTACTTTATAGAACTAGAAAAATGCTGAAATTCATCTAGAGCAGGTATTGGCAAATTACCTGCCAACCAGATCTGTCCCACTGCATATTTTTATATGGCCAGTGAGCTAAGAATGGTTTTTTAAATTTTTAAATAAAATTTTATTGTATTTTTAACCATTTAATCATTTAACCATTCTTACCTCTTCAAAATTAGGTAAAGTGCATTTTGACCTTGAGCTATAGTTTGCTGACCCCTGAGACTCTCAAGGGAAATTTTAAAAAGGATGGGAAGTAATAGAGCCTAGCAGTACCCATTTCAAACCATACTAAAGAGCATTAATCAGTAAAAGGATTTGATAGTGGTTAGAAAACAAAGAGATTGGATATAAAATATAATACAAAATATACATAAAGAGGTTGAAAACAAAAGTTAGAATGGACTAGGCACACAATTTACTGAAGCGAAGCAATAGAATGGCACAATATTCTATAAAGCCAAGTTACTTGATAAATACTTATTTAACAACTGCTAGGAGTAATGGAAAGCAATCTGGCAGTTATTGAGTATGACCCATCAGCAGATCTCATTTCCAAGATAAATAAGGAACGGATTCAAATTTATAAGAATAAAAGCCATTCACCAACTGATGAATGGTTAAAAATACGAATAGGCAGTTCTCAAGAGAAGAAATCGAATCATTAGCTCTACAAAAAAATGCTCCAAATCACTACAAATCAGAGATATGTGAATTAAAGCAACTTCAAGGTTCAACCTCATAGCAATCAGATTGACGATGACAAAAAATAAATGAGAATGATGACTGTTAGAAGGACTTCAGGAAAATAGGCATATTCATTCACTCTTGATAGAACTATGAATTCATTGGTCCAGTCATTTTGGAAAACAATTTGTAACTATGCTCAAAAAATCACTAAACTGTAACTAAACCTTTCAACCTACAACACAAATAGGCCCATAGTCCAAAGAAATCAAAGAAAGAGGAAAAGGATCCATATGTTGTCTATAGCAGCTCTTTTTGTTCCCAGTGGAAAAATGGTCAAAAGATGGAACGGGAAATTCTCAAAAAAAGAAAAGTAAGCTATGAATAACTATGTGAAAAAATACTCCAAATTACTAATAAGATTAATGCACTATTAAGCCTATATCTAAAGAGATAAAAGAGGGAAAGAATCCATATATGTATATATATATATATATATATATATATATATATATATACACATACCTATGTAAATATAAAATGTTCATAGCAGTAGTTTTTTATTGGAGCAGAGAACTAGAAACCAAGGAATGCCCACCAATTGAAGAACAGCTTAACAAATTATGACTTAAGAATTTAATGTAATATTATTGCACCATAAGAAATAATGGAAAAGATGGTTTTAGAATAACCTGGGAAGACTTGTATGAACTGATTCAGAGTGAAGTGAATGGAACAATGAGAATAATTTATACAACAACAACAATATGATAAAGAAAAACAACTTTGAAAGACTTAAGAAATCTGAACAATAAAACAATCAACAATAAATTCAAAGGACCGATGATGAAGAATGCTATCCTCCTCCTGAAAAAGAAGTGACAGCCTCTAGATACCAAATAAGGTATAACTAAAGACATTTTTAGCAAAAGACAACAATTTGTTTTGCTTCATTATACATAATTGTTACAAGAGTCGAGTTCTTTTTCAGTTGAGGGGAAGACTGAAGGGGAAAATTTCAGATAAGTTAACCAATAACAGAAAAAGAATTAAAGCAGGTTACTGAAGTATTTTTTGAAAGACACAAAAGAGAACAGAAATAAGGAAGGGCAGTGGAGTCAGAGGCAATCAGGGCAGCTTTGAAAATATGAGATGAACATATTTAAAAAGAAAAGGAAGCTATACAGAAGTATCAATTCACAGTTCCATGTATAACCATCTCTTTCTGTTTTACAATATATATGGAAATGCACAAATTATTTGGTGTTTGTCAAGCTCACAAAAACAATTTTTTAAAAAATTAAACATCATTAAACAAAAAAGACTGTCAATAGTTTCCATTTCTAGTTTTTTTATTGCTAATACCTTTCAGTCATTTATTTGTTGGAGAATAACTCTTGGTCTTACACGTCTTGGATACTTAGGCACCAAAGATGTCTGATGCAAAGATTTCATTTTACAGATAACATTATTTCCTTTATTCTAGCTGGTTCATGTAAAAGCTTTTGCATTTTAACATAAGAAAAATTGCTTTATTGTATGATGATCAACTATGAATGACTTAGCTCTTCTCAGCAATACGATGATAATCTAAAACAATTCAAAGGATTCATGATGAAAAAAGCTATCCACCTCCAGAGAAAGAACTGATGGGGAGTCTAAATGTAGATTGAGGCATATTATTTTTCACTTTCTTTTTTTCTGTTGTTTCTTTGTCTCAGCTTTCTTTCACATGATGAATATGGAAATACGTTTTGCATGACTGCATATGTATCACCTATATCAAATTGCTTACTGTCTCAGAGGGAGAGAGAGGAGGAAGAGAGGGAGAGAACTGAACTCAAAATTTTTAAAAATGAATGTTAGAAATTATTTTTAACATGTAACAAAAAAATAAAATATTATTCAAAAAATTGTTTATATTCTCTTTTATGCTTACCTCTATCCCTTGTTTGGTTAAGAAGTCTCTCCCTAACCAAAGATCTAATTCAACTCTAATCCTCTAGGCTTTCAGTACTTTTCAATCTGGCTTCTGGCTCAGCAATAGGACTGAAAGTGTCTGTTAGGTAAACAATGCTCTTGTTCAGTCTTTTCAGTCTTGTCTGACTCTTCATGACCCCATTTGGGGTTTTCATGGCAAAGATACTGGAGTGGTTTGCCATTTCCTTCTACAAAACAATGCTCTCTTAACTGCTAAATAATAGGCATTAAACAAATAACATGCAAAAGTAAATACTTGCACTTTTTAAAGGTCAAAAGATAAGGACCGGAGTGAGACTGTATGTTATGCTGTTAAAACCTACACTTCAAAATTAGAAGAAAAATGAATTCATACTTATTCTTTTGGCTTAAACAAATGATAATTTAGGTATTTACAGCATGTGATACTAATGGTTGTAGCTTGCACTTTGGACTGCTTAGAGATTAACCTTTTTTTCTTATTTGTAAAACGATTTAAGAATTAAGAAAAGAAAATTACCTTTGGTTGAAATTGTCTTTAAGAACTTCAGAGTTCTAAAAGATGTTATTTACTTGATGATTCTGCAAAATTCCTATCCAAAGAGGAAAATAAACTGGGGGAGAAAAACAAGGGAAGAAGAGTTTTATACTCAAGGAGGAGTTTTTTAGTAATGACTGTGAGAGGGAGGGGTTGAAACTGTAAATTATCATGTGGTAAAAAAGATCATTACCAAGTAACGCTACTTTTTTTTTAGTGAATGAAACATACTTTTTTTTATTACTAACTACTAAGCCAGAGAAATAAATCAGTCTTGAATCATATGCTTTAAAAAAAAAGCCCCAAACCTTTACTTGGGTACTTTTTAAAGAAAAATGAAATTCTATGATTCTAAGATAAAGATGAGAAGACACTGCTTGAAATTTTAGTAACCCTAACCCAAATGGTTTGAACAGGCTAATAAAAAAATATGAAATTAATGAAAGGGATATTAATCCCTGGTACTGTTTTTGAGAGAACTCGAAAATAAATTACTCCAAAAACTACCTCAAAACTCACATATCAGTGAGCTGATCTCCTTCATCATTTCTTACACACTTTTAGTATTCCATAACATCCATACAACATAACTTATTCAACCATTCCCTAATTGGTGGGCATCCCTTCAGTTTCCAATTCTTTTCCTCCACATAATACAGCTACTTTAAATATTTTTATGCATCTAGGTCTTTTCTTCTTTCTTTGACACCTTTGGAATATAGATCCAGTGACTGGGTCAAAGTGAAAGGACAATTTTGTACCTTTTTTTGCAAAGCCTACTGTTTTCAAGAAGAAGAAGAGACAACACCATAGCCAATGACTTTGTGTGACACTGAAAGGAAACAAGCTCCACAGTCACATGGCCAAGGGGGAAAAGCCTGACAGCATAGAGAGGAGCAATATCTTGAAAAGACCACATGCCCAGTAACATTGTTGCCCTGACCAGGTGTTCCCTAAGGATGTGCCTCTCCTCATACCACCTACACTCTTCCCACTAATAGTGTGTGTGTGTGTGTGTGTGTGTGTGTGTGTGTGTATTTATGGAGGGGCAGGTGTGTGTGTGTGTGTGTGTGTGTGTGTGTGTGTGTGTGTGTGTGTGTATGTGTATTTATGGAGGGGCAGGCTTCCCACTAATAGAGTGTGTGTGTGTGTGTGTGTGTGTATGTGTATTTATGGAGGGGCAGGCCCCAAGTTTATCAGGAAAATGTTTTATTGCAGCTTTTCTCACTGATGGTACTTTATTAAATTCCTTTGCTTATGTGCCCCCAAATGGTTAAAGATATTCTATATCACCAACCAAGGCTGAAGAGGGCTAGAGATGGGAACAGGCCCTGAGATGGGTATATAAGATCTGAAGTTGGTGTTTGACTTTTGGGGCTCACTCATGGAAGGAATGTTGAGACTCTGGGCAAGCCACTGTAACTGCCCCCCACCCCTGGCTTTGCTAACCCAGACCCATTTGTTCTTGTCTAGTAACTATGTATTGTGATTTGATCAGACAAGGTCTGTCTCTTGATGTTTGTAATTTCTGTTTGTATTTGCCCTGAAGTTCAGGGGGCTGATCTTTCCTCCCTGAACTAAGTGAATGATATATGTATGTTTAACTAAACTGAGATTGTTAACCCCTTAAAGTTGCTTTCCTTAGAAAAGCAGATCAAAGAACCTATGCTAGCAGCCTTCTTGTTGTTGGTCTTGTGTTGGTCTTTCACCCCCAAACTAGCCGCTAGCCAAACTGTTGCTACAGGGCTACAGGCTCCAAGACAAGTCAACTTCATCATAAAATGTTTGCACACCTCAAGACTTTCCACGGGATGAGTCAACCCTATACTTTTCCCTTTTGCCCTAAGTTATGGATATCTCCTCTCTGAATCAAACCAAACATAAGCCCACCCTTCATCTTCATGTTAAACTAATCACAGTCTTAATTTAGTTTTCATCACTGGTGCCTTAAATAACCAACTGCATAAAAGAGCCTCTCCTGTCCGAGGGGTCCTTGGCCATTGAGGGGCCTTGGATCCCACTTACTGGCAGTTGCTTGCTTGCTAATAAATTGGTCATGCTCTGAACTTTGTACCTCAGTTTCTCTTTATCACAGTTTTGTTTTTTTTTTTTTACTGTGAAACAGTTCCGCAAACGGAGACAGAGATTAAATGAACTGCACCTGTTTTAAAGTCCTGCCTCTGAGAGGTACACCTGTGTGTCCCTAGATAAGTCATAAAATTATTAGTGCTCTAGGTCAGAAAAGTGGACCAGTAAACCGTACGTAATGATAAGGATCCCTGCAGCTGCATATTGACTTAGGAACCACATATATTTACCCTATTTCTCTTTTTATTAATACAGCAACACATTATAACCTAATAGGAACTACGTTTTAATCTAATTCAGACACACACATAGGAATGCTGTTGGACAACTCTTTACAAACAAAATTGCAGAGATGATACTAATTGCATCAGTAGACAGAATTCCCTTACCCTAGTATTTCCTATTTAAGTCATGCTCAAGGCATTGTGCTAAATACTGGGAGTACAAAGAAAGGCAAAAAAGGGGACACCATTCAAACAATTAGCCACATCACAGATATAAACAGGATAAATTGGAGGTAATCTCAGAAGAAAGGTACTAGCATTGAGGAAGATTGGGGAAGCTTTCTTGCAGAAGGTGGAATTTAAGTCTTGAATGAGGTCATGAAAGCCAAGCGGCAAAAACAAGGGAAAAGTTTCCAGGAAGAGGGAAAAGACAGTGGAAAAAAAGCAGAGTTGGGAATTAAAGGTGTCTTGTTTGAAGAATATCAAGGAAGCCTGTGTCAATAGGTGCAAAACACATGGAGGGGAGTAAGGTGTAAGAAGACCTGAAAGGTAGGAAGGAGCCAGATTATGAAGGGAGTAAATGAGATATGTTATGTAGAAATCACAGAACCTGGCAACAGATTGGATATGTGCGGGAGGGGTGAAAGTGAGGAGTCAAGGATACCTACATTGGGAGCTTGGGCCCAAGTTACTCAACAAGGATGGTGGTTTCCATGACAAGAATAAGGAAGTTTGGAAGAGGGGGAGTAAAGTGTACAAAGATTGGAAAGGTAGGAAGGGGCTAGATTGCAAAGGGCTTTAAATGCCAATGGAATTCTATTTGATCTTGGAAACAACAGGGAGCCAGCCACCAGAGTTTTTTGGGCAGGTGGGATGATGTGATCAGAACTGGCTTTAGGAAATCATTTTGGCAGCTAATAAACATTAACTGCTTGTCATTTAAAACTCTTCGCAGCTTGGCCCTTTCTCACCTTTCACTCTTCTTACACATTATTTTCTTTTTCATATGCTTTGATCTAGCCTTACTGGTCCTTCATGCCTGGAATACAAACTTTCTTCTCCTCCACATCTTGGAACTCTTAGTTTCTTTCAAGATTCAGCTGAAATGCCCATTTCCAAGTTAAGGTTCTTAATCTAGGGTCCATGAACTTGTTTTTTAAATAGTTTGATAACTGTACTTCATTATAATTGTCTTCCTTTGTATTCCTATGTATTTTTAATGCCTTTAAAAACATTATTCTGAGAACAGGCTTCACCAGACTGCCAAAGGGATCTTTGACACAAAAAAAGTTAAGAAGCCCTGCTTTACGTGAAGCTTTTCCAACTGATACAGCACTTTAGATTTTTCAAAAAGTACTTTACATATGTTCTCTTATTTGATCTTCAAAATAACTCTGAGATAGGTATTACTATTATATCCATTATTACAGAGAAGGAAACTGAGGCTGAGAGGTCATTGATATGTCCAGTGTCATACTGGTATTAAGGGTCTGAATTCAGGTCACCCTAATTTTGGGCAGTTAGGTGATACAGTGGTTAGAGCACCGGACCTGGAATCAAAAAGACTCATCTTTCTGAGTTCAAATCCAGCCTCAGACACTTACAAGCTATGTGACACTGGGCAAATCATTTAACCCTGTTTGCCTCAGTTTCCTCATCTGTAAAATGAGCTGGAGATAACAAACCACTCCAGTATCTTCACCAAGAAAACCCCAAATGGCATCCTGAAGAATCAGACACAAGTGGAAAATGACTGAAACAACTTTCTGATTTAAGTTCAGAGCTTTATCTTCTATCATAGCTCTGGCTGCTATTGTTCTCCTTCCCTAAAACTTCTATTAATTTTGTTTATATGTGTGTATGTATGTATGTATGTGTATATACATACACATAGACATATATATGTATGCATGTATGTAGCCTGGACAGTATCTTCGAAGAAATTGTCAAAGACAACTGCCCAGAGGTCCTAGAACCAGAGGGGAAAATAGTCATTGAAAGAATCCACCGATCACCCAGACCCCAAATTGAAAACACCAAGAAATATTGTAGCCAAATTTCAGAATTATAAAGTCAAGGAAAAAATATGCAAGCAGCCAAAAAGAAACAAGTATTGTGGAACTACAGTCAGGATCAAGCAGGATTTTTCAGCTTCTACATTAAATGACAGGAGAAATTGGAATATGATATTCTGAAGGGCAAAGCAGCTTGGACTACAACCAAGGAAAAACTACCCAGCAAAACTGAGCATAATTTTTCAGGCAAGGAAATGGACATTCAATGAAATGAGGGAATTCCAGACCTTCCTGATGAAAAGGGCAGAATTCAATGGCAAATTTGATCTTTAAATTCAAAGCTCAAGAAAGACATAAAAAGGTAAACAGGGGGAAAAATTCCCACAAACCTTGTTAATCAATAAGGGCAAATTGTTTACATCCTTATATAGGATTATACTCTTTTATATACGTTATTTCATATATATATATACACACACATATATATATATACACACACATATATATATATACACACACATATATATATACACACACACACATTATATATGTCAGTCTTGGGAATAGTATAGTTATTATGACAATTGAAAGGGATATACATAGACTGTGGGTATCAGCATAAAATAACTGATATAATGATAAAAAACATAATTAAGAGATGTAAAGGGAGAATTCTGGGAGAAGAGGTAAAGAGGTATTAGAAAAGGGTAAATTACATGAAATGAAGAAGCACAAAAACACATAGTAGAGGGAAAGACAGGAGAGAGAAGAGTAGTATATGAGCTTTACTCTCATTGGATTTGGTGCAAGAAGAGAATAACATACTCTGAAAAGTATAGAAATCAAACTTGTCCTATAGGCAGTAGGAGGGGAAAGGGGAAATAAAAGGCGGGGGGGGGGGTGTAGTCAGAAGGGAGGGAGGAAGTAGCAAGGAGAAAAGGGTAGGATAAGGGAGGGAAATCAAGAGGGAGGGTAAATTGAGTTAGACGGTGGTCAAAAGCAAAACTCTTTTGAGGAGTGGAAGGGGGGAGGGAGAAATAAAAGCATAAATGGGAGTGGAAACAGGATGGAGAAAAAGACACAGATAGTAATCATAATGGTGACTGTGAATGAGATGAACTCTCCCATAAAATGGAGGCAGATAGCAGAATGGATCAAAAACCCAAATCCTACAATATGCTGTTTACAAGAAACACATTTGAAAAAGGGGGATACACACAGGGTAAAAGTAAAAGGATGGAGTAGAATATATTGTGCTTCAGCTAAAGTAAAAAAAGCAGGGGTAGCCATCCTGATCTCAGACAAAGCAAAAGCAAAGATAGATCTAATTGAAAGAGATAAGGAAGGACACTATATCCTGCTAAAAGGCACCATAGACAATGAAGCAATATCATTATTTAACACATATGCATCAAGTGGTATAGCATGCACATTCTTAGACGAGAAGTTAAAGGAGTTACAGGAAGAAATAGACAGTAAAACCATACTAGTGGGGGACCTCAACCTCCCCCTTTCTGAACTTGATAAATCTAACCTCAAAATAAACAAGAAAGAAGTCAAGGAGGTGAATAGAATTTTAGAAAAGGCAGATATGACAGATCTCTGGAGAAAACTGAATGGAGATAAAAAGGAATATACTTTTTTCTCAGTGGTATATGGCACATACTCAAAAATTGACTATGTGCTCCGTCTCCTGCTACTGCTCCAGCGTCTGCTCTTCTCGTTCCTCCCGCTCCCACTCGTGCTCCTGCTCCCGTTCGCCTCGGCGCGGCCCGTCCGCCTGCGTCGGGCTCCGCAGCAGCCCAGCCCAGGAGCCTCGTTCTTCCGTCCGGCCGTCCGCGGGCCCTGAGGAGGCGCGTGGCGCTGGCCTGGGCCGTTGGCTAGTCGAGAGGAGCCGAGCAGAGCCGGGCGGCGGCGGCGGCGGCGGCCGGCCCCTCCCCTCCTGCTCTTGGGCGGTGCGCGCGTCCTGACGCGCACGCGCAGAGGCCTGTGACCGAGGCCGCGCCTGTGCCCGCGCGTGAGCGAGTCCCACGGCCTAGGCCTCGGCGGCGGGAGCGCGAGCGGAGCCGCGTGAGGCCAGGGCCCAGCTGCGGCAGAGAGCGCGGCACCAGCGCGGGATGGCAACGTCGGTGGCGGCGGCCGCGGGCAGCCCCGGCTCCGGGGACGGGCCCGCGGGCGCCGACAAGCGGGGGCCCGGGGGCCCTGGCGGGGCGGCTGCCTCGGCCTCGGCCGCGGCCGGGGGGCCTTCAGGGCCGGGGCCTGCCGCCGCCTCCTCTTCATCCTCCGCGGCCGCGGGGGCGGCGGCGGCCTCGGGAGGGGGCCCCTCGGGGCCTGCGTCCGCCGCCTCCTCGGCCTCCAGCGCCGCGGGCCCCACAGCCTCCTCGGCCTCGCGCGCCGCTGCGTCGGGCGGGGGCGGGCCAAGCGAGGCGGCCGAACTGCTGGAGCACTGTGGCGTGTGCAGGGAGCGTCTGCGGCCCGAGCGGGAACCGCGCCTGCTGCCCTGCCTGCACTCGGTGTGCGGCCAGTGCCTGCTGCTCGGGCCCGCCTCCGCGCCAGGCGGTGCCACCGGCACGGCCGTCGGGCCTGCCGCTGCCAACAACGGGGGCGACGGCGCGGTGGTGGATTGTCTGGTGTGCAAGCAGCAGTGCTTCGCCAAGGACATCGTGGAAAACTACTTCATGAGAGACAGCGGCGCCAAGGCGGCCCCGGACCCCAAGGATGCCAACCAGTGCTGTACCAGCTGCGAGGACAACGCCCCCGCCACCAGCTACTGTGTTGAGTGCTGAGAGCCCCTGTGTGAGACGTGCGTGGAGGCTCATCAGCGGGTCAAGTACACCAAGGACCACACTGTCCGTTCCACTGGTCCCGCCAAGTCCCGCGATGGGGAGCGTACCGTCTACTGCTCAGTCCACAAGCACGAGCCCCTGGTCCTTTTTTGTGAGAGCTGTGATACCCTTACCTGCGGGGATTGCCAGCTCAGTGCCCACAAGGACCATCAGTACCAGTTCCTGGAGGATGCTGTCAGAAACCAGAGGAAGCTCCTGGCCTCCCTGGTCAAACGCGTGGGGGACAAGCATGCCACCCTGCAGAAGAACACCAAGGAAGTGCGCACTTCGATCGGCCAGGTGACAGATGTGCAGAAGCAGGTACAGGTGGATGTGAAAATGGCCATCCTGCAGATTATGAAAGAGCTGAACAAGCGGGGCCGGGTGCTGGTCAGTGACGCCCAGAAGGTGACGGAGGGGCAGCAGGAGCGCCTGGAGCGCCAGCACTGGACCATGACCAAGATCCAGAGGCACCAGGAGCACATCCTTCGCTTTGCCTCCTGGGCCCTGGAGAGTGATAACAACACAGCCCTGCTGCTGTCCAAGAAGCTGATTTACTTCCAGCTACACCAAGCCCTCAAGATGATTGTGGACCCCGTGGAGCCCCAGGGGGACATGAAGTTCCAGTGGGACCTCAACGCTTGGACCAAAAGCGCCGAGGCCTTCGGCAAGATTGTTTCAGAGAGGAGTAGTCCTGGTTCCATGGCCCCTCCCAGGCCTCCTGGCAAGCCTGGAGGAGGGAATCAGGCCATGGACCTGCAGGAGGGCTATGGGAGCTATGGCCCAGATGACCCCTACAGTGCTGAGCCCAATGTGTCCGGAATGAAAAGGTCCAGATCTGGTGAGGGGGAAGTGAGTGGCCTCATGCGGAAGGTGCCCAGGGTGAGCTTGGAGCGCCTCGATCTGGATCTGACAGCAGACAGCCAGCCCCCCCCGTCTTCAAAGTCTTCCAGGGGACCACCAATGAGGACTACAACCTCATTGTCATTGAGAGGGGGGGCCAGCCAGGGGCCCCTGGGGGGCCTCCTATGCCACCCATGGCCATGGTTAAGGAGGAAGAGACAGAGGCTGCCATCGGAGCTCCCCCAGGGGTGGAGGGACTGGAGACAAAACCGCTGCTGCTGCCTCCCCTGGAGGCCTCGGGGCCTGAGGGCCCCCATCTGGCTTCCCCCAGCGGCAGCACCAGCTCTGGCCTGGAAGTGCTGGGAGGTCCTGACGCGGCTGCCGCCGCTGCAACAGTGGCCACTGGTGGCCCTGGAGCTGTGGATGACAGCGCCACTATCTGCCGTGTCTGTCAGAAGCCAGGAGACCTGGTGATGTGTAGCCAGTGTGAATTCTGCTTCCATTTGGAGTGTCACCTGCCAACCCTGCAGGAGGTGCCTGGGGAAAAGTGGAGCTGCTCCCTGTGCCAGGAGGTGGTGGATTGTAAAGATGAGGTCCCACTTCCTGGCCCTGAGAGTGTGGCCTTGACTGCCGATGGGGACACCTGCCCTGCCAAGCTCTCACCTACTAACCAGCAGAAGTGTGAACGTGTGCTGTTGGCTTTGCTCTGCCACGAGCCATGCCGTCCCCTGCACCGACTGGCCACAGACCCCACGCCCTCTGCAGAGCAGCCCGGCACCCTGGACCTCACTCTGATTCGTGCTCGCCTCCAGGAGAAACTGTCACCCCCATACAGCTCCCCGCAGGAGTTTGCCCAGGATGTGGGCCACATGTTAGAGCAATTCAACACACTCACTGAGGACAAAGCTGACGTCCAGTCGATCATTGGCCTTCAACGCTTCTTTGAGACTCGCATGAACAAGGTTTTTGGGGACACCAAGTTTTCGGCTATTCTGGTGGAGCCCCTCCCTCCCCCTATCCCAGGCCCTGGCCTGGCCCCTCCAGAACTGGCGGGGGGCCCCAGTGATGGTAACTGAGCCCCTACCTTACCCCAGAATGGCTCCATTGTCCCCTCACTCATTCCTTCCTTCACCTGTTGGTCCTTCTGTATCCTATCCCCAGATGCAGTTTTTACTTCTCTCGATTTAATAAAAACGTAACCCAGGAGACAAAGTCCCACAAGTCACACAGACCCAGAGCAAGCAGGGTGTCCTGGGAGTCCCTGGCATGGGGCTGGTTGGTGGGCATGGTGGCTTTGTGGGCTGCCCTGGCCAAAGCAGAGCCCCACTTCCCCTTAGCGCGAGGCTTCTCTTGGATGCAGGCAGGCCCCCCCCCTCCCCAGCTTACAGCCCAGGAAGGGGAGAGGACCCCAGCCCAGAGGCTCCCAAGGGTCCTTCCCCCTTCTGTTTAGACTAGACGAGTCTTCCCTCTTAGGGCCCATATACCTGCTTCCAACCCCCAAGGTCTGAATGGTTGGAAGTAGGGTTAGTTAGGCAATCTCTCCCTGGAGAAGCTGGGGCTTGGAAGGGGCTTTGGGAGCTGCCATGAGTTTTCTTTGTCGTCTGCTTCTTGTACTGAGCTTGGAGTTCACTGAAAACACCCATCCAACCAATAAACTTGCCAGCCATTGCCTCAAAAAAAAAAAATTGACTATGTACTAGGCATAAAAACCTCACAATCCAGTGCAGAAAGACTGAAATAGTCAATGCATCCTTCTCAGATCATGACGCAATAAAAATTACTTGTAATAAAGGACCATGGAAAGATAAACTAAAAATTAATTGGAAACTAAATAATCTAATCCTAAAGAATGAGTGGACCAACGAACAAATCATAGAAACAATTAATAACTTCATTCAAGAGAATGACAATAATGAGACAACATACCAAAACTTACGGGATGCAGCAAAAGCAGTTCTTAGGGGAAGTTTTATATCTGTGAATGTTTACATGAATAAAATAAAGAAGGAGATCAATGAACGGGCCTTGCAACTGAAAAAGCTAGAAAAAGAACAAATTGAAAATCCCCAATTAAATACCAAATTAGAAATACTGAAAATCAAAGGAGAGATTAATAAAATTGAAATCAAGAGAACTATTGAACTATTAAATAAAACTAAGCTGGTTTTATGAAAAAACCAATAAAATTGATAAACCCTTGGTAAATTTGATTAAAAAAAAGAAAGAAGAAAATCAAATTACCAGTATCAAAAATGAAAAGGGTGAACTCACCTCCAATGAAGAGGAAATTAAAACAATAATTAGGAATTATTTTTTTAAATTTCTTTTTTTTAATTTTTTTTAATTTTTAGCTTACAACACTTGGATCTACATAATTTTGAGTTCCAGATTTTCTCCCCTCCCTCCTTCCCTCCCCAAGACGGCATGGAATCCCATATAACTTTGACATATAATTTTGCATTGATTTACACACTAGTCAAGTTATGGAGAAGAATTGTGATCAATGAAATGAATCATGAGAAAGAAGGAACAGGCCTAAGAAAAACCAACCCAAAAACAAAAACAAAAGAGAGAAAAAGAAAAAAGGGGGGGGGAAGGCTAGCATGAAGTGTGCCTCAATCATTCATACTTCATAGTTCTTTCTCTGGATGTAGATAGCATTCTCCATCATGAGTCCTTTGGAGTTGTCTTTGTACCTTGTGTTGCTGAGAAAAGCGAAGTCTGTCAGGGTTGGTCCTCATAGAATCCATATATCTGTGGTTGTGTATAATGTTCTCCTGGCTCTGCTCCACTCACTCAGCATTATGTCATGTAGGTTTTTCCAGGTTGTTATGAAGTCCGTATCATCCCCATTTCTTATAGCACAATAGTATTCCATTACCTTCATATACCACAGCTTGTTCAGCCATTTCCCAATTGATGGGCATCCCTTTGATTTCCAATTCAGAGCTACCACAAAAAGAGCTGCTATAAATATTTTTGTACATATGGGTCCTTTTCCCGCTTGTGTGATCTCTTTGGGATACAACCCTAGAAGTGGTATTGCTGGGTCAAAGGGTATGAACTTTTTTATAGCCCTTTGGGCATAGTTCCAAATTGTTCTCCAAAATGGCTGGATCAATTCACAGCTCCACCAGCAATGTAACAATGTTCCAATTTTCCTACATCTTCTCCAGCATTTATCATTTTAATTAGGAATTATTTTGCCCAATTTTATGCCCATAAATTTGACAACCTCAGGAAAATGGAGGAATATTTACAAAAATACAAATTGCCCAGTTTAACGGAAGAGGAATTAAATTACCTAAATAACACCATCTCAGAAAAAGGAATTGAACAAGCCATCAATGAACTCCTCAGGAAAAAATCTCCAGGATCAGATGGTTTTACATGTGAATTCTATCAAACATTTAAGGAACAATTAATTCCCATGCTTTATAGACTATTTGGGAAAATAAGTGAAGAAGGAGTCCTACCAAATTCTTTTTATGACACAAATATGGTACTAATACCTAAACCAGGAAGAGTCAAAACAGAGAAAGAAAATTATAGACCAATTTTCCTAATTAATATTGATGCAAAAATTTTAAATAAAATATTAGCAAAAAGATTGCAGCAACTTATTAGGAGAATAATACAATACAAACAGGTAGGATTTATTCCAGGAATGCAAGGCTGGTTCAATATTAAGAAAACTATCAGCATAATTGATCATATCAATAAAAAAAACAGCAGAAACCATATGATTATCTCAATAGATGCAGAAAAGGCTTTTGACAAAATACAATACCCGTTCCTATTAAAAACACTAGAAAGCATAGGAATAAACAGAATCTTCCTTAAAATTATAAATAGCATCTACTTAAAACCATCAGCAAGCATTATATGTAATGGGGATAAGCTAGATACATTCCCAATAAGATCAAGGGTGAAACAAGGATGTCCATTATCACCCCTATTATTCAATTTGGTACTAGAAATGTTGGCTGTAGCAATGAGAGAAGAAAAAGAAATTTAAGGAATTAGAATAGGTAAAGAAGAAACTAAATTATCACTTTTCGCAGATGATATGATGATTTACATAGAGAATACTAAAGAATCAAGTAAAAAACTACTTGAAATAATAAACAACTTTAGCAAAGTTGCAGGATATAAAATAAACCCACATAAATCCTCGGCATTCCTATATATTACTAACAAAGCCCAACAGCAAGAGATAGAAAGAGAAATTCCATTTAAAGTTACTGTAGGGGGGGCGGAGCCAAGATGGCGGCGGGTAAGCAGGAACTAGAGTGAGTTCCGTACCGAGTCCCTCCAAAAACCTATAAAAAATGGCTCTGAACCAATTCTAGAACGGCAGAACCCACAGAACAGCAGAGGGAAGCAGGGCTCCAGCCCGGGACAGCCTGGATGGTCTCTGGGTGAGGTCTATTCCACACGGAGCTGGGAGCTGGGAACGGAGTGGAGCAGAGCCCAGCCTGAGCGGCATGGAACAACCAAACTTGGAGTCGGGCGGATGGGGCCCCTAGGGCCCTGATTATGTGAGCTGCAGCAGTTACCAGACCCCTCGACCCACAAACACCAAAGACTGTGGAGAAGGTTAGTGGGAAAAGCTGCAGGAGTGGAAGGAGTTCGCGGTTCGGCTTCCACCCCGGGGGCAGCGGAGGTGGGGCAGCTACAGCTGTTGTTACTTCCAGCTCCAGGCCCACCTGGTGGGAGGAATTAAGTGGCGGATCAGAGCAGGAGTGCACAGCCTGCCGAAGATCTAAGCCCAGTCCGGGTTGGGGGTTGGGGAAGGAGCAGTGCTGGTGTGGCAGAGCTGGCACCTCCCCCCCAAACGTGGAACATAGAACTCGTTAGTCTACAAGCAGTCATACCCCACTGAAAAACTCAAGGGTCAAGTTAGTTGGTTGGGAATATGGCCAGGCAGCGAAAACACACCCAGATTCAGTCTCAGACTTTGGATTCTTTCTTTGGTGACAAAGAAGACCAAAACATACAGCCTAAAGAAGACAACAAAGTGCAAGAGCCTACACCAAAAGCCTCCAAGAAAAACACGAACTGGCCCCAGGCCAAAGAAGAGCTCAAAAAGGAGTTGGAAAAGCAAGTTAGAGAAATAGAGGAACAATTGGGAAGAGAAATGAGAAGGATGCGAGAAAACCATGAAAAACAAGTCAATGACTTGCTAAAGGAGACCCAAAAAAATACTGAAAAATACACTGAAGAAAACAACACCTTAAAAAACAGACTAACTCAAATGGCAAAAGAGTTCCAAAAAGCCAATGAGGAGAAGAATGCCTTGAAAGGCAGAATTAGCAAAATGGAAAAGGAAGTCCAAAAGACCACTGAAGAAAATGCTACTTTAAAAATTAGATTGGAGCAAGTGGAAGCTAGTGACTTGATGAGAAATCAGGATATTATAAAACAGAACCAAAGGAATGAAAAAATGGAAGACAATGTGAAATATCTCATTGGAAAAACCACTGACCTAGAAAATAGATCCAGGAGAGATAACTTAAAAATTATTGGACTACCTGAAAGCCATGATCAAAAAAAGAGCCTAGATACCATCTTTCAAGAAATTATCAAGGAGAACTGCCCCAATATTCTAGAGCCACAGGGCAAAATAGAAATTGAAAGAATCTATCGATCACCTCCTCAAATAGATCCCAAAAAGAAATCTCCTAGGAATATTGTCGCCAAATTCCAGAGCTCCCAGATCAAGGAGAAAATACTGCAAGCAGCCAGAAAGAAACAATTTGAGTATTGTGTAAACCCAATCAGAATAACCCAAGATCTGGCAGCTTCTACATTAAGAGATCGAAGGGCTTGGAATGCAATATTCCGGAGGTCAATGGAGCTAGGATTAAAACCTAGAATCACCTACCCAGCAAAACTGAGTATCATGTTCCAAGGCAAAATATGGATTTTCAATAAAATAGAGAACTTTCAAGCTTTCTCAGTGAAAAGACCAGAACTGAATAGAAAATTTGACTTTCAAACACAAGAATCAAGAGAAGCATGAAAAGGTAATCAAGAAACGGAAATTGCAAGGGACTTACTAAAGTTGAACTGTTTTGTTTACATTCCTACATGGAAAGATGATGTGTATGATTCATGAGACCTCAGTATTAGGGTAGTTGAAGGGAATATGCATATGTTTATGTATATATATAAGTGAGTGTGTATGTATGTATATATCTATGTATGTATGTATGTATATATATATAGATGTGTTTTCATATATATATATATATGTAAAGGAGAGAGAGCAGACACAGGGTGAGTTGAAGATGAAGGGAAGATATCTAAAATAAAATGAAATTAAGGGATGAGAGAACAACATACTGAGAGAGGGAGATAGGGAGAGATAGAATGGGGTGGATTATCTCGCATAAAGGTGGCAAGAGGAAGCAGTTCTGTGGGAGGAGGGGAGAGGGCAGGTGAGGGGGGAATGAGTGAACCTTGCTCTCATCGGATTTGGCCTGAGGAGGGAATACCATACATACTCAGATGGGTGTCTTACACCACAGGAAAGAAGAGGGAGGAAGATAAAAAAAAAATAAAAGGGGGGGGATGATGGAGGGGAGAGCAGATGGGGGTGGAGGTAATCAAAACAAACACTTTGGAAGGGGGACAGGGTCAAGGGAGAAAATTCAATAAAGCGGGATGGGTTGGGAGGGAGCAAAATGTAGTTAGCCTTTCACAGCATGAGTATTATGGAAGGGTTATACATAATGATACATGTGTGGCCTAGGTTGAATTGCTCAACTTCTTGGGGAGGGTGGGTGAGAAGGGAAGAGGGGAGAGAATTTGGAACTCAAAGTTTTAAAAACAGATGTTCAAAACCAAAGAAAAGTTTTTGCATGCAGCTAAAAAATAAGATACACAGGCAATGGGGCGTAGAAATTTATCTTGCCCTACAAGAAAGGAAGGGAAAAGGGGATGAGAGGGAAGGGGGGTGATAGAGGGGAGGGCTGACTGGGGAACAGGGGAATCAGAATATATGCTATCTTGGAGTGGGGGGGAGGGTGGAAATGGGGAGAAAATTTGTAATTCAAACTGTTGTGAAAATCAATGCTGAAAACCAAATATGTTAAATAAATAAATTTAAATAAAGTTACTGTAGACACTATAAAATATTTGGGAGTCCACCTACCAAGACAAACCCAGGGCCTATATGAACACAATTATGAAACACTTCTCACACAAATAAAGTCAGATCTAATTAAATGGAATAATATCAGATGCTCATGGTTAGGCCTAGCTAATATAATAAAAATGACAATTTTACCTAAATTAATTTATCTATTCAGTTCCATACCAGTCGAACTACCAAAAACTTATTTTACAGAGCTGGATAAAGTAATAACAAAATTCATCTGGAAGAACAAAAAAGTCCAGAATATCAAGGGAATTAATGAAAAGAAATGCTAGGGAAGGTAGCCCAGTCATACTAGATATCAAACTGTACTATAAAGCAGCAGTCATCAAAACTACCTGGTACTGGGTAAGAAACAGAATGGTAGATCAGTGGAATAGTTTAGGTACACAAGACGCAGAAATCACCAACTATAGCAATCTACTCTTTGTTAAACCCAAAGAATCCAGCTTCTGGGTTAAGAATTCACTATTTCACCAAAATTGCTGGGAAAATTGGAAAATAGTATGGCAGAAACTGGACGTAGACCAGTATCTTACACCATATACCAAAATAAAGTCAAAATGGGTACATGATTTAGGAATAAAAGCTGATACTATAAGCAATTTGGGAGAGTAAGGAATAGTTTACCTGTCAGATTTATGTGAAAGGGAAGAATTCATGACCCAACAAGAGATAGAGAGCATTATAAAATGCAAAATGAATAATTTTGATTATGCTAAACTGAAAACTCTTTGTATAAACAAAGCCAATGCAACAAAGATTAGGAGGGAAGCAGAAAATTCAGAGAAAATCTTTACAACTAGTGTCTCTGATAAAGGCCTCATCTCTAATATACACATATACTGAGCCAAATTTATAGGAATACAAGTCATTCCTCAATTGATAAATGTTCAAAGGATATGAACAGGAAGTTTTGAGAGGAAGAAGTTAAAGATATCTATAGGCATATGAAAAAATGCTCTAAATCACTACTGATTAGAGAAATACAAATCAAAACAACTCTTAGGTATCACATCTCTCCTGTCAGATTGGCTAAAATGACAAAACAGGAAAATGACAAATGCTGTAGAGTATGTGGGAAAATTGGAACATTAATACATTGTTGGTAGAGTTGTGAACAGATCCAGCCATTCTGGAGAGCAATTTGGAACTATGCCCAAAGGGCCATGAAAATGTACATATCCTTTGACCCAGCAATACCCCTCCTAGGGGTATATGCCAAAGAGATCACACAAGTGGGAAAGGGACAAAATGTACAAAAATATTTATAGCAGCTCTTTTTGTGGTAGCAAAGAATTGGAAATCAAGGGGATGCCCATCAGTTAGGGAATGGCTGAATAAGTTGTGGTATATGGATGTAACGGAATGCTATTGTGCTATAAGGAATGGGGAAGATATGGACTGCATAATCACCTGGACAGACCTAGACATGATCTGATGCTGAGTGAGAGGAGCAGAAACAAGAGAACATTATACACAACCACAGACATATTGATTCTGTGATGACTAATTTTGATAGACTTGGCTCTCCTCAGCAATACAAGGCTCAAAGACAGCTCCAAAGGACTCATGATAGAAAAAGCTAGCTACATCCAGAGAAAGAACTGTGGAATTTTAATGCAGATTGAGGCAAACTATTTGCTCTCTTTTTTTTCCTCTTTTTTTTGTTTTGTTTCTTCTCTTTCATGATTTATTCCATTTGTCATAATTCTTTGCAACTTGACTATATTGTAAATAATTTTAATGCTAAGGTTTATATAGAATATATATTGGACTGCATGCCGTCTTGGGGGAAAGGGAGAGGGGAGGGAAGGGAAGAAAATTTAAAACTCAAAAACAGTGGAACTGAGTGTTGTAAACTAAAAATAAAAATATCTAATTAAAAAAAAGAAAAGGAAGCTTTACAGAATAGCAATTCACAGTACCATGTATAACATATTTTCTGTTTTACTGTGTCTATAGAAATGCCCAAAATATTGGTTTTTCATCAAATTCATGAAATTTTTTTAAATGTAAACACCATTAAAGAAAAAATAAAAAAGTGATTGTCAATAGTTTGCATTTCTAGTTTAAAAAATTGTTAATACCTTTTGGCCGTTTATTTGTTGGAGAATAACTCTTGTTCTTACATGTCATGGATTCCAAGCTTTATGAAAGATGTTTGCTGCTAAGATTTCTTTTTCCTTTCTTTCATTCATTCATTTATTCATTCATTTTTTTTACCAAGTAGCATTTTCTCCCTTATTGTACCTGCAGAGATTTGATTCATGTAAAAGCTTTTTAATTTTAATATAAGAAAAATTGCTTATATTCTCTCTTATGCTAACCTCTATCCCTTGTTTGCTTCTGAAGTCTCTTTTTTTTAGAACAAATCATTATAATCTCTCTTTTTTATTTTATATATATAGTTTTCAGCATTGATTTTCACAAGAGTTTGAATTACAAATTTTATCCCCATTTCTACCCTCCCCCCCACTCCAAGATGGCATATATTCTGGTTGCCCTGTTCCCCAGTCTGCCCTTCCTTCTGTCACTGCACTCCCCTCCCATCCCCTTTTCCCTTCCCTTCTTGTAGGGCAAGATAAATTTCTACACCCCATTGCCTGTGTATCTTATTTTCTAGTTGCATGCAAAAACTTTTTTTTTTGTTTTTGAACATCTGTTTTTAAAACTTTGAGTTCCAAATTCTCTCCCCTCTTCCCTTCCCACCCACCCTCCCTAAGAAGTCAAGCAATTCAACATAGGCCACATGCATATCATTATGTATAACCCTTCCACAATACTCATGTTGTGAAAGACTAACTATATTTTGCTCCTTCTTAACCTATCCCCCTTTATTGAATTTTCTCCCTTGACCCTGTCCCCTTTCGAAAGTGTTTGTTTTTGATTACCTCCACCCCCATCTGCCCTCCCTTCTATCATCCCCCCTTTTTTATCTTCTTCCTCCTTTTTTCCTGTGGGGTAAGATACCCAAATGAGTATGTATGGTATTCCCTCCTCAGGTCAAATTTGATGAGAGCAAGATTCACTCACTCCCCCTCACCTGCCTTCTCTTCTCTTCCTACAGAACTGCTTTTTCTTGCCACTTTTATGCGAGATAATTTACCCCATTCTATCTCTCCCTATCTCCCTCTCTCAATATGTTCCTCTCTCATCCCTTAATTTGATTTTATTTCTTTTAGATATCTTCCCTTCATCTTCAACTCACCCTGTGCCCTCTCTCTCTCTCTTTCTCCCTCTCTCTCTCTGTATATATATATATATATATATATATATATATATATGTATATATATATATACACACATACATATATACATACATACACACTCACATATACATATATATACATAAACATATATGTGTATATATGTGTATATACATATATACATATATATATATACACATACATATATATATATATATATATATATATATACACACACACACACACATATTCCCATCAGCTACCCTAGTACTGAGGTCTCATGAATCATACACATCATCTTTCCATGTAGGAATATAAACAAAACAGTTCAACATTAGTAAGTCCCTTGCAATTTCTTTTTCTTGTTCTTTTTCTTGATTACCTTTTCATGCTGCTCTTGATTCTTGTGTTTGAAAGTCAAATTTTCTATTCAATTCTGGTCTTTTCACTGAGAAAGCTTGAAAGTCCTCTATTTTATTGAAAATCCATATTTTACCTTGGAGCATGATACTCAGTTTTGCTGGGTAGGTGATTCTTGGTTTTAATCCTAGCTCCATTGACCTCCAGAATATCATATTCCAAGCCCTTCAATCTCTTAATGTATAAGCTGCTAGATCTTGGATTATTCTGATTGGGTTTCCACAATACTCAAATTGTTTCTTTCTGGCTGCTTGCAGTATTTTCTCCTTGATCTGGGAGCTCTGGAATTTGGCAACAATGTTCTTAGGAGTCCTCTTTTTGGGATCTTTTTCAGGAGGTGATCATTGGATTCTTTCAATTTCTATTTTGCCCTGTGGCTCTAGAATATCAGGCCAGTTCTCCTTGATAATTTCTTGAAAGAGGATATCTAGGCTCTTTTTTTGATCATGGCTTTCGGGTAGTCCAATAATTTTTAAATTCTCTCTCTTGGTTCTATTTTCCAGGTCAGTGGTTTTTCCAATGAGATATTTCACATTGTCTTCCATTTTTTCATTCCTTTGGGTCTGTTTTATAATATCTTGATTTCTCATCAAGTCACTAGCTTCCACTTGCTCCAATCTCATTTTTAAGGTAGTATTTTCTTCCATGGTCTTTTGGACCTCCTTTTCCATTTTGCTAATTCTGCCTTTCAAGGCATTCTTCTCCTCATTGGCTTTTTGGAGCTCTTTTGCCATTTGAGTTAGTCTATTTTTTAAGGTGTTGTTTTCTTCAGTATATTTTTCAGTATTTTTTTGGGTCTCCTTTAGCAAGTCATTGACTTGTTTTTCATGGTTTTCTCACATCCTTCTCATTTCTCTTCCCAATTTTTCCTCTACTTCTCTAACTTGCTTTTCCAAATCCTTTTTGAGCTCTTCCATGGCCTGAGACCAGTTCATGTTTTTCTTGGAGGCTTTTGTTGTAGGCTCTTTGACTTTGTTGACTTCTTCTGGCTGTATGTTTTGGTGTTCTTTGTCACCAAAGAAAGATTCCAAAGTCTGAGACTGAATCTGGGTGCGTTTTCATTGCCTGGCCATGTTCCCAGTCATCTAACTTGACCCTTGAGTTTTTCAGCAGGGTATGACTGCTTGTAGAGTAAAGAAAACTATGTTCCAAGCTTGGGGGGATGCGCCAGCTCTGCCACATGAGCACTCCTCCTTCCCCAGCAACCCCCAACCCGGACTGGACTTAGATCTTCAGCAGGCTCTTCACTCCTGCTCTGATCCACCACTTAATTCCTCCCACCAGGTGTGCCTGGGTCTTGAAACAACTGCAGCTGTAGTTCTGTAGCTGCCCACCTCTGCTGCCCCCGGGGCAGTGGCCAAACCTCGAACTCCTTCCACTCCCTGCAGCTTTTCCCACTAACCTTCTCTGTTGTCTTTGGTGTTTGTGGGTTGAGAAGTCTGGTAACTGCTGCAGCTCACTGATTCAGGGTGCTAGGGCACGCTCCTCCCGGCTCCTGGTCTGGTTGGTCCGTGCCGCCCATGCTGGGCTCTGCTCCACTCAGCTCAGCTCCCAGCTCCATGTGGGATAGACCTTACCCAGAGACCATCCAGGCTATCCTGGGCTGGAGCCCTGCTTCCCTCTGCTATTTTGTGGGTTCTGCATTTCTAAAATCAGTTCAGAGCCATTTTTTATAGGTTTTTGGAGGGACTTGGCGGGGAGTTCATGCTAGTCCCTGCTTTCCAGCTGCCATCTTGGCTCCAACCCTATCTGAAGTCTCTTTCTAACCAGAGATCTAGTAAATACTTTAATCCAAATTTCTAATCCTACAGGCTTTACATTCCTTTTCAGTCTGGCTTCTGGCTCAGCCACAGGACTGAAAGTCTCTTTGCTAAGTAAAGAATGTTCTTTTAACTGCTAAATAATAGGCTTTAGACAATTAATATGCAAAAATAAATAATCTTCAGTTTTTTAAGGTCAAAAGATAAGGGCACCAGTGAGACAGTATGTTATACTGTTAAAAGCTATACTTCAAAATTAGAAGAAAAAAAAGAATTTATACATATTCTTTCAGTTTAACTGAATTATAATTTAGATATTTACAACATCTGATACTGCAGTTTGGACTGTTTAGAGATTAACCTTTTTAATTTCCTACTTGTAAAATGACTTAAGTATAAAAAAAGAAAAGGAAATTACCTTTTGATGAAATTGTCTCAAAAACTTCAGAGTTCTTAAAGATGTCATCTTTGTTTCTGATTCTGTAAAGTTTCTATCTAGAGAGGAAAACAAGCTACAAAAAGAACCAAGAGAAGAAGAGGTTTATTTTTAAGGAGTTTTCTAGCAATGATTGTCAGAGGGAGGGATTTGCACTATACCCTATCATGGGGTACAAAGATCATTATTACGTAACACTGCTATTTCTTTAGTGCATGGAACATTCATTTTTTTAATTATCCACTACTTAGCCAGAAAAATAAATCAATCTTGAATCACAAACTAAAAGCAAAAGCTCTAAACCTTTAGTTGCTTTTTTTTAAAAAGAAAAATGAGATTCTATGATTCCAAGATGAATATAAGGCATTGTCTGATATTATAGTAACTCCAAGGCAATGTCTAAACAAACTGATGAAAAAATATGAAATATGAAAGTGATATCAATCCTGGAACTATTTCTGAGAGAACTCCAAAACTGAAAACTCACTGATATACAACAACCAATGCTGGTGTAGGATTAGAGAGCTGGCCTTGTAGTCAGGAAGACTGGGAATCAAGGCCTTCCTCCAACACACAATAGGCTGTGAGAGACTGGATACATTGCTTAACTTCCCAATGCTCTGAGCTCCTATTGGATATGGAAAGCTTTCTACCCAAGACTCAGAACATAAAGGATCAAGACAAACCAGCCTTGTAAGAAAAGCCAGGAGCGGTTTTTTGCCCACCAAGGAAGCCTTTCTGCTGCTACAAGGCTACCCGCTACTTTTCTAAGAGACTTGCAAAACATCTCAGGGCCTTAAACTGAAATAACACTTTCTCATTATTTTTTCCTCTCTTTTTAAAAATTCAATTTTATTTTGTTTTCAATTCAAAATCTGTCTCTCCCTATCCTCTTCCACATCCACTGAGAAGGCAAGGAAAAAAAATCTATTACAAATAAGCATAGTCCACCAAAACAAATTCTACAATTAGTCTTGTCCAAAGAGAAAAAAAGAAAAGAAAGGGGGAAAAATGTGTGTTCTTTGTGAGAACAAATCCCCAAATCTGAAATTTTTCTTAAAAAAAATATATTAGGTCATTCAGTAGAGGATAATGAGCTGGAAAGGAGGCGAGGCTCCCTCTCTTCCAGATTCTGTTCTATTATATTGGAGTTAGACAAGGGTGCTCACACACTAACCACTCATAAATAATTAAGCAAAGTTGCCAATAAGGCAACTGTAAAGCTTCAGTAAAATTTGGGTGAAGCCAAAACCCAAAGGAACCCAAAATACAAGCTTAGGTGGATCCATCACAAGTCCTGGGTGTAGTAACCCAACACAAGAATGCTTTGGGTGGATCCAAGGTCTAGAGGAAATTTAAAAAAAACCAAACCTTGTTGTCATCTCCACCATTCCTAGAGAGGTGCTGGGTTCAGGTGATATTCTGGGTGCAGATAACCTTTAATTATATAGGGTTAGATTTAAACAGTATAATAATCCTTCCTGAACAAGAGACTAAATCTTTTTTTCCCATATATACTTAAATTTGCAATCTGAGTCCATCAGTTCTCTATTTGGAGGTAGATTGCATGTTTCATTTTGAGTCCTTTAAAATTGTGGTTGGTCATTATGTTTATCAGAGTTAGAAATGAGATTCTATGATTCTAAGACAAAGATGAAAAGAAACTGCCTGAAATGATAGTAACACCAACCCAAAGGGTCTACACAAGCTAAAGAAAAAATATGAATTTAGTGAAAAAGACCTCAATCTTGGTACTATTTCTGAGAGAATTCAAAAAAAACTACCTCAAAACTTACAAATATATGAATTGATCTCTTTCAGTATTTTTACAGCACATTGAGTATGCTATCACATTCATATAACATAACTTATTCATGCATTCTCCAACTGAAGAGCATCCCCTCAGTTTCCAATTCTTTGCCTCCAGAAAAAGAGCTACCATAAACATTTTGATACATCTGGGTCTTTTCTCCTTTCTTTGATCTGTTTGGGGTATAGACATAGTTGCTGGGTCAAAGGAAAGGGACAATTTCATATGTTTTTGCAGATATTACTCTTTTCAAGAGAAAGAAATAGTACCAAAGTGTTGCACCAATTCGGCTAGCAGCTTCCGTAGGGGTCAAAGACCAACACAAGCCCAACAACAAGAACGCTGCCAGCACAAGTTCTTTTGATCTACATTACTAAGGAAAGCAGTGTTAAGGGGTTAACAATCTTATTTCAGTCCAACATATTAATATCATTCACTTAGTTCAGGGGGGAAAGCCAGCACCTGGAACTTAAGAGCAAACACAAACAAATTACAAACATACATTATAAACAGACCAAATACAATTCACAGTTACCAAGAAACCATCAACATCTGGGTGAGCCGGAAGGCTCTTAGAGCAGCTGCCCAGAGTCCTGTGCCTCCAGGAGTGAGACCCTCAGCAAATAGCTCTGTTCTTTCTTTTTATACACTCTTTAACCTTCATCAAACATCATCTGAGTGACCTGAACTCAGACTCCTACTATTGGCTCTGGTCTTGGCAACTCTCCTTAGGACCCTGAGGGCTTCACGCCCAAGTAGGCTTAGCACCTACTAGATAGGGATTTGGGCCTGGAGCTTTGCACCTAGTAAGGCTCAATCAAAGACACTTAATTAATTTATCATACTAAAACAGTAAAAAAAGGTCCCAACTTAGTTGATATCACACATAGCCAATGACTTTAAATGACCTTGAAAGCAAACAGAAGCTCCACAATCACATGCCCAAGGGGGAAAAACCTGACAGTATCTACAGGAGCAAAATCTCAAAAAGACTGTATCCCCAGGGTCAGGATCCAAGACCACCCCTGTCTTGTTACTCCTCTCTTTTTATTATTAGGAGACACTCTGTTTTCCAGAGCTAAGGTCCAGCAAGCAAACTGTGCCCTGAGGTTGGCATAACAGCAGTCCTTTGCCCTCACCCTCTGCATGAACACAGCTGCAACTGAATCACAGAACTGATCGTCCCCAACTTCAGGCAATGAGCCTGACATGAAGCTCTGCTATGAATGGAATTTTTGTCACTAGACAACCTTGCCTTACTCTTGCTGTTGTGCTTCACCATTTTGTTACATTTCCCTGTTTGATTCTTTGTCTAGCCAGAAATATGTAAATCAAGGTTTAGCCCCACTGCCTTGGGCCTCCTAGTAGAGGAAGCCCCAACATGTGTCTCATTTCCCTCTCCCAATGGAATAAAGAAAGCTTTTTGCTTATAACCTGTGTGAGCTCTTTGGTATTTTTGGAGTTAACAGTGGTTGCAAAACCTCTGTGACTCTTTGGTTATTTATTACCAGAGCTGACAGTTGGTGTCAGAAGTGGGATCAGAAAGTTAATAGTTACCTTCTGCCCTGCCCCCAGTGTGACCTGAAGCATGGTACTTACAGGAGTCCTTTGTGCTCCAGTCAATTCACACTTGGAGAGTTGCAGTGAATGATTTTCCTTTTCTGATTCCCAAGCTCCCATCTTTTTTGAGTTCTGCTCCCTTACAGCATTAAAATTTTGGTTTTCACTACTGAAAAGAGAATTTGTCTCTCTCTTCTTAGTGAAGTCTCTTGACTTCTTGGATCAGGTATTTTAAAGAATGAGCTGCCAAAGAACTTGGCTGCAGGGCATATGCATTTAGTCCATGGAACAGATACTTGCAAGTTAGGTTCCTCCTCAAGAGAGCTTTTATTTGGTCCCTCCCTGAGAGAGGTTTTGGGTTTTTAGTCCCTCCTTACGACTTTATTTCAATGAAGGAACACATCTTCAGATATTTAGAAGTGGGTACCCCTTTCCCTCAGGCCCGTAAACAAACGGCAAATGAGGATCCACCTCAGAAAACAGCAGCCTAAAGTCCATATCATGAGCCCCAAACCTTCAGATATGTAATTAATTGGCAGAAGTTGAAGACAACTGTCACCATTAGGCTTTTAAAAGGATATAATTTAAAAATAGATACTTGACAACTGTTAAATATTTAGTTAGGTGTATTTTGTTATAAAACAGATAATAATGCTGATAACAAACAAGAAGAAGAAGAAGAAGAAGAAGTGATAATAGTAAATTTTCATTTGAACACTCTTGGAGTTTATGAAAGTGTATAGGGAGGTTTAAAGATGTAGCTTCAACAAATTAATAAAACGTTAATTGTTAGGGAAACATCAGGAAAGATATTCAAGCCTTAAGTTGTGGTTAGTGAAATTTTACTATTTAAGGTAAAAATTCTTGGGACTGTAATTTACTATTGGTTTGAGTTTTGAATACAGGAATAGCTGTCTGAATTGTCATGAAGCCAATAGTAGAAAATGGCATGTGCTGCATCCTGGGGATGTATGTGCCTGTGAAAACTTTTGGGGATGACCTTGGCATGGCCTAAGCTAGGATCATCCTGACTCTACTTCTCTATTGTGCTATTTCCTTTCTAAAAAGAAAAATTCCCTACCTTGTTAATATTGAGCCTTGCTTTTGATGCCCTGTGACTATATGATTGGCTGTCAAATATGACCCATGCCTGGAATCAAACGGAGATAAGGGAGTTTATCCCTCCTGTTGTGATATGACATTGTTATGTCCCTCCTTTTCCTTTTATAGAAAACTTCTATAATCAAGAAGTTTTGTAAGTAAAATACTAAATCTATTAAATCATAGATTGATAGTAGAATACCTCTGAGTTGCTGTAATAGGATACAAGTATGAACATCTCGCAATTTTAACCTGTATTGGTGGTCAAATTATAATATAAGGATGATGTACTCCTAAGGGGAAATGATTAGACAAAGATGTAATATAAAAGTTTTCTAAATAAATAGAATAGTAAATTTTGAGAAAAGCAAAAGGATTAGACTGTTTACTCTAAGAACTATATACATATGTATATGATTGGTTTCCAAATATATCACGAAAATTCAGGCTTTGAATATTTTTTGGTGATAAATTCAGAAATTTGGATTAAGGATTTAAAGCATAAATTATACATAATGGGAAAGAAAGTGAAGGGTTTTTTTTTTCATTTTTTAAGTATCTGATAATTTTAAAAGGCAGAAGAACTTATTTACAGTCAGATCCTCATACATTAAAAAAAATTTATATTAGGTACAGGATTTAGGTAAGGATAGAAATAGCAAATGGTATACAAACTGAAATTCTCTAAGTTTCAAAATTGGAGAGCCAAATTTAAGTGATAGTACCAAATTATATTAAGTCAGAATTATCTAGAAATCTCTAGAGAGGCAGAGGCCTCTTCAGAGCTGTCCTGAGACTAAAAACCTATTGTCCCAGTTTTGTTTTGTTTTTTAAATTTAGAGATCAGACAAATACATGAGACATCTGAGACTCAAAATGTGCTGTTTAAATGGACATTAAGAATGGGTTACTAGGATACAAGAGATTTGATATTAGTTAACATTGGTGATAATTATTGTATTGCTTTGGTCTTTTGTTTCAAGACGTTTATGTTTAAGTTTTTTGGTTACCTTAGAAGCATGTAAATTTCCCTTCTCAAAACTAGTCCATTGTGAGCCTCTAAGTAGTTTGATCTGTAACTTGACATTAATTAAACCTGACTTAATGTAATTAGACTTAGGAATTTATGTAAAACCTCGTATGTTTGGCTTATAGAGGATTGAGGGGATTAAGACAGCAAATGATTAATAGTGGAAATTGAGGAAAACACACTGACTCTTGTGACCCAATCAAGGAACTAGCTTAGTACCTATTCAATTATGGGTTCAGTCCAATTTCTGTCTTGTGAGAAAACCATATTCAATTGTGGGCACTGCAATGATACCTAGGCCACACTTCCCCCATAGGTGTCCTCAAGGAACTGACCTCCTGAAATAAAAATGCCATTCCATCACTGCTAAGGGGAAGGGGTTGGCAAATTGTTAGATTTGCCACCTTAATCCCTAAGTTCACCACTTAAGCCTGCATCTGTCCCTCAACTCAACATCTTGTTCTAGCCCAAATGGCCTCTTGTGACATCTTGGCTTATACTTGCCTCTCCTTTACTGGCCAGAATAAGATGGATTCTTTAAGACCTTCTTCCTTTGGCCCAAAGGGGGGATTGTCAGGATCTGAGACCACCCCTCTCTTGTTACTCCTCTCTTTTTATTATTAGGAGACACTCTATTTCCCAGAGATAAGGTGTAACAAGCAGATTGTGCCCTGTACAATAATCCTTTGCACTCACCCTCTGCATGAACTCAGCTGCAACTAAATCACAGAACTGATGGTCCCCAAGCTCAGACAAGTACCAACAGGCCCAGACATGAAGCCCTGTTATGAATGGACTTTTTGTCACTGGACAACCTTGCCTCACTGTTGCTGTTGTGCTTCACCTCTTTTGTTACACTACATTCTTTGATTCTTTGTCTAGCCACAAATATACTAATCTAGGTTTAGCACCACCACCATGGGTCTCCCAGTAGAGGTGGCCCTGACACGTGTCTCATTTTCCCCTCCCAATGCAATGAATAAAGCTTTTTGCTTATAACCTGTGTGAGATCTTTGGTATTTTTGCCATTAACAGTGGTTGCAAAACCTCTGACTCTTGGGTCGTTTGTTACCAGAGTTGACACCAGTAACACTGTTGTCCTGACCAGGTGTTCCCTAGGATGTGCCTCTTTTTCTGTGACCTAAACTCTTCCCACTGATAATATGTGTAAATGTATGGAAGGGTATGCCCCAAGTTGATGTTTCTTTATGAGATGCCTTTGCTTATGTGTCCAAAAATGATAAAAAGAATATTCATTATAACCAATCAAGCCTGCAAGAGGGTTTGAGATGGGAGTGGGTTGCTATATTCTTCTAAATCCAAGTCTGGAGTTGGGGTGGTGGTAGAACAACAGCTCCACATATGGATTCCCAGTTTTCCCTTTTTGAATAAGAAAAGTCTCATCCCTGAAGGGAAAAGGAAGTTCTTCTTCCACTTCGATGGCTCAGCATGGAAACTAATAAGGAAGAAAGTATTATTTGCAACTTCCACTTCCAGATCAATGCTCCCTGATTTATAAAGTTATTATTGGAAAAACAGATGGAGGACTTCTCCCAACTCCATTCTCTGAACTTCTCCTCCTTGTAACCAGCTTCTGTACTACCTTGAAGACACCTCCATTCTGAGGGGACTGGATGTGTTCAGGGATGACTAGTAGAGTACCTCTGCTGTGAGGGCTGCAGGGCCTTTTTCAGGGCTTCTTTCCATCTTTGGTGTCCATTTGATTCAACTAACTCTTAGCTGTGGCTCCAAGAAGCTGTAGCATGAGCAGCAGCCACTCCTGGTAAACTGTTTTGGCAGACAGGGTCAGCCAGGTTGAGGTTAACCAAAGGGTCTCAAACCCTTCAGTGAGTTAGTGGGGTTTCTACCCTGAGCATGTGAAAACGTCCCCCAGCAGAATGGGTACGTGAAAATAAATTGTCCCAATGTCCACAAGGGTGACTGAAGTAGGCACTCCCGCCCTTAGAGCTTGGTTCGACTTGGAAAACGCCAAGATCATCCACTGCATTCTGAGCCATCACCAGTTGTTTTGACTTTTGTTTTGACACTGGACTTTGACGACTCTAGAAAAGAGAGTGAGGCCTATGACTTTGTGCAACTCTGCCTCATTTAAATCCAATTTATGCACAAATCAAAAGACATCAACCATACCATTTTTTTAGTGAAACCTCTATCTGAAAGATTGTTTATGAAAGTCTCCCCCCAGTTTCTCCCTTCCTTCTATCTTGGCTACGTTAGTTTTATGTATACAATAACTTTTAAATTTACCCATTTTATGTATCCATTTATACAGAAATTATCCATTTTATACCTCAACAACGTTCTCTATCTCTTGTTTCTTCATATATTATTCTTCTATCCATGAGTCTGATAGGTAATATATTCCATGTTCTTCTAATTTTCTTGTGATATGTCTCTTTAAATCTAGGTCATATAGCTATTTTGACTTTATCTTGGTACGTGGCTTAACATATTGGTCTATGCCCAATTCCTGCCAGACAACTTTCCAGTTTTCCCAACAATTTTTTTTCACCGAATAATTAATTCTTATCCAAAAAACTTAAATCTTTACATTTGTCAAACACAAAGTTACTGTTGTCCTTTGCTATTGTGCATTGCAGGTCTACTCCGTTCCACTGATGTACCTTTCTATTTCTTTGCCAATACCATATAGTTTTGATATTTACTGCCTTATAATATAGCTTAAAATCTCATACTGCTGAATCTCCTTCCTTTACATTTTCTTTTCCTTACTTTCCTTGAAATTCTTGACCTTTTGTTCTTCCAAATGAATTTTATTATAATTTTCTCACACTCAGTAAAATAATTTTTTAGTAATTCAATCGGGATCACATTGAATAAATAGATCAGTTAGGTAGAATTATGATTTTTATTATACTGGCTTTGTCTACCTGTGAATAATGAATAAATTTTCCATTATTTAAATCTGACTTCATTTGTATAAAGAGTGTTTAATATTTATGGTCATGGAGTTCTGTGTCCATTTTGGCAGGTATTCTCTCTGGTATTTTATACTGTCTGAAGGGCTGATGCTTTCTCCAGTTTCCATAGGCGAGGGGGAATAAGTTTCAAAGACGCAAAGAGCTTAGCAGGGGACTGAAGATCTCATTAATTCAGTTATTTTAAAAGTGTATATGCATATACATATTCTACAGAAAGCAAAATTGATCATTTATATCCCTCAGAGTCAGGATATCTCTTCCAATAACAAAACAAAATGAACAACACTAAAAACCACAGCTATATCCCTATATACCAAATAAGAAACCAATGTAGAAAACACAAGAGGGTTACAATGAAATGAATCATTGCAACCCGGATATAATAGACATATATGACTGGTCCCTCATCTCTGATGTCACAGGCAGGGAACTACCAGAGATTGCCCAGGGAAACTCTTTCCATCCGAGAATGGAATAGTCAAGTTTTTGTAAAATGGAAATAAAAGGTGATATCAGCTAGGAGGAGGAGCAAACTTACAGCAAAGGAATGTAACCTGCCACAATAGAAGCTAGGCTTCAAATGCAGAGAGCCTCTTTGACTATGAGAGATGCGTTTAAAAATCAAGTTACTTAACTTTATAATCTACTTGCATGTTTCTTTACGTGTATGGGAGAGCCAGTATACCAGTCCCTGTTCCATATCTGCTATGATGGATCACTCAGAGCACAAAGGTTCAATAAAACCCCATGAGATAGAGTTTCTGCGTAATTAGTCATTGATTTATTAATTAGAGTAACCAGCAATCAATTAATTGATGACCAGTGGTTTCTCTTGGCAACCAAAGAAGCTGAGGGAGACCCTGAAATGCTTTAAACACCTTCTGAAAGGGAACTTCCCTGACAAGTGAAAATCAACCTTGATCAGTGGACATTTAATGAAAAGGTGGGCTAAAAGTCTTCAGTTCCTCTTACTGAGGATTTGGTTTGATCATGAGACTGAGCAGCATCCAGCAATCTGGGTAGGGAAAGCCATTTCTATCCAGACCTCTCTGGCTCGTTTTCTCCTTCAAGAACTTGGTCACCCTAAACTCTGATGGAGGCAAACAAGGACAGGCAAAGGTTCCCCTAGATTGGATTCTGTTAATACACTAAACAGAAATTAGATCTCCCAGTTGGCGGGAGTCCTGCCCGAAGTTAATGAGCATATGCTTTGAGGGCTAGGACCAATCTCACCAGTTAGCCATGAGACTGACTAACCTTTTCAGGAGTTGGGCTGGCCATAGCTGGAAAAAAAAGGTGACTCACAAATTGATAATTAGTTATTAATATAATGGTATAATATTAATTTATCTGAAAATGAAGAGTCTTTTTACTTAAAGCATATTTCAGCACCCCTAGGTAAAAGCAGTGTCTGAGACAGTTAAAAAGCAGTTCAGATAAAAGCCACAACAAGGTGGTTCCTTGAGTCAGGAGGACTCTGTCAAATTTTAGAAACCACTTTTATATTCTTCTTGCCCCAAAAACCCAAAACCTTAGATCAGTTCACCTAAGGGCAAAGTTAACTTGACACCCCAGCTTCCTTGTTCACAACAATTCTTGGCTGGTATGAACATGGGGGGGGGGGTTAAAATAAGTCTCCCCAGTTCCACCAGGATCCTGGCCCACAATTGGCAAGAGGGCACAATGGATAGAGAACTAACCTGAAAGTTAGAAAACCTCATCTCAAGTTCTGTGTCTGAGGCACAGGCACGCCACTTAATTTTTCAGTATACAACGCAACTCTAAGTGGCAGACTAGTTGCTGATCTGCATTGATGGAAGGGTTTCCACACTGGGAGTTTGCCAATCAGAGGTCTGGACCAAAAGGCAGTAAATATATATAGACATATGTATGTGTGTGTACACATTTTTAGATATATTTTGTTAACCAAAAACAACATCACAGGTCCATGAGACATTGCATTGCAAAGAGATTAAAAGAGAAAAGAACATTCATGTGGAACCCTAAGCAAGCACATAGAGATCGCAATCCAAACAGAAGCTTGCATATTTATCAAATTGCAGCAAAGAGAGGGGGAGAAACAGAAATTTCCACCTAAATGAGAATGGCAGGGGAGGAGAAATCATTAGGATGGCAAAAACCAGCATTATTTTTCATTGGGAACTATTAGACCATGAGGAGAGGATGGTCTGCTTATGTACAAGGGTCCCAGCTGCACAGCAGTTTCTCACTCTAGTGCAGACTGCCTGGCACCTGTCTTGACTCCCTGGGACACACAGGGAGTCCACCTTGGGGTGCAAACAACAAATTATATCAGCTGGGGCGGGCGGGGGGGACTTCATCCCTGACATATTCAGTCCTCTAGCATACTGGAAAATATGGCAACTAAAAGGACAAGTTCAGGGGACCACTTGACAGTTTATACATCACAGTGTTATGTAGTATCGTAGATACACAGCATGTGGTGATTAAAATTGTCTTTCAGATTAAAGTCCCAGTAGCTGAAATTATCTATCTATCTAAACAGATGCACATGTATACAGAACTGTTGTCTCCCCTGAAGCTTTGCTCTACTTAGTAAAGTTATTTATTCAAAGAAATTACAAGAATGCTCTCACACATCCCTAATTCCTGAGATTATTAAGTGATCCAGTCAAAGAAGAATTTTACTAGGACACCTAAAAAATCAAGAGAGAAGCTGGGAAGAGAATACATAATGAATGTGTATGGAAGAGGATAAGATAGTATGGTGTTGTATAGTGGCCATAATCAGTCAATAAGCCTTTATTAAGCACTTAATACATGTCAAATCTTGTGCTAAGTACTAGGGATATAAAGAAAGGCATTCTCTGCCTTTAAGAAGCTTTCATTCTAATGGGTAAGACAGCAAATAACCAGATACAGAAAAGAAATATGCAGAGTAGATGGTTGGCAATTCAAGAGAGGAAGGTATTAATCATTAGGAAGCTAGGTGGTGCAGTGGATAAGGCACTGGGCCTGGACTCAGCCAGATTTTCTTTTGTGAGTTCAAATCTGGCCTGAGACACTTACTGTCTGTGTGACCCTGGGCAAGTCACTTAACCCCAATTACCTCCAAACAACAAAAACAACAACAAATTGGGAGGTGCCTTTTATAAAAGTCAGGATTTGAGCTGGATCTTAAAAGAAGAGAAACTAAGAGGTAGAGGAGAGCATTGTGGGTATGGGGCACAGCCAGTGTCATGCAATGGGATACAAAGGGAAGTAGAGATGGTGTCATGTTCAAGGGATAGCAAGTAGGCCAGTGTTGCTGGAGGGGAGGAAATTTAAAGAAGCCAGGAAAGATAGAAAGAAGTCAACTTTGAAGATCTCTAAACTTCTAGCAGCGAACCTCACACTTGATCTTGGAGCTCACTGTGTAGGAGAGTGATATGGTTAGGTGGGATTTGAACTCAGGTCTTCCTGATTTGGGGCAGTTAGGTGGTCCAGTGAATACAGCACCGAGCCTGGAGTCAGGAAAACATATTTCTGAGTTCAAGTCCAGCCTGAGACACTTACTGTGTGACCCTGGGCAAGTCACTTAACCTTATTTACCTCAGTTTCTTCATTTGTAAAATGAGCTGGAGAAGGAAATGGCAAACCACTCCAATATCTTTGCCAAGAAAATCCTATGTAGAGCCACAAAGATTGAGACACAACTGAAAAAAAATGACTGAAACAACAGCTTTCTGATTTAAGTTCAGAGTTCTCTCCGCTATAATAGCTCCGGCTGCTAGTGTCCTCCTTCACCAAACCTTCTATTAATTGTGTGCATGTATATGTGTACATATCTCTATGTCTGTGTTCATGTATGTATTTTTACACGTATACGTTGTCTCTCCCATTAAGATGGATGTTCAAGTGCCTGCAATGTTTTGCATTTGACTCCTGAGACTGAGCAATGCTTTGAACATAGCAAATGCTTAATAAATGCTTGCTGAAAAAAGGTAGCAAACACTACAAATACCGATAAAATCCAATTATTATTGGAAAGACTAAATATATGTTCCAAATAGTTATACAAGGTAGTCTAGCAAACTATATTCATATTTCCCAGTTCTCATTCATTTTTTAGTATACATTTATTAATGTCCTACTATGTGCAAACCACAACCATTTACTATTTGTATTCCCCAGTTGTCTAGGACAGTCCATGGCACACAGCAGGGGCCTAATAAATGCTCATAGATTAAGTATAAACTCTAGTTCCTTCCTAGAGACCAGTAGAAGAAACTGCAAATCAACCTAATTCTAAAATTTATGATTTTTTTTTTGTTAGCAAGTCTGTTGGTCAAGGAAGCTAATGGGATTTCTTTACAACCCTTGCTTTCTTTATCTCCCTCATTTTCAGGAATGAGGCCTGAACTTGGGAGACTGTTTCAGTAAAGGTGCAAAATGCATAGGTGACCACAGAAATTTCCCTGGCTTTTTACAAAGGTCACATTCTATGGGTTAGTCTTTATCATTATTTTTCAATTAGGGCAGATGTTCTTAACCTGGCATCCTGGTATTTTATTGGTTTTCTTTACAATCATACATTTTTGCATTTAAAGTTGAACTTTATTAAAAATTATTTTGAGGAAGTATCTACAGGCTTTGCCAAAAAGGGTTTTCTATCCAGGACAGAAAAAGATTATTCTAAGGCAGACCTGCACAACTTTGCAATAGGTAGGGGCCAAAATTAAAATAGGCTAAACTTCTTTGGGCTGCAAATAGGTTTTTAGCAGTTTACTTTCCAAGTAAAAGTATAATTAATAATTAAGCTATTTTGCAAATAAACCATATTTTAGAGGGGGAAATTTCAATTACTTTCAATTAATTACACTTGTTACTTAAGATTTTTATTTGTCATGAAATCACATTAATGTTAAAATTACTTTGCTAAGCAGGACATAATCTAGAATCTGCAATCAGCAAGCACTTCTTTATGAAGTCATCTTCAGTAAAAGATTTCCCAGCAGCAGTAATTTCTTTAGAAATCTGAAAATCAACCTTAGTAGCTGCCTCATTTTCTGAGTTTACTCTTGAAAAACCATTGTTCCCCACTGAGATTTTTCATCAATTTGGACGCTTTATTTTTGGTGTCCAAATTGCTCAAGTCAGCATGTTATGATTTGAAATGGCAACGAAGAGTGTATTCCTTTCAAATGGCTATTACTTCTTGACAAAAAAGGCATATTTTGTGTCTCGTGTAAATAAACAAATATCTATGTGTCCACTCTGGATTAAGCACTCTGTGTTCTGATTTGATCTTCCTGTTCTTTTTAATCACCCATTTTACAAAGTCACCCCAAAAACTTTAATGTTAGAACCAAAAAATCTGCTGACATACAAAGAAATACTGAACTGAGTGTCCGACCTCAGAGAGAGCACCAAACACACATATAGCTTGGAGGGTGGTCGTGCAGGAAGGGAGGAAAAGAAGCCCTAGTGTTGTTGCAGCTCATCGCATAGTGGGTGTCAATTGCATTGGAGCATGGCTGCACTCACTTTGTCCCTGTTCAATGCCAGCAACAACCAAAAACACTGAGGAAAAAAACACAACTCTTTCCTCTCAGAATAGAGACAGACTGAGAATGGTTGGTTGCCAAGGGTCATCTGGCAAACAGGAAAGAATGCTCAGGAGCAACCCACCTGCCAAGTTACAGGATGGGCACAGTAGTGACTAGTGGAAGGTGGGTTAAGCCGGGCATGGAGAAAGCACTCGTTACAATTTTACTTTCTTTGATGTCCTCTAAATTTTTTTGGGGACCACCTGAATTCTTGAAATCATTTGTGGCCTGCAGACCATATACTGTGCAGGCCTGTTCTAGGGGGAATGGTGATTTGCTGACTTTTCCTCTCCTGATAAGCATATCCATGAAATGACCCATTTGGGGTATAAGTGCATAGTTCTAGAGTTAGAAAAGGCCCCACAGACCATCAAGTCTAACCACCTCCATTTTACAGATGGAGAAACTGAGGCACATTTTTTGGTGTATGAAAAAGAATTTGAACTCAGGTCTTCCAGCCTCCATGTTCCAGCATTACCCACTGTCTACACCAAATACCATTGGTCAAGAAACGACAAGCACACAGGGACCCATACCCTAAATTCTTTCCACTAATTCAGAGCAGTGATCCTAAATGCCCCCCAAGTCCCCATATCTTCTTTCCTTTATTCATCTTCTTTCACTTCTCCCATTTCCACCCCACTTCTTTGTCCTTCAGCTGGGCATTCCCTCTTGGGTCATTCTGAAGGAAGTGAGAGGGAGGAAAGGGAAAGAAATGAGGCAGGCTCATGATAGCCAGTTCCCTAAGCCAGGAAGGGTAGAAGCCTGTCTGAAGTACAATGCTAGGCTCAACATCATGGAAGCCCTGAGTCTAGACAGAGCCTGTCCCACCCAGCCCTATTCCTCTTTGCCATCATATACATCACTTCTATTAGTGTCTCCGCCTCTGCCAATTGGAGCTGAGGAGCATGTGATGCACATGTTACAAAGAGCTACAGTGTCACCCAATAGAAGGCATTTTCCTTCTCAGATCCTGATAACCAACAGCTAATTTGGTGTTGGAGTTAGAGAGCTGGCCTTGAAGTAAGGCAGACTGGGCTTTAAGGCCTTCTTCTGACACATTCAGACCTCATGAGTTGATGGCTTGAGAGTGAATTGAATCGAAGTGAGCAGAGTTGCACAGTCTTCCGCCTCACTCCCTCTTTGAAAGTCATCAAAGTCCAGTGGCAAGACAAAAGTCGAGAACACTAGCAATGGCCCAGTATAATGGCAAGCAAAGTGGGACTTTTTTGCTGTTTTTTGTTGGAGTACTTCTCAGCACTAAGGTAATCAAGTGCCTTTGAGTCTTGCCTTTGTTTCAATCAAGAGTCATTGATTGAATCAAGAGTCTTCGATGACCTGCTTAAGTCACAAGAAAGTCTAGGTCACATGAGTTTGAGTCACATGGTTGTGTCACCCTCTGACCCTGAAGAAGCATATATATACTTGAAGGTTAGCATTTTGCTTTGGGGGCTCACTCGTTGGAAGTGCGTTCCTGTGATTTCGCCAGATGAGACTCTAGGTAGCTGTTAAGGAGCCCCCTCCCACCCCTGCCACTTTGAAAACCCAGATGTTGGTGCTTCTCTCTCTCTGGTAACTATGTATGTATTGCTATGAACAGTCCTGTCTGCTGATTTCTGTTATTTGCTCTATTGATATAATTTCTGTTTGCGTTTTCTCTAAAGTTCAGGGTGCTGACTTTTTCCCCTGAACTAAGTGAATTACATATGTATGTTTAATTGAAGTGAGATTGTAAACTCCTTAAAGTGGCTTTCCTTAGAAAAGCAGATCAAAGAACCTGTGCTAGCAGCCCTCCTGTGTGCTGGTGTTATTGGCCTTACACCCCCACAGTAGCTGCAAGCAACATTGTTGTCACACCCGAGATGCAATGGATGATCTTAGCCTCTTAGATGTCTGACCATACTCTAAGAGCCCTGCATGCCTGTGCCTTGGAACAAAAATTGTTCTCATTTGCCCATGGAAGGTGTCGGGGGAGGGGGATATCTTTGACATACACATAGGCCATGAAACAATATATTGCTTAACTTCTCAGTGCTCTTGTGTTTGTCATTCATTTTCAAAGAAGACCATGACATCAGGGAAATGATGACACGACTTGCAGTTGAGGGAGGGAGGGCTGTGCAAACCAGCCTCACTTTCCTCTTCAGAGCCATCTGGGTCCAGTGACCAGATATTTATCAAGATGCCTGGAGATGAACCAGGATGCAACGGGAAACCCTGGCCCCTTTAAGCTAAGGCCTTTTCATATACTCACTTAGAGTGAGGTAATGTCCATTCAGTGAATACACCTCTTTAAGAAGTGAGTCAAGAGATGGCCCCTTTAACTAGAAAAAAAAAAAGAGAGGAAAAAAAATCAAGCTGGGAGGGCAAGACCCTGAGGGTTGCTGTTCCAAAGAGAAACAGTTACCGCTGACATTCACTCTAAGGCAGGAGGGCCCAAAATACAGCCATTAAGTGGAGCTTGGGCAGGGACCTATATTGTGGTCCCATCTATGAGCCTCAGAGAGACCTGGGGAAAGAAAGCGGAGGGGGGAAGGAAGGAAGGAATGAAGGAAGAAAGGAAGAAAGGGAGGGAGGGAGGGAGGGAGGGAGGGAGGGAGGAATAAAGGAAGAAAGGGACAGAGAGAGAGAGAGAAGGAAGGAAAGGAGGGAGGAAAGAAGGAAAGGAAGAAAGAAAGGAAGAAAGCAAGGAACAAAGGAAGGAAGGAAGGAAAGAAGGAAAGAAAGAAAGGGAGAAAGAGAAAGAAAGGAAGGGAGAGAGAAAAAGAGAGAGAGAGAAGAGAGAAAGAAAGAAAGAGAGAGAGAGAGAAAAAGAAATCTAGCCAGTAAACCCCAAGTTAAATGGGCAGCTTCTGGCCATCAAAATTTACCTTCCTTTGGAGAGGAGAGAGAGAGTGAAAAGGGGTGGGAGACTGAGGGCGAGAGGACAGGATGAGTTACCCAGTCTCCTTTCAGGCAGCTCAATCTACTCACAGGTTGTGTTTGTCCTTCGTTTTCGAAGAGGACCAGGACATCAGGGAAATGATAACATGACTTGCAGTTGACTTTGATTTGACTAAGGGAGAGCTGTGCAAGGTCACCAGCCTCAACTCAATGCTCTGAGCTGCTGTTGAAGGTGGAAAGGTTTCTACCCAAGACTCTTAAAGGATCAAGACAGACCAGCCCTGGAAGAAAGTCCAGGAAGGGGATTTTGCCCACCAAGGGAGGCTTTCTGCTATTCCAAGACTACCTGCTATCTTTCTAAGAGGGTTGTAAAACACCTCAGGGCTTTAAACTGAAATAGCACTTTCTTATTTTTCTTCTCATTTAAAATTCAATGTTATTTGCAGATCCAAATTCTCTCTCTCTTCCCTCTCTCACATCCACTGAGAAAGCAAGGGGAAAAAAAGTATTACAAATATGCATAGTCCAGCAAAACAAATTCTCCAATTAAGTCTTGCCCAGAAGGCGAAAAAAGAAAATGGAGAAAAAGAAACAAAGAGAAGAAAATGTGTTCTTTGTGAGAACAAAGCCCAAAATCTGAAAGAGTTTTGAAAAGAAATTTATTAAATCATTCAGTAGAGGATAGGGAGCTGGAAAAGAGGTGTGGCTCCCTCTCTTCTAGGCTCCTTAAGGTTTACCTTATGAAGGATTTAGACAAAAGTGCCCACACAATAATCATCCATACACAGTTAGCAAAGTTGAAGACACAGGGCAACTTGAAAGCAAGGTAGATTGAGATAGAAATGAATAACTGTAAACATTCAATAAAATTTGGGTTAGGCCAAAACACAAGGGAACCCAAAATAGAAGCTTAGGTGGATTCATCAAAAGTCCTGGGTGTGGAAACTGGGTGGATCCGGCACCTAGGGGAACAAATAACCACCACCACCACTATTCCTAGAGAGTTACTGGGGTCAGGTGACATTCTGGGGGAAGACAATCTTTAATCATATAATGTTAGATTTGAACAGTATAACAATTTTTCCCAAACAATAAATCTTTTTCCCCACATATGCATCAATTTGCAATCTGAGTCCATCAGTACTCTATATGGAGGTGGATAGCATGTTTCATTACGCGTCCTTTGGAATTGTGGTTGGTCATTCTGTTTTTATCAGTTAGAAATAAGATTCTATGATTCTAAAATAAAGATGAGAAGATAGTCCCTGAGAATATATTAACTCCACACCAAAAATCTAAATAAGCTGATGAAAAAAAATTGAAATTAATGAAAGTGACATCAATCCTGGTACTATTTCTGAAAGAACTCCAAAATAACCACTTCGAAACTCACAAATCACTGAGCTGATCCCCTTCATTGTTTCTTATAGCACATTTAGTTTTCTATCACATTCATACAACTTGTTCAGCCATTCTTCAAATTGTGGACATCTTCTGAGTTTCTAATTCTTTGCCTCCACAAGGACAGATACTAAAATATTTTTAATGTATCTGGGCTTTTTCCTCTTTCTTTGATCTGTTTGGGGGTATAGACCTACAGGCTAGATCAAAGAGAAGGGACAATTTCATAGCTTTATGCAAAGACTACTCTATTCAAGAGGAAGAAATAGCACCCTAGCCAATAACTTAAGTGATACTGAAAGTAAACAAAAGTTCCACAATCACATGCCCAAGGAGGCCAAGCCTGGCAGTATCTAGAGGAGCAAAATCTAACAAAGTCCACATCGCCAGTAACATTGTTGCCCTGACCAGGTGTTTCCTAGGGATGTGCCTCTCCTTCTATGACCTACACTCTTCCTACTGATGGTGTGTGTGAAATTATGGAAGAGTATGTCCCAAATTGATGTGGGAAACACTTTATATTCATTCCTCATTGATGTTACTTTATTAAATCCCTTTGCTCATGAGTCCAAAAAATGATTAAAGGATATTCTATATAAACTACCAAGACTGCGAGAGGGCATGCTATGTTCTTCCAAATTCAAGACTGGAATTGGGGTGGTGGCAGAATAACGGAGCCAAATATGGATTCCCAGTTTCCCCTTTTGTATAGGACAGTCTCATCCCTGATGTGTATTAAAAGTTCTCCTTCCTTTTTGGTTGTAATTGATGAAGAGGAAGGAATTATTTGGTACCTCCATTTCCAGGTCAAAGCTCATTTTGTGCAGTAATCAGTGAAAGGAACTGGAATGTTAAAGTGTAATGTTCCCAGATTTATTCAAGGTTGGCTAACAAGGGAGCTTTATAAGATCTAATCTGGGGTGGGGTGGAGAACCTGTGGCCTTTAAGCCACATGTGACCTTCTAGGTCCTTGGGTGTGGCCTTTTACTGAGTCCAAGTTTTACAGAACAGTTTAATTAAGGCGATTTGTTCTCCAAAGTTTGAATTCAGTCAAAGGGCTGCACTTCGGGACCTATAGGGGCACAGGTGGCCTTCAGGCTGCAGGTTCCCCACCCCTGGTTTAATCTATTATTTCAGTTGCTCTATGTTCACTTGGATGCAGAAGGACACTTGATCTATGAGTTTATTATTAGGAAAACAGACGAAGGACTTCTCCCAGATCCATGCTTCCCTTCCTCCTAACCAGCGGCTATATCACCCTGAAGATATCTATATCCTGAGGACCCAATTTCCTGAGTGATGACTGTATGACTAACAGATATAAAGAATACAAAGTAAAAATAAGCCTTTATCATTTAATGTCAAGTTTTCATCATAGTGATCTTTCCACCCAAACAAATCATTTAAGATGTACTTCATTAGGAATAGGAAGGCCACTGAGAGCAGCCAGAAGGCTTTCAACCATATTTTCCTTAATGAGATGTAGACATTGATGAGTTCCAATTCCTATATGAGGTGTCAAAGTAACATTCTTCAACTTTAATAAAGGATGAGATCTGAAATAAAAATACATTTTAAAAAATGATTCAGGTTTTGTCATTTTTTAGAAAAACTATTTTGCTGTAGTTACATTCGTTATAGTTGCAGGAAGATAACATTTGTAGGACATTAAAAAAAGAATACAAGAAAATTCCATTTGATTCATGGAGTAATAATGGAACCTTAGAACCAGATAAAGCCTTAAAGATTGCCTAGTTCAGTATTCTCATTTTGCAGATGAGGAACTAGAGACTTAGCATAAGGATACAATGCAAGAACCCAGTACCCCTGGCCCCTAAGTCAAGGCTCTGGTAGACCACCATTGTCTTCAAAATTACCTCAAAGGAATAGAATGCTGAGTGAAAACTAGGTATTATTTTAAAGAATTAACAGTAAAGGCATGCATTTAAGTGCAATAAATGAACTACACAAAACAGGTTGAAGTCCATATAGCTTGTCAAGAGTTCACGCCCAGTTCTAGTTGACTATAAACTTAGTAAGGCAACAATGTGATGGGGCTTTTCATAATTTTTTTAAAAGGTTAATACAACTATTGGTTGTATTCATGGAAATATAGTGCTAAGTATTGGGAAATAACAATCCTATCATACAGTGCACTGATCACATTTCACATGTTCAATTCTTGCTGTCAAATTTTAAGAAGGACTTCAACAAACAAACTGTATTCAGAGGATGAAGACCAGCAGGGCAAGGGGTCTGAAACCTGTCACCTAAGGAAGACTTAAAATTAATGCAAGTAATTAGCCTGGAGAAGAAAAGAATAGAGACACAAAATCTGATTTCCAACATCTAAATTATTAATAGATGAAGCAATACATTTGCTTTATGTTGCTAACAATGGCAAAGCTAAGACCAATAGATGGAAGTGACAAGTCTGTTAAATTTTAAATATAGATGTAGAGTTTAAAGAGTTGTGCTACAAAAATGAGGTGTTAGCATAATTTTGTTACCTTTAGCAAAAGACAAGGTCTGAAATACCCTACAAGGAAAAAAGAGGTTCTAGTTTTACTGGTTTCTTTTAGAATTATTATCAAATTCTTGTCAAATCAAATCCTGCAACTATTTAACATTTTGATATTTATACATGGATAAAAATGTAGCAGGTTAAAAAAGAATTGAAGAAAATTCCATTTGATTAAAGGAAGAATCATCCAATCTTATAACCAGACAGGATCTGAAAGATTTTCTTGTCCAGAAGTTCTTAAAGTATCATCTGAAACCCTTTGAGAGTTCCTAAGACCTGTTTGAGGGATGCACAAGGTCACAATTATTTGAATATTAAGATGTTATTTGCCTGTTAAAATACTCCTCCATATCTGTGAGAAGCAACTAAAACAAAATACTGAATACAGAAAACAGATATAAAAATCCAGCTGTCTTCCATTAAGTCAGACAGTAGATTTCCAAAAATATGTAAAACAATACCACTCTTCTCATTAAATTTTTTATTTTGTAAGATGTAGCTACTTTTCATAAAAGTATATTATTTATGTTAACGTGTCAGGCGTTTATTATTACTTTTAAATGAATAAATAAAAATTTTAACATTTTTATCAGTTTTAAAGTCAAATATAGTAAGATGGTAATAGATATAGTGATCAATTATTTTAAGCATCTAAAGGAGGGCTGAGACCAAAAACTTTTCAGAAACACTGATCTAGTGAAATATTCTCATTTTGTAGATATGGAAACTAGGGAGTCAGCCTGGAGAAGAGAAGGCTAAATAGAGGCACAAAATCTGAGTTCAGAAATTTGAAGTATATATAGATGAAGTGATAGATTTATTTTGCAGAGCTAGGACCATTGGGAAGAACTGACAAGGAGTTATTTCTTATATTGAACCAAAAATCTGTTTAAATATAAGAACTGTTTAACAATGCAATGGACTGATTTGTAGGAGAATCAAACAATCTGTCACTGAAGATACTCAATTCTAAGGCAAATAACTCAGTGATGTTACACGAAAAACTCCTATACTGGGTAGGAGATTGTATATTCAAAAAGCAATGAACATTTATTAAGGGTCTACTATGTACCAGGTACTCTAAGTGCTGAGAATAAAAAGAGGAGAAAAGAAAGTCCCTGCCCTAAAGAGCTAATGGCCTGATGGGGGAAGAAAACACACAAAAGAAAGATGGAAAGTGTGTTTGGGAGGGAGAGGAAAGGGTACTTGATCTGGGGGCATGAAGGAGAAATCAGAGAAAGCCCAAAGATGGCAGCCAGGTAGGAAACTAGGATTAGAAGACCTCTAAAACCTTGTGAGTCTATGGGTGAGGTATCAGCCAAAAAAACTTTTATCTTCAAACACGGTTTGGCAACTTTCCTTCTATTTTTATTTTTCAAAAAATATTTGCATTAACAATTTTGTTTTGTTTATACCTGGGCAGGGGTTCAGGATAAGTCACATCCAGTCCTGCTGTTTTAATAATCCCAGTTTGAAGAGCTTCAACTAGGGCATCTTGATCAACCAATTGACCTGAATTAACATAACAATATCATTTACTTAGACTATATATAATAGAGAAGGAATGTCCACATTTCAAGCTGTTTCAGTAATTTCTTTAAAAGTACACAGTTACCTTAACTGACCAAATAACAGAAATTCATGAATATTAAATTTAGTAAAATCAAATGACAGTGATACAAAATTAAAAATGGAGCCTAAAAAACAATAAGTATGGCCACATAACTTACTTTTTTCACTGTAAAAGGATATTTTTTTATGACTCGAGAAACTTTACATTAAAAATTTAGTTGAGAGAAAGAATGTTCTAGCAGAAGGAACATCATCCTTAGAAATGAAAGACTTGAGTTTTAATTCAGTTTCTCTCACATTGCCTAGTGTGTGTCTGTGAGTGAGTCACTTAATTTCTGGATTTTCAGTTTCCGTATGTACAAAATCAGGTTAATAACTACAAAAAACACATTACAGGGTGGTTGGGAGGAAAAAATGAGTCAACTTTAAAGTGCTGTAAAAATGGCAGCTACTGATTATGATAACTCAATATCATAGATTTAGAGCTGGAAGGGATGGATCTCAAGGGTCATAGAGTCCAACTAATTCATTTTTCAGACATGGAAACTGGTGGTCAAAGAAGCTGAGTGACTTGCCCAGGGTCACACAACCAGAGTGTCTGAGACAGGATTTAAACCCAGGTCTTACTGACTCCAAGTCCACTAGGTCATGATGCCTCTCATTTCATTTCAGGTTCAAAATGATATGCCCATGTCCCATCAAGCAGTGGTTAAGTGGAGAAATAAACTCTTCTCCTTTATGCTTAGAACCTTCACAGACTTGCAGAAAGGTTTATGATGCTCTTTCTAAATGTCAATGAGTTTTCAGTAAATGTCTAACTCCAGAGCTTAGAGTAACCAAGCTTAGTGAGATGCTCTGATAAGGATACTTTTCTTTTGAAGATCAATTCTTTTAAACACTGTTCTTTTATTTGTTATAATAATAGCCTCCTAGCAACAGTGTCCAGAATTGAGATTATTTATATGTTTAATGTTTAGTGCTATGGCTGTGAAAGCACCAACCTTTATCCTTTACTGCATCTTCCATGGGGAAATAGCTTTCTGCTTGCCTAAGTGCTTAGTCACTAAGAATAAAAACTGATATCATACAAAATGACAATGCTACATATATAATATATTTATATATTCTTTATCTATACTTATATGTTATTAATATAATTATAAAATTATATAGTCATATACTTTTCTTTATATCTTCATAATATAAATTCTTAATTTCCAAAGAAATTTTAACTTTATTAATGCTTGTGACTTACAAATTCCAGATATTATCTTTACTACATGTACATAAAGGAATGAAAGCACAAAGATTACTCAATGCCATAGTTAATAGCAGAGACAATCTTAGAATCTGTCTTCCAAACTCCTCTATCAGCTTTCTGATCATCAGTAAATTAATAGTGACAAATGTAATTGCCATTCATTTCAGTTATGTCATTTTCAATGTCAATAAAACTTTGTCTATAGTAAACTATTAGAGTTCTCAGTTTTATAAGTTCAATGATCAACTCATGACCTACTTTTGTTTATTATGTGTAGATATCTAAATTAGGTATTATAAAATATTAAGGAAGAAAAACAAAGATTTTTCCAAGAAAAATGACAAAACACTGAGAAATTTATAATTAATTGAACTTAGAAGCTATCCAATACAGTACTCTTCTTTCTCACAAAAGGTATAAAAAATATCTGAATTCAAAAATATCCTTTTTTCAACTTATTAATAACTTGTGTTAAAAATACATTCACTAAAAGAATGCTTATAATTAAAAGGTAAATTTTAACTCAATTGCTTACAAATCTGACTTATTCTCTAAGAGATTACAAGAGGAGAAAGTTGATAGAGAATACCAAATATTTGAGATTTATTGCTGTATCTTTTAAGTGAAGGAGAAAATTATTTTGGTAGTCATCTCTTTTAGTATCTATTACCTCTGCCAATATTTATAAGAGCAGCAGTGGGTTTCATTAGTCCCAGTTCCCTCTTTCCAATCATCTTATGAGTCTGAGTCGTCAAAGGGGTAGCCAGCAATACAAAGTCTGATTGCTGTAGCAGCTCATCCAACTTTGCACAGTAGCATGCCCTAACTGCCTGCTCCTCTTCCATTTTCCTGCCAGAATTAACCAAGAAAAAATAAAGTGAGTTTCCTAATCAGAAACAGCCCAAGATGCCCAAAGAAACCTCAAGTGACAAAGAACAAAATCCACAGAAAAATCATTGAACAGGAACCTGAAACAAGGGAAAATAATTCAGATATATTATTTAGGCTACGGGCTGCCAATTAAGTTCAGATTGGATAAAAGCAGAATGGAGACAGTATGGCATAGTAGGAAAAAAATTGTATTTAGAGTCAGAAAAACTATGTTCAAATCCTCGCTCCAATTGGTGCCTTGTAAATCAAAGTGACTTTAAAACAAAAAGGATGGGACAGGAAGAAAACAGCCTATGTATATTCACCAAGACAGATGTCATAGAGTAACAGTTCTCAAAATGTGATCTGCAGAAACTGAGGGATTCTCAACACCCTTTTGGAGGTGGCAAGGGGAAAGAGCTCTGCCAAATCAAAACTTCTTTTATAAGACATTATTTGCTCTTATAATATTCCTCCCTTTTACAACCACATATCTGGGGGAACAGGATAGGTAAAGAGAGATGGAAGTAACACTGTATATTAAGAAGATATACTTTTGAGGGAAAATACAGGAATTGGAATGGGGAAGGAAGAAGAATGATGGAGAACATCTGACTGAGGGTCTATGGAGAGAGAGAAGGGAGGAATATTATCATTATACTGTGTTGTAGAAGTAAACACAATCATGGGTTTCATTTAGAGAGGCACAGCTTCAGTTAAGTTTGGAAATTTATTTTGTGGAAGTTTTACCTGCGGTTCCTATTGTGATACAGAATCTTCATGTCAAATCCTTTGGCTCGCTGAGCAACCTTATAGCCAATGTTGCCCATACCTATGATTCCCAGAGTAGATCCGGTCACTTCTTGTCCCAACCAGTTGATAGAAAAATACTTAGTGTTTGGTGAAGTCGCTACTTCATGCCCTAAAAGTCCAAGATGCAAAAGCGAGTGCTGAAACTGTCTCCACAAACAATTCTATTATGCTTTTAAGACAAAGAAATGAAGGGAACAGGTTGTGATTTGCATCGTGCATAAACTGATAAAATGAGTTGTTCTGAAAACTCATCCTCTGGAACATATGACTCATTCATCTCTATATAAAGTAAAACAAAAGTTTCAGCAAAAACTAAATTATAACATATTGGGAACAGATAGAAGTTTTCCTCATAGTATAAACCAGAATATCTTGGCAAAAAAGTTACACTATAACATTTATTCTAAACTAGCAATTTTCTCTCACAATAAGGTTGGGGCTCTTAACCTTGGATCTGGGAACTTGTTTTAAAATTTTTTTGACAACTTTATTTCACTAGAATTGGTTTCCTCTGTGATTTATTCATTAAAAATTCTATTCTGATTCTTTTATTCATAAGATTCCCTCTAGGAATCAAGACAACTTGAAAAGGACTTACATTTTTTAAAATATCAGTTTGAATTTTTTTTCATTATTTCCACAAATAAAGATTCTTATTATCAACTGACATGAAATTAAATGACTTAAAAGGTCATTTTACCTTCTAACAACTTCCGGGCTGATGCCAGAAGTAAGGCCATTCCCATATCTGCAGTGCTGTTAGTAACAGCATGTGGAGTGTTGGCCAATTTCACACCAAAGCTGGCAATCATGTCCAGGTCCAGATGATCCAGGCCTGCTCCTCCGCTTACAATAATCTTCAAGGTAGGCAAGCTCTGTAGGAGCTCCTGGTCAATTTGTGGTTTCCCTCCCCATACATATATAGCTTGTATCTTTTGACTGAAATTTGTTTTGTTTTCAAGAAATTCTTTCATGGTGATAAGATTAAAATGTTTCTTAAGATCTCCTACATGATGGTCATTCACACTATATGGTTCTTCAAAACCATTTACCAAAACATAAGGTAGCTTTTGATCTTTCATGATCTGTGGAGAAAAATAAAGGGTTTCTTGAGTGAAAGGGGGAAAATGTTGAGTATAGAGTGTGTTCTTTAGTCAATCATTGACTTCCTGGATTACAAGAATGGAATAGGATTGAGGATTTTGATGAAATTTCTAGAATAACTCAGAGGTGCCAGGAGCTCATACTACCCTGAGTGTCATGTCTCCTTTACTTTCTCCCACTTTGGCCTTCCTTTGCTCTAAAATTAGTCATACCACTAAACTGAAGAATATTTTCATTATCTTTTAAATTTACTAAATAAAAGTCTGTGTTCCTGATACTTAAAGGTCAACAAATGGAACATTTTATATTTTAAATAGTAAATTCTATTTAAAGTGCAATGAGTGAGTAATTTCTGCATTTTTCTCACTGACCCTTGATGGAAAAACTATTTTTTTCTATGAAAGTTTTGTAAGATTCAGTTGAGGAAATAAAATGTAATATAATTATGAAGTTAAAAATTTCTTTAGATTATAATAAACAGGTTATATAGTAATCATAATACATATAATCAGCTTACATATAATACATATAATAGAAACAAATGTTTTACTTGAGAACCCTTAATGAAAAACTCATATTTATTTTTCTTCTCTGACTTCAGAGCTAGTTATCTCTCTAGTGTCCCACACTACTTTCATGGTACAGAAAACTCTGTCTGTCAATATGGTTAACACAAGTTATGAACTGAGCAGTGAATTTTTTGAAACTGAATTTTGAAAGCCAAGATTCTGAATTCTGAACACCAAGCAAAAGCTTAACAAAACTGAAAGCAGGAAAAAAAAAAACCTCCTATCATATTGATAAATAAAATGAACTGCTTAAAATTAAAAAAAAAATAATAAACACTAGTGTGACTCTTTTAAAAAAAAAAGAAAACCAACAGCTTTTCTCCCAAGCTCAGTGCCAAGATCTGCTGTTTTCAGTCACATCCCTGAAACAAGATGGTGAAGGTCGGAGTCAATGGATTTGGCCATATTGGGCTCCTGGTGACCATGGCTGCATTCATCTCAGGTGGAGTAGACATCGTGGCCATCAATGACCCCTTCATTGACCTCAACTACATGGTTTATGTGTTTCAATATGATTCCACTCATGGCAAGTTCAAGGGCACTGCCAAGGCTGAGAATGGGAAGCTGGTGATAAATGGAAAAGCCATTACCATCTTCCAGGAGCGGGATCCCGCCAATATTAAATGGGCAGATGCTGGAGCCAAGTATGTTATAGAGTCCACTGGAGTCTTTACCATCATGGAAAAGGTTGGGGCTCACTTGAAGGGTGGAGCCAAGAGGATCATCATCTCTGCCCCTTCTGCTGATGCCCTCATGTTCGTGATGGGAGTGAACCATGAGAAATATGATAATTCCCTTAAGATTGTCAGTAATGCCTCCTGCACCACCAACTGCTTGGCCCCCTTGGCCAAGGTCATTCATGACAACTTTGGTATCATGGAAGGACTCATGACTACAGTCCATGCCATTACGGCTACCCAGAAGACAGTAGATGGCCCCTCTGGTAAGCTGTGGTGTGATGGGCATGGTGCTTCCCAGAACATTATCCCTGCTTCCACTGGTGCTGCTAAGGCTGTAGGCAAGGTCATACCTGAGTTGAATGGGAAGCTCACAGGCACGGCCTTCCGTGTTCCTACTCCCAATGTATCTGTTGTGGATCTGACCTGCCGCCTGGAGAAACCTGCCAAATATGATGAGATCAAGAAAGTGGTGAAGCAAGCATCAGAGGCACCCTTGAAGGGCATCTTGGGCTACACAGAGGACCAGGTGGTATCCTGTGACTTCAACAGTGACAGTCACTCTTCTACCTTTGATGCTAGTGCTGGTATTGCCCTCAATGACCACTTTGTCAAGCTCATTTCCTGGTATGACAATGAGTATTGTTATAGCAACAGTGTAGTAGACCTCATGGTCTACGTGGCCTCCCAGGAGTAAAGTGGAAAGCCATGAACCTTCATCCCCAGCCTAAAAAAGGAGGTCCACCACTGGGGAGCCTACATTCCTAACCTATGTTCCTGTACTGGGGATCCATATCCCATTCACATCCTTGTACCAAAGCACCCCTGTAGTAACGGGGAGAAGCCTAGAGTCCTGTATTGCGTATCATCAATAAAGTCACCTCATTCAGTGCAAAAAAAAAAAAAAAAAAAGAAAACCAAATTATTTGAATGAAAGGCGAATAAAGAGAATTCATTACAAATGAAGATGAAATAAACTATTTTGTCCAATTCTATGGCAAAAAATAACTTAGAGAAAATGTATGAATATAAAAAATGCAGATTAACAGAACAAGACGTAAATTTAGATTATTTACAAAACTCAATGTCAGAAAAAAAAATTTAAAGTCCCATTAATTAAGTTACAAAGACAAAGCTAGGAACATAATCAGATGGATTTCCAACTGAACTCTATCAAACATTCAAGGAAAATTAATTCCAATATTACATAAACTATTTACAAAAATGGGGGGAGGTAGGGGAGGAAGGATCCTTTCTAGACTCTATGATACAATTATGTTATCGATACCTAAACCAGGGAGAGACAAAGCAGAGAAAGAAAACTACAGACCAATAAACCTAATGATCATCAAGACAGAATGCTAAATGAAATATTTGTAAGGAGGCTACAGAGATTTTCCAGTAGATAAATAGTTAAAGGATATGAACATAAAGTTTTTAGAAGATGAGTTGCAAAGTATTCACCACCATAAGAAAGAACATGCCAGATCACTAGTAATAAGAGAAATACAAATCAAAACAATCCTGAGATTTTTATCTTATACCCTGCAAATTACAAAGATGACAAAAAAACCCCAGAAATTATTAATGTTGGAGTAGCAGTGGAATGATAGGAACCTCAATACACTGTTGGTGGAGCTGTGAGATGGTAGAACCATTCTGGAAAGTAATTTCGAATTATGTGAATAAAGTGACTAAAATGTCCATCTTTTTTTTTAATTTAATATATTTAGTTTTCAGCAATGATTTTCACAAGGGTTTGAATTACAAATTTTCTCCCCATTTCTACCCTCCCCCCCCACTCCAAGATGGCATATATTCTGGTTGCCCTGTTCCCCAGTCAGCCCTCCCTTCTGTCACCCCACTCCCCTCCCATCCCCTTTTCCCTTCCCTTCTTGTAGGGCAAGATAAATTTCTACATCCCATTGCCTGTGTATCTTATTTTCTAGTTGCATGCAAAAACTTTTTTTGTTTTTGAACACCTGATTTTAAAACTTTGAGTTCCAAATTCTCTCCCCTCTTCCCTTCCCACCCACCCTCCCTAAGAAGTCAAGCAATTCAACATAGGCCACATGTGTATCATTATGTATAACCCTTCCACAATACTCATGTTGTGAAAGACTAACTATATTTTGCTCCTTCCTAACCTATCCCCCTTTATTGAATTTTCTCCCTTGACCCTGTCCCCTTTCCAAAGTGTTTGTTTTTGATTACCTCCACCCCCATCTGCCCTCCCTTCTATCATCCCCCCTTTTTTTGTCTTCTTCCTCCTTTTTTCCTGTGGGGTAAGACACCCAATTGAATATGTATGGGATTCCCTCCTCAGGTCAAATCTGATGAGAGCAAGATTCACTCATTCCCCCCTCACCTGCCTTCTCTTCTCTTCCTACAGAACTGCTTTTTCTTGCCACTTTTATGTGAGATAATTTACCCCATTCTATCTCTCCCTATTTCCCTCTCTCAATATATTCCTCTCATCCCTTAATTTGATTTTATTTCTTTTAGATATCTTCATCTTCAACTCACCCTGTGCCCTCTCTCTCTCTCTCTGTCTCTCTCTCTCTCTCTCTGTCTCTCTCTCTCTCTATATATATATATATATATATACACATACAGATATACATATATACACACTCACATATACATATATATATACATAAACACACACACACACACACACACACATATATATATATATATATATATATATATATATATACATATATATGCATATTCCCTTCAGCCACCCTAATTCTGTGGTATCATGAATCATACACATCATCTTTTCATGTAGGAATGTAAACAAAACAGTTCAACTTTAGTAAGTCCCTTGCAATTTCTTTTTCTTGTTCTTTTTCTTGATTACCTTTTCATGCTGTTCTTGACTCTTGTGTTTGAAAGTCAAATTTTCTATTCAGTTCTGGTCTTTCCACTGAGAAAGCTTGAAAGTCCTCTATTTTATTGAAAGTCCATATCTTGCCTTGGAGCATGATACTCAGTTTTTCTGGGTAAGTAATCTTGGTTTTAATCCTAGCTCCACTGACCTCCGGAATATCATATTCCAAGCCCTTCGATCTCTTAATGTGGAAGCTGCTAGATCTTGGGTTATTCTGATTGTGTTTCCACAATACTCAAATTGTTTCTATCTGGCTGCTTGCAGTATTTTCTCCTTGATCTGGGAGCTCTGGAATTTGGCGACAATATTCCTAGGAGATTTCTTTTTGGGATCTATTTGTGGAGGTGATCGGTGGATTCTTTCAATTTCTAGTTTGCCCTGTGGCTCTAGAATATCAGGGCAGTTCTCCTTGATAATTTCTTGAAAGATGATATCTAGGCTCTTTTTTTGATCATGGCTTTCAGTTAGTCCAATAATTTTTAAATTCTCTCTCCTGGATCTATTTTCCAGGTCAGTGGTTTTTCCAATGAGATATTTTACATTGTCTTCCATTTTTTCATTCCTTTGGTTCTGTTTTATAATATCTTGATTTCTCATCAAGTCACTAGCTTCCACTTGCTCCAATCTCATTTTTAAGGTAGTATTTTCTTCAGTGGTCTTTTGGACCTCCTTTTCCATTTGGGTAATTCTGCCTTTCAAAGCATTCTTCTCTTCATTGGCTTTTTGGAGCTCTTTTGCCATTTGAGTTAGTCTATTTTTTAAGGTGTTGTTTTCTTCAGTGTATTTTTCAGTATTTTTTGGGTCTCCTTTAGCAAGTCATTGACTTGTTTTTCATGGTTTTCTCACATCCTTCTCATTTATCTTCCCAATTTTTCCTCTACTTCTCTAACTTGCTTCTCCAAATCCTTTTTGAGCTCTTCCATGGCCTGAGACCAGTTCATGTTTTCCTTGGAGGCTTTTGTTGTAGGCTCTTTGACTTTGTTGACTTATTCTGGCTGTATGTTTTTGTCTTCTTTGTCCTCAAAGAACTATGTTCCAAGCTTGGGGGGATGCACCAGCTCTGCCACACCAGCACTCCTCCTTCCCCAAGAACCCCCAACCTGGACTGGACTTAGATCTTCAGCAGGCTCTTCACTCGTGCTCTGATCCACCACTTAATTCCTCCCACCAGGTGGGCCTGGGGCCGGAAGCAACTGCACCTGTAGTTCTGTAGCTGCCCCACCTCCGCTGCCCCCAGGGTGGTGGCCGAACTGCGACCTCCTTCCACTCCTGCAGCTTTTCCCACTAACCTTCTCTGTTGTCTTTGGTGTTTGTGGGTTGAGAAGTCTGGTAACTGCTGCACTTCACTGATTCAGGGCTCTAGGGCACACTCCGCCTGGCTCCTGGTCTGGTTGGTCCGTGCCACCCATGCTGGGCTCTGCTCCGCTCCACTCCCAGCTCTGTGTGGGATAGACCTCACCCAGAGACCATCCAGGCTGTCTGAGCTGGAGCCCTGCTTCCCTCTGGTATTTTGTGGGTTCTGCAGTTCTAGAATTGGTTCAGAGCCATTTTTTATAGGTTTTTGGAGGGACTCCAATGTCCATCTTTTTTAACCAGAGACTATTACTGTGCTTAACCTCAAGGACATTTTAATAAGAAAGTCTCCATATACACCAAAATGTTTACAGCAAAATTTTCTGTAATAGAAAAGAAATAGAAACAAAGTAGATGGCCAATGATTGAGGAATGGCTAAAGAAGTTATGGTACATGAATATAATGGAATATTACTGTGCTGTAAAGTAAATGTATGTGACGAATACAAAGAAGCATGGACAGACCTACATGAATTGATGCAGAATGGAATAAGCAGAGCCAAGAAAAGAACATACATGATATTTACAACAATGTAAATGGAAAGAACAATAACACACCTGTAACAACAGCAGCAGCTGTTGTAGGGGATGTAAGACCCAACAAGACTAGCAACAAGAGCTTCCAGCACAGGTTCCTTGATCTGCTTTACTGAGACAAGTAACTTTAAGGGGTTAACAATCTCCATTTAATCAAATATATATATATATATATATATACATATACTCAGTTCAGGAGGAAAAGCCAGCACCCTGAACTTCAAAGCAAATACAAACAAACAGAAATTAAGAACATCAACAGGCAGACCTTGTCTGATTCAAATCACAATTAATAGTTACCAGGAAAGCATCAACATCTGGGTTTACAAGCGGGGGGCCTCTTAATGATGGCTGCCCAGAGTCTCTTCAAGTCACATGCCATTTTTCCAATTAGTGAAAGCTCCAAAGGAAAACTGCCAACCTCCGGGTTTATATATCTTGTTTAGGGTCAAAGGGTATCACAATGTGCGACTCAAACCCACATGACCTAAAAGCTTCTGGCATTAGAAACATGTGACTCAAATCCATGTAAACTAGGTTTTCCCTTGAGACAAGCAAGTCATCAAAGACTCCTGATACAATCAAAGAAACAAAGGCAGGACTCTTCAAGGGCACTTGATTAAATAAGTGCTAAAAGAGAAAACAGTAAAAGAAAGTCTCACCTTAATTACCGGTACAATACCAAAAAATAAAAAATGAATGTAACAAAATTATAAAGCACAAGTATGACCTGAATGAAATATATGAAGACATCCCTGAACCCATGTCTTAGTTAAAGTAGAAGGTCCATAGGTGTTACACGTTACATGTTTTCAGACTTTTTCATTATATCCATCAGTTGCACTGATTCTTTTACTCTCTAGAAATATACCTTTTGTTTTAGGAGATGGCTTTCTGGGAGGAGAAGAGGTAAGGATACTGGGATAACTATGATGATGTAAGAAAGAGAACACATCAGTTAAAAACTTTTTAAAAATTTATTTATTTTTAGTTTTCAACATTCACTTCCATAAGCTTTTGAGTTTTAAATTTTCTCCTCCTTCTTTCCCTCCCTCCTCCCCAAGACCACATGCAATATGATATAGGCTCTACATATACATTCATATTAAACATATTTTCACATTAGTCATGTTGTAAAGAAGAATTAGAACCAATGGGAGGAACCATGAGAGAGAAGAAATAATACAACAACAACAAATAGAGCAAATAGTATGCTTCGATCTGCATCCAGACTCCCAAGTTCTTTCTCTGGATATGCATAGCATTTTCCACCATGAATCTTTCGAAGTTGTCTTAGATCCTTGCATTGCTGAGAAGAGCCAAGTCTATGAAAGTTAGTCTTTGCACAATGTGGCTGTTACTGTTTACAATTTTCTCCTGGTTCTGCTCACTTCATTGAGCATCAGTTCATATAAGTCTTTCCAGGTTTTTCTGAAGTCTGCCTGCTTATCATTTCTTAAAACACCATAGTATTCCATTCCATTCATATACCACAACTTGTTCAGCCATTCCCCAGTTGATGGGCATCACCTCAATTTCCATTTTTGGGCCACCACAAAAAGAGCTGCTATAAATATTTTTGCACATGTGAGTCCTTTTCCTCATTTTTATGATCTCACCTAGAATTGGTATTGCTGGGTAAAATCTTACTTTCTAACAAAGAATCTAAATTAATATACTAAAATCCTGAAGAGACAGCCACAGGATCCTGAATTAGGGCTGAGTATAAGGTTGCCTTAACCACTTGCCAAATCTTTACCTTAACCTTCAGTCTTATGCTTACAATCTTCATTATTCACCTCTCTCTCCATCTCAAAGCCATCCACCCCCCTGCTGGGGCCTTCCCACAAACACACTCACAGCACAGCACACATCTACTCTTTCCCTCAGCTCTAACTGCTCTCTCTCTGAGCATTTCCTATGATACACTTTCTTTTTTCTCTCAGCAAGCTCCTCCCATCATGTGACTTAGACTTCCTGTGATATAAGCAGGTCACATGACCTATTAATGGGTGGGAAAGATCTTCAAATCTAAATTGTTATTACAATTGGCCTGGTTCAATCCAAGAAGGACTTGTGGCCCTGGAAGACAAGGCTCTCTATTTCTATGCCATAGAGAACTAGAATTTAGATCTGTTTAGCTGGCTCTCCAGGGACTTTGGGCCATCCTTCAGGGGTTGGATCTATTGTTAGCATTCTGTCAGTTAACCTTTTTATCCTCGTTAAATGTCTCTTTACCCTTGCCTCCAGATGCTCCACCCAGGTGGAATCCAAGATAATGTTTTATTAGGTGTGGTTATTGGCATGTCCAGAGGCCACCTTGACCACAAATGGGGGCAGCAATGCTGCCCTGAAGCCAACTTAACCTGTCTTCTTGAGTTACCATATTTTCCAGAAAGCCCAGAATGGGACAAGGATGAAGCTCCTGCTGAGCTGACATAATCTGCTTTTTCTACCCCTAGCTGGATTCTCAGTCTGTCCTTGAGAGTTGAACCAGCTACAAGACAGGGGCCAGTCAGTCTGCACCAGAATGATCAACTGTTTGTGCAGCTGAGACCCTTGTAGATAAGCAGACCATCATACCTTCATAGTCTAGCAGTTCCCAAGGGAAAAGAATGGTGCTTTTGCCATCCTACTTATTTCTGTTTCCCCTCCCTTCCTCCTCCTTTTTCCTCCCCTACTGCTCCCTTCCCACTCCCATGCCACTCCCATTTGGGAGGGGATTGGTCTCTACACCTCCTATGAGACACCCCCCCTTTTGTAATTAATCTTCAAGCTTCTGCCTGGATTGAGAATTCCTTCCTACTTGGTATAAGGAGTTCTACATGCATTTTCATTTCTTTTGTAATAAATTCAGTTTCAATGCGTGTCTAATGGAGTCATGATTTCTAGTTAACAAACTGTGAAGAAATGCTTCAAATCATTACAAATCAGAGATATGCAAATTAAAGCAACTTCAGTGTTGAACCTCACACCAATCAGATTGACAGTGGTGACAAAAAAAAATAAAAGGACAGCTGTTAGAAGGGCTTCAGGAAAACAGGCATATTCATTCACTCTTGGAAGAACTGTGAATTAATTGGTCCAGCCATTTTGGAAAACAATTTGCAACTATGCTTTAAAAAGTCACTACTGTAACTAAACCTTTGAACCTAGCAATAACACAAATAGGCCCACAGTCCAAAGGAATCAAAGAATGAGGAAAAGGACTCACATGTACAAAAATGTCTATAGCAGTTCTTTCTGTCCCCAATAGATAAATGGTCACTAACAATAAGGTTAATGCACTATTAAGCTTATATCTAAAAATATAAAAGAGGGAAAGAATCCATATATACAAAATATGATCATAGCAGTAATTTTTAGTGTAGCAAAGAACTAGAAGCCAAGGAATGCCCACCAACTGAAGAATAGCTTAACAAATTATGGCTTAAGAATTTAGTGTAATATTATTGCACCACAAGAAATAATGAAAAAGATAGTTTTAGAATAACCTGGAAGACTTGCATGAACTGATTCGGAGTAAAGTGAATGGAACAATGAGAATAATATACAATAACAACAACATTATAAGGAAAAACAACTTTGAAAGTCTTAAGAATTCTGACCAACAAAATAATCAATAATAAATTCAAAGGACTGATGATGAAGTATACTACCCTCCTCTTGAAAAAAGAGGTGATGGCTTCAAGATGTAGAATAAGGCACAACAAAAGATATTTTTAGCAAAAGTCAATGATGATTTGTTTTGTTTCACTATGCATATTTGTTACAAGGGTTGGTGAGGTTTTTGTTTTTGTTTTTTTTTTTAGTACAGGGTGAGGTTGAAGGGGAAGAATTCAAATAAGTTAATCATTAAAAAAAAGAAAAGGAATAAAAGTGGGTCATTGAAGCATTTTTTTTAAAGACAGAAGAAAACAGAAAGGAGGCAGAAAAATCAGAGGTAATCAGGACAGTTTAGAAGATATGAGATGAAGTACATATTTAAAAAGAAAAGGAAGTTATACCGAATAGCAATTCACAGTACTGTATATAACTCTTTTTCTTCCTGTTTCACTATGTATTTGAAAATGCCTGAATTATTTGGTGTTTATCAAACTCAAAAAACTTGTTTTTTAAATTTAGACACCTTTAAATAAAAAACCAAAAAATGATTGTAAATAGTTTGCAATTCTAGTTTTAAAAATGGTTAATACCTTTTGGCCATTTATTTGTTAGAGAATAACTCTTAGTCTTACATGTCTTAGATACTTGGCTTTACAAAAGATGTTTGATACAAAGATTTTTTTTTTTTTTTTTTTTTTACCAAATAGCATTTTCTCCCTTATTCTGGCTTCTGAGATTTGATTCATGTAAAAGTCTTTTCATTTTAATGTAAGAAAAGTTGCTTACATTCTCTTTTATGCTCACCTCTTATCCCTTGTTTGGTTCAGAAGTCTCTTTCTAACTAGAGATCTAGTAAGTACTTTACTCCAAATTCACTTTTAATCCTACAGGCTTTTCACTCCTTTTCAGTCTGGCTTCTGGCTCAGCCACTTGACTGAAAGTCTCTGCTAAATAAACAATGCTCTCTTAACTGCTAAATAATAGGCTTTAGACAATTAATATGCAAAGATAGCTTCAATTTTTCAAAGTCAAAAGATATGGGCACCAATGAGACAATATGTTATACTGTTAAAACCTACACTTCAAAATTAGAAGAAAAAAAGAATTTATACATGTTCTTTTGGCTTAAGTGAATGATAATTTAAGTATTTACAACATGTGATAGTGATGACTGTAATCTGCAGTTTGGAGATTAACTTGAACTTCCTACTTGTAAAATGACTTACGTATAAAAAAAAAGGAAATTACCTTTTGATGAAATTGTCTCAAGAATTTCAGAGTTCTTAAAGATGTCATTTTTGTTTTGGAATCTGCAAAGTTTTTATCTAGAGAGAGAAAATAAGCTGGAAAAAGACAAGAGAAGAGTTCTATATTTAAGGAGTTTTCTAGTAATGATTGTGAGAGGAAGGGATTTGTAACTATAGCCTATCATGTGGTTTTAAAAAAAGATCATTATCAAGTAACATTGCTATTTCTTTAATGCATGAAACATATTTTTTATTGCCAACTACTTAGCCAGAAAAATAAATCAGTCTTGAATCTCACACTAAAAAACACATAAAAAAACAAGCCCTAAATGCTAACCTATTGATTTCTAGGCCTATTCAGGCTATGAGTCAGTGGCTGCTGAGTAAAGTGAGTGATGTTCGTAGAAGAAAGAAAAAGGGTATTTTATGATTCCAGGATAAAGATGAGTAGACAATGCCTGAAATTATAGTTAACACCAACCCAAATGCAACAGGCTGAAGAAAAAGTGATATATGAAAGTGACATCATTCCTGGTACTATTTACGACAGAACTCCAAAAATAACTACCTCAAAAACTCCCAAATCACTGAGATGACATTCCCCTTCATAACACAAAAAGGTTAAGAACCCCAGCTTTATATGAAACCTTTCCTGAAAAGAATAATCACTAGAATTTATATATCACCTTAGGTTTTTCAAAGTACTCTTTATACATTATCTTATTTGATCTTCACAACAACTCTGTGTGGTAGGTACTATTACCATCTCCATTTTTATAGAGGAGGAAACTGAGGCCCAGGGAAGTTAATTGATTTGTCCAATGTCATACTGATATTGAAGATCTGAGGTGGTATTTGATCTCAAGTGTTCCTGATTTATGTTGAGTGCTCTATCCACTATGATAGCTCTTGCTGCTAGTGACCTCCTTCCCCAAACCTTGTAGGGTGCGTGTGTATGTGTTCTCGCACACACAAGTCTATTATGTGTATGCATATATGTATTTATTTATATGAATACCCACATGTCTGTGTGTGTGTGTCGTCTCTCCCATTAGGATATATATTCACGTTCCTACTCACTTTTGCCTTTGAATCCCTGTGACTTAGCAGTGTTTGGAAAATAGCAAGCACTTTATAAATGTTTGTTGAAAGCAAGGTAGCAAATGCTGCAGATTAAAAAAAAATCCCAACATAGTTGGAAATTCTAAATGTGTGGGCCAATTGCAATCATACATGGTGGTTCAGCAAACTGTATTCATATTTTCCCCTATTTAGCACATTTGTTGCTAATCCCCTCCACTCCTTCATTTATTTGATATACATTTATTAAAGTCCCACTATGTGCAAACCCCGACCAGTTACTATTTGTATCCCCAGTTGTCCAGCACAGTCCATGGCACATTAGCAAGGGCCTAATAAAAACTGCAAATGAAACTGCAAATCAACCTAATTCTAAACTTTGTTACTATTGTAGCTGTTAGCAGGTCTGTTGGTCGATGAAGCTAATGGGATTTCTTTACAACCCCTGCTTTCTCTAGGTCCCTCATTCTCAGAAATAGAGCCTGTACCTGGGAAACTGTCTCAGTGTAAGGCAGAAAATGCACGGGTGACCACAGAGCAGTTTCCCTGGCTTTTTTGTTCTTTGTCATCAACTTTCAACTAGGGCAAAAGTTCTTAATCTGGCATCCATCGACTTGTGTTTTTTTTTTAATATTCTGATAATTATACTTTATTGGTTTTCTTTATAATCTTTTGTATTTTGTGCATTTAAAATTAAACTTCGATTAAACAAATTATTTTGCGAAGGTGTCCACAGGCTTCACCAGAAAGGGTTCCATCCAGGACACAAAAAGGTTGCTCTAGAACAGGGATTTGCTGATTTTTCTTCTAATGAATATATCCATCAAGTCTAACCCCCTTCTCTTTACAGATGGAAAAACTGAGGCAGTTTTGTCTGAAGACGCTTGTGACCTCGTGTCTTCCTGCCTCCCAGTGCAGCTCTGTCTATCCTCTATCTACACCATATACCGTGGGGCCAGGAGACCACAAGCACACATATACCTACTTCTTGTCCTTAACTCGGACCCGACCCCTCCCCACCCCCATTCCCCTTTCCCCATTCATCTCCTTTCGCTTCTGTCGCCCCCACCTCTCCCTCCCTCAAGCGGGAGTTCCCACTCTAGTCATTACAGGGGATATGAGAGGGAGGAAGTGAGGCAAACTCATGGTGCCCGCTTCCCCAAAACACAGAGGGTAAGTGGTCTATCTACGAAACAGACGAAGTGGGCTCAAGAGAGCCCCAGATGCCCTAACTCCTTATAGAAACAGCTCCGCCCTGCCCCGCCCAGGCCAATGCTCCGCCTCCTCAAGTACATCACTTCCGTCGGTGCCTCCGCCTCCGCCAATTGGTGCGTTGTGCGTGAGGAGCCCGCCGAGGGGGCGCGGTTGGTGCTTCCACGTTACAAGTAGCGGCGGGGTTGCAGTGCTGCACACGCGGTGCCAGGCAAAGGCATTTTCTTTTCCAAGCTCCTGTGCTCAGCCCCGGCTCTCCGTTTCTCCTTTCCTCGCTTTCTCCCGTCCTTGCTGCCTTGGCATCCGTGTAAGGAGCAACGGCCGCCGGCGCGAGGAGCGCAGCACGTCGCTCTTCCTCGCGCTCAGGGGACCAACTGCCTGGATGTGCGCACCTCGCGGCCAGTCCTGAAGGCAGCTTGGACAAGGCGCGAGGTCGGCCCTTCGTGCGCACGGGGGCTCCCGAGGGTTTCGCGCGCCACAGCGCTGCGGCCCTGCAGCTTGGGCCCATCTCTCTGAAGCATCATCCCTCGTCCGAGGACTGTGGGGAAGTGAGAGGGGACCTGCAAGGGGCTTGAGCGCTTTTTTTTTTTCAATTTACAAATAAGGAAACTGAGATTTGAGCGAGATGGTGACTTGCCCGAGATTGCACAGCAGCCTTTTGAGTGGCAGCACCGATTTAATATTTAAGTTGGCTTTGGTGGTCAGTTCCTTACCGTCGCTATTCATTTCATCCGAGCTGAAGGGAGGAGTTAGTGTCAGGGAGCACCGAAGGCCAGAAAGGACCGACAAATGCGGGGCATCTTCAGGAAGGGTACTGGAACCATGCCATTAAACAAACTTGGAGCCTTGCATACAAAGACAATTAACGTGCACTTGAAGAACAACTGTATGGTTGGTGTATGGAGCAGAAAAGAGGCAATCAGCAGATCTGAGGATACCTTGCTACTGTGACCATGAGCCTGTCTCGTCATCTATCTTGTACTCATTAAAAAAATGACTGTAATAGACCTTTATTGCTTGCAGGGATGGTGGGTAAATCTTAAGCTGTCATCCTTAATTGTGAGTTATTCTAAGAGATCCAAAGAAAAGCAAATAAACAGATTGGAGCTGCAGCAAGCAGAAAGAATTAAGATTTTTCTGAAGACCTGAGAGGAGAGGAGATCGAAATACATGAATTTAGATAGGGAAAACATTAACTCACTGTCCAACCCTGTAAAACTTGCTACTCTGGCACAGACTATCTCATTGTCCTATTTATTTGAGTGGTACTGCCACTCTTAAAAAAAAAAAAAGAGGCGTGGACTTGGAATCAAGAGACCTGTGTTTAAATCCAGCCTCTGTTACTTTTACACTTAGTGACCCTTCCTACAGCCCTTGCAGCTCCCTAAGCATTGGTAAAATGAAGATAATACTTGCACTGATGAACTTAAGAAGCAGTCAGCACTGTGTGCCGGGCACTGTGCTAGATGCTAGGGATACAAAGAATGAGAAAATTCCTATTCTGGAGGAGCTGTCATTCTACTGAGGGAGATGATATGTACCTATATATGTATATGTGAGTGTCTACAAAATAGGAGATGATACAAATCTGTGAAGAAATGCATTAGCAGGTGGGGGATTCAAGAGAGGCTTGGTATAGAAAATGATGTTTCAGTGGAGTCTTGAAGGAAGAGAAGGATTCTGTGAAATAGGAATGGAGAGTCATGGAGATGGGAGATGAAGAGTGCCTTATGTGAGAAGTAGAGGTGGCCAGTTTGACTAGACTGTAGAGTATGGTAAAGGGAATAATGTATAAGATTGGAAAGATAGGTTGGGGACATGGTGTGAAAAGCTATTAAAGCTAAACAGTGGAGGGTGTATTTTATCCTAGAGACGATAGGGAACCTCTGGAATTTATTGAGTAGGTAAGTGACCTGGCCCAATCTGCCTTTCAAGAAAATCACTTTAGCAGTTGTGTGAAGGGTGGAGTTGGGAGATACTAGAGGCAGGGAAACCAATTTGGAGGACACTGGAGTAGTCTAAGTGAGAAGTGAAGAGTGCTTGAGCTAAGGTGGTGGTTGTGTGAGTACAGTGAGGGGTCAGATGCAAGAGGTGGAAATGGTAAAGTCTGGCAACTGATGGGATGTATGAGGTGAGAGAATGCATAGTTAATAATATGAAGATTATGAATCTTGGAAACAGGAAAAAATGTGATCTCATCAACAGAAATAGGAGAGTTTGGAAGAGGGGTTGGTTTTGGCGAAAAGATGTGTTTTGTTTGGACACCTTGAATTTGAGCTATCTCCTGGACAGTTTTACATGTCCAATAGGTAATTGGTAATGTGTAGGACTGGAGCTCAGGGAAAGAGATTAAAGCTGGATATAAAGATTTTAAGGTTGTCTAGGCAGAGATGATAATTTAATCCATGAGAACTAGAGGTCAGTAATTGAGAGAGTATAAATGAGAATAGAAGAGAACCTTGGGATACAAACACAAGTTAGGGAGCATGATATGGAAGATGAATTAGCAAAGTCATACAGTGGTCATACATGTAGAAGGAGAACCAACGGAGAGCAGTGTCAGGAAAACCCAGAGAGGAGAGAGTATTTAGGAGGAGTCAACAGTGTCAGATGCTGCAGAGAGGTCAGGAAGTATGAGGAATGAGAAGAGGCTATGAGATTTGAAAATTAAGAGGCCACTGGTAACTTTGGAGAGAGCAGTTTCAGTTGAGGTTGGAAACCAGATTGCAAAGGTTGAGGAATGACTGAAAGAGGAAGTGGAGGCAAGAGATAAAGATAGCTTTTCTAGTAGTTTGGCTGCGAAAGGGAAGACATGTGATTATGGTTTGAGTAGAGGCTAGTGTGAGTTTTTTCAGTGTGAGGAAGACTTGGATATCAGCAGGGAGCAGGAAAGAAACTAGTAGATGAGGAAAGGAAGGGAGAAGGAGGGAGGGGGGAGAGAGATGGATGATTGTGGGGGGCAGTCTGATGGAGAAAGTGGGAGGTGATAGAGTCGAGGTATATATAAGCTAAGGCTTTGTTGAAACAAACCACATCTTTGTCAAAGGGCTTGAGTAAAGGAAGAGGGAACAGAAGATGATGTTAAGAGGGTTTTGGAGATGTAGAGAAGGAGAGATGAGGGAGTTCAGGGCAAATGGTCTCTGTCTATAGGGAGAGGGAGAGAAAATTAGGGAGGAATAAAGAGATTGTCTTGTTGAGGTAAGAGCGCTGTTGAGACATCATAATAGTAGATTTGTAGTGGACTTTTAGTGAGTTTGGAGACAGATATCCTCTAGTTCCATTCATCCAGCAGCATGTGGTAGTAGCAGAAAAGGTGGCTGGTAGGAATAATCCAAAGGTTAGGGTTGATAGACATGAAAGTAGATTGTGAAAGTGAGGAGGGGTACAGGAGATTTAAGAGTGCCAAGTTGAATTGGTTGACTGTAGGGTAAATATAAGGTAAAGAAGAAATCAAGGTTAGGATAGAGAGAATAGAGGTTCCATGGAAGATAAAGAATAAGTTTAGAAGGAGTAAAGACTAGAGAGAGATGTAATTATAAGAGGTTATTTAGTATAGGTGGATTTTGGAGGTTTTGATCATTTAAGTAGAACACTTGTATATGATGCCAAGGTCAAGGCTGTGATTGAGGAATTGGAAGGTTAGAATGTTTGAAGGGATGTCAACACCTATGTCAAAATCCTCTAGTATAAGAATTGGAATTTGGGTAGAAAGGAAGACTGACCAGAGCACAGAATTCTGTGTGAAAGGAAGGAAAATGTCCTGGGTGCCGATAGATAACTGCTGCTGGATCTTGATTGAGTAGTAAGTTAGAACGGAGCTGTAAAGAAGTAAGTTTTGTACACATAAAAGATTCTTTTACAAAAAAGCTTTGTCTATAAAATGTAGAAGTAAATAGACCTTTTCTTTATACGATAAATTCCATATAAAAAACCAACAGCTAGCATTATATATAATGAAATGCTCCAGTAAGATAGGGGTTAAAACAAAAATGTCTTTTAACAATACTATTATTTGATGTAGTGCTAGAAATACTAGGTATAACAGTATGACAAAAAAAGGAAAATAGAAAAAACTAAATAAAATTACCTCTTTTATGGATGAAAAGATAATTTACTTAGAGAACCATAGAAATTTAGCTTAAAATGAAACATTAATTTTAGGAAAAGAGCAGTAGATACAATAAACCCAAATAAATCATCAGCCTTTCTGTATATTACCAACAAAACCTAGAAACAAGAGATAAATTCCATTTAAAATAACTAGAATACATATAATACTAATAAAACTACATAACATCCTGTAAAAATAAAGACAGAACTTAACAGTTGGAAAGATTAATTGGTCATTGTTTGGTTGTGCCGATGTAATAAAAATTACAATTTTCTTCAGTTAATACACTTATTCAGTACCATGCTAGTCAAACTACCAAAGGTTTGCTTACAGAGCTAAAAAAAATAATTCTTTTGGAAGAATCAAAGATCAAAAGTCATAATGGAAATAATGAAAAAAAAGTGGTAAAGAAAGGACCTAGAAATACCTTATTAAAGACTATTTGGGAAAGAAGTAGTCATTAAAATGAGTTCTTAATGGTTTAAAAAATCAAAAATTTTTCACTGAGACAGCTTAGGGACACAAGATCCAGAAGTAAACAAGTGTAATAGTATAATGTTTGATAAGCAAGGCAATGAACATTTACTAAATACTTAACTATGTTCCGGGGGCAGCTAAGTGGGGCTAGAATATTGGGCTTGGAATCAGGAAGATTTATCTTCATGAGTTCAGATCCAGTCTCAGACACTAGCTGTGTGACCCTGGGCAAGTTCACTTTAGTTCCTCATCTGTAAAATGATCTGGAGAAGGAAATGGCAAACCACTCTAGTATCTCTGCCAAGAAAACACCCAAATAGGGTCACGAAAAGTTGGACACAAAGGAACTGTGCTGAATTTTGGGGATACAAATACAAACAAAAAGAAAGATAATCTTTGCTCTCTAAGGGTTTACATTCTAATGGGGGAAAATAATACACAAAGGGAACTAAGAGAAGGGGAAAAGGGGTAGTGTTGAATTCCAGAAAGTCAGAAGCACAGCCCAAGAGGAATGAAGGTTAGCTGGCTTGAGCTCCTTCCCCAAAATGGAGGCCCAGGAAGGAACTCACCCTAGACTCCTCCTACTCAGGAAAGGGCTACATTATTCAACAAAAACTGCTGGCAAAACTTGAAAGCAGTCAGGAAGAAATTGGATTTAAACCAACATCTCATGCTGCTTATGGTGGCCAAGCATTCATAGCAACATTGCTTTTTGGTTCTTCAGCATTGATGCTTTCCATCATTTTGAAGCAAAATTTGCCACGTGTTGGATTTTTACCCAACAATAGGAAACCTGAGTTGTACTTAGTCTGACATCATGAAACAGCTTAGTTTTACCCTACTAATGATGAGTTGCTATCATAGTAATCTGTTCATTATGTTAAGAATGTAAAGTTCAAACATTTGGTGTATGTATTTGGCTGAGGAACCTCAGGTTCAGATATCTGCTTGGCTGAGAAGCCAATAGGACAAAGCTACCATTTATGGTATTATAACTAAATGCCTATAAGTGCACATAAAATTGAAAAACTTTTGCAAGAGCAAAGGCAAAGCAACTAAAGTCAGAAGAGAATTAACTGAAGAAAAAAAAATCTTCGCAACAAATTTTTCTAGTAAAGGTCTGATATTGAAGCTATACAAGGAGCTGATTCAGATAATGTGCTGTTCCCTAATAGATAAATGGGCAGGTAGTCCTCAAAAGAAGAGAGTAAGCTTTTAAAAACCTTATTTTTAAAAGTTTCAAATTAATAGTAAGGGAAATGCCCTAGTAAGCATATATTGCAAGGAGACAAGAAAAAGAGGAATAAAAATGTTCATAGTGGTACCTTTTTTAAAGCAAACAACTGGAAACTAAGTGGGGATGGGGGAGGGGTGATACCCATAATATTGCGTATGATTATAATAGAATACTCTTACACCATAAGAAATGATCAAAGGGACAGATGTAGAGAAACATGGTGTGACTTTCATGAACTGATGCAGAAGGAATTGGTCAGAACCAGGAGAGCAATTTATACAATAATTACAACAGTCATACATTAACAGTGTTGTAAAGAAAAGCAGGGGAGCTAAGGCAGCTAGGTGGCCTGGTGGTTAGATTACTGGTCTTGGAATCAAGAAGGCTCATCTTGGTGAATTCAAATCCAGTCCCGGACATTTACTAGCTGTGTGATCCTGGGCGAGTCACTTAACCCAGTTTGCCTCAGCTCTTCATCTGTAAAATGAACTGGAGAAGGAAATTACAAACCATTCCAGTATCTTTGCCAAGAAAATCCCCAAATGGGGTCATAAAGAGTCAGACACAACTGAAACAACCTAAAAAAAGAAAAGCAACGTGGAAAGAATTAAGACCTCTGACTAGTGAAATAACCAGCCATAGTTCGTGTGATGGAGATATAAAACATTTACTAAGCACTTATTGTGTTCCAGGTACTTTGCTAAGCACTGGGGATACAAATGCAAGGCAAAAGAAAAAAGGAGAAAACATAAAAGATAATTGAAAAGTTTGGTGGGGGCAGGGGGAGAGGTGGGAGGTAGGGCAGGAAGTAATTAGACAGGAGCATGATCCAGAGTCCAGAGAGTGAGCAGCAGAGTTGGGAGAGGAATGAAAGAGTAAGAGTGGCTGCCCTGGGCACTTTCTCAAATGAATGTTCTGGAAAGGAACTTGACAGTTGGAGTAAGGGGCAATGGCGGTGGAAGAATCTTCCAGGGTGAGATGATTGAAGGACCATTGTAGAAAAGTCCAGAGTCAGGAATGGAATTTTAAAAGAAGTGCATGTCAGAGGGCCAGTGATGGAATATTCTCTCTCTCCTACCCCCTCGTCCAGCTCACAGAGAGGTAATGGACTAGAAATGCAGAATGAGATACATCTTTGAATATGGACAGCATATACTAACTTTTTAACAAGGGAGGGTAGAAATGTTAATGAGATGGGCTAGTGATAACAATGCAAAAAAAAAATATATATATATATATATATAAATGAAGTATTTTAAAAGGTACAAAGGAGAACAGATGGTAGTATAGGAAAAAATAGTCAAGTGAGACAGCCTTTGGAAGTAATACGCTGAATTTAATATATACTTTAAAAAATTATAAAAATAAGCTATGAGATTCATGACTTGACAAACCTCAACAAGTGTAAACGTTTCCATATACAAAGAACAAAAAGGCCAAAATAATGAAAATTTTAAGTTTCATTAGCAGATTACCAAAAAGAGAAATATAATACAGATAACTTGTAATATTAAATTCACTTTTAACAAGCTGACAACAAAAGCCTTGAGATGCCATCTTCTTCAAAATATTGTCCAATGATCTTAAAACAACCAAATCAGCAAAGGCTTTCCAGTCATTTCTGTGATACTTCCTTGCTGACAGAGGGAGAACAATACAGAATTCAGTCACGAGGCAGTGGTGGATCTTTCAGGTAATGATTTTTCTTATTAATCATAATTTTAAATTGCATATTTTTTGGAAATGGGTATATATATTAGGGACATATGTTCAAGCATGTGTCATATTAAGTACCCTATAAGAAATATATTCAGGGGCAGAGCTAAGATGGCCATGTGAAAACAGCATCTTACTGGAGCTCTCTCACAAGTTCTGTCGGATTCCCCTAAAAAAGTGAATCTGAGTAGATTTGAGAGTTAGAAGCTGCTAGCAGTCTGAGTGGGGCAAATTTGCAAGCCAGGAGAATCCAAAAGGTCCACGGGTTGGATCTGTAGGCTGGGAGAGCTCTTGGCGTGTGGAGTTGCACCAGACAGCACCAAAGTGGAAGCAGCTGCAGAAACCAACCAGCGAGACAGGCTGGGAGAAAGCTGGGCGCCCGAAACTGGCGGAGGTCCCCAGGCCTCCCAACAGAGGAAGGGAGTCTGCAGAAGCAAGGCAGCAGCGCAACGCCTCTGGCCATGAGACATCTACTCCTGAGGCTTGAAGCCCAAAGGATTGAAACGTGCCTTCTTGAACTTCTGGGAGACATAATGGCCAGGTAAACAGCTCTAATCCCTCTCCCACCCCCACCCCTGACCCAGAGAATTCCTCAGGAAAAAACGCTGCAATAGATGAGACAGAAGTGGGGCTTCAGTGACTGAGCAGTGGGAGTTCCTGAGTCCCAGAGGGGCAGAGCCAGCAGGGGTCAACACCAGGAGCCCAGATGTACCCTAGCACCCCCAGGGGAAGTAGCAGACCCCAGCACAGACAGCAAACAGCTGAGACCATCGCTGAAGAGCAACAGTGCTGGAGAGCAGCCCTGGGGGAAAAGGAGAATTCAGGCAGCCAGACCCCTTCCCCACACCTCAGGAAACTGAAGGCTATAATACACAAAGCCAGTAACTAGACTCACAATCCCCAGAACGAGAAACCTGGGACAGAGATCCCTGAGCCCCAAAAGCAGAAAACCACTGTAAAGCCAGGAAAAAGCTACCAACATGAAGAGGAACACGAAAAAATCAAGGACCATTGATTCATTTTAAGGAGACAGGGATGATCAAAATATCAATTTGGAAGAGGATAGCATTGACACTATACCCACACCTGATACCTCAAAAGGAAATGTGAACTGGTCTCAAGCCCAAAAAGCATTCCTGGAAGAGCTAAAGGAGGATTTTTAAAAGGAGGTAAAAGAAAAAAGGGAAAAAATGGAAAAAAAAAAAACACTGATGAAATCAAGTCTTTAAGAAATAAGATCAGCAAAATGGCTATGGAGAGTCATAATCTAAACAGAGAAAATGACATCCTGAAAGGTAAAATCAACCAATTGGAAAAAAAGACTCAAAAGCAAAATGAAGACAGCAACTTGTTAAAAATTAGAATTGAGCAAGTGAAAACTAATGACTCTAGGAGGCATCAAGAAGTAGTAAAACAAAATGTAAAGAATAAAAAAACAGAAGAAAATGTGAAATATCAGATGGGGAAAACAACTGACCTGGAAAATAGATCCAGGAGAGACAATCTAAGAATTATTGGTCTACCGGAAATCCACAATGAAAAAAAGAACCTCGACAGTATCTTCGAGGAAATTATCAAAGATAACTGCCCAAAGGTCCTAGAACCAGAGGGTAAAATAGTCATTGAATGAATCCACCAATCACCCCCTGAAAAAGACCCCAAATTGAAAACACCAAGAAATATTGTAGCCAAATTTCAGAATTACAAAGTCAAGGAGAAAATACTGCAAACAGCCAAAAAGAAACAATTCAAATGTCGTGGAACTATACTCAGGATCACGCAGGATCTCTCAGCTTCTACATTAAATGACAGGAGAAATTGGGATATGATATTCTGAAGGACAAAGGAGCTGGGACTACAACCAAGGATCAACTACCCAGCAAGACTGAGTAAAATTTTTCAGGCAAGGAGATGGTCATTCAACAAAATAAGGGCATTCCAGACCTTCCTGATGAAAAGGCCAGAACTCAATGAAAAATTCATTCTTCGAACACAAAACTCAAGAGAGACATAAAAAGGTAAACAGGGGGAAAAACCCCCACATTATTAATCAATAGGGGCAAATTATTTACATCTTTATGTAGGATTATATTATCTTATGTATGTTATATATATGTGTATATATATATATATCAATCTTGAGGATAGTACAATTATTACGATAATTGAAAGGGATACACATAGACTGTGGATGTCTGTATAAAATAACTGATATAAGGATAAAAACCATAATTAAGAGATGTAAAGGGAGGGTTCTGGGAGAAGAGGTAAGGAGGTAGTAAAAAAGGGTAAATTACACCAAATGAAGAGGCACAAAAACACATTTTAGTAGAGGGAAAGAAGGGAGGGAGAAGAGCAGTATTTGAGCTTTACTCTCATTGGATCTGGTTCAAGAAGGGAATAATATACCCGGATAAGTATAGAAATCTAACTTGTCCTACAGGCAGTAGGAGGGGAAAGGGGGAAAAAAAAGGGAGAGTGTACTGTATACAATGTTCTCCTGGTTCTTCTCACTTCACTCAGCATCAGTTCATATAAGTCTTTCTAGGTTTTTTCCAAAGTCCACTTGCTCAACATTTCTTATGGAGCAATAGTATTCCATTACATTCATATACCACAACTTGTTCAGTCATTTCCCAATTGATGTGCATCCCCTAAATTTCCAATTCTTGGCCACAAAAAGAACTGCTATAAATATTTTGGTACATATGGGTCCTTTTCCCATTTTTATGATCTGTTTGGGATACAGACCTAGAAGTGATATTGCTGGGTCAAAGGGTATGCACAGTTTTATAGCCCTTTGGGCATAGTTCCAAATTGCCCTCCAGAATGGTTAGATCAGTTTACAACTCTACCAACAGTGCATTAGTGTTCCAATTTTCTCACATCTTCTCCAACATTTATCTCAATGATCTTTTTAATAAATGTGATGACACACTACTGAAAGTATTGAACTACATTTCTATTGATATTCTTACCCTAAATGAAACTAGAAGATATAAAGAGGAGAAGTAAAAGACCTAGAAAATGGGAGAAAGGAGGGTGAAAGCCAGAGAAGTTCTTATGGTGGGGAGCAGTAGCTGTGCAGTTGGTGTGAGTTAGAGAACTGAGCTAACTTTCTCAAGTGGGGGTGGATAGCCCTCATCAGGGACTGCAGTGTCCCTCTTCCTCCATTCCCCAGCTTGACTGAGTCCCACGTCTTGTGCAGATATTTGATATTCCTGAGTTATCAGGAGAAAAGTTAGGGCTGGGGAAGAATTGGGTCCAGGACTGTAGCCAAAGAAGGAAATGCCAGGTCTCTTTATTGTTATCTAGTTTCCCTCAGGAAGAGGAGAAATACCATGCTATTGAGCACAAGTCTTCTGAAACTTGTGAAGAAAGGATAAAACTCCATTCTATATCATAACAGATCTCCTGCCTGATCTCTAGCATTCCTAACAAAGAAGAGAAACATCTTTCCTTCAGCTCTAAGCACTTGTCACCTGAACTTCCTAAGGCCAAGAAAGGACTCCATCCTGAGGCCAAACCCTCCATGGACAATGAAAATCTACCTAAACTGATTCCTAAATGACGAACAAACTCTGCCCGGGTCATAATCTCCCCATCCCAAAGATTCTCAACCCATGGCAGTCATCATTCAAACCTGTTTCCTATCTTCCACTACCTGATTCCTTATTCCCATTCCTCTCAACCCATCTCACCCCCTATCCCAGTGTCCCACTCTAAATCTATCTACTCCTTCCCCTGTGCTCTCTGAATCGCATGCTCCCTAGGCAACAAATTGTCTTTCATTTTAAATCTTTTCCTTCCTACTTCTTTCATCTTCCTGCACTCACTGAGACCTGGCCCTCTCCTGATGACACAGCCTCCTAAGCTTCCTTTTCTAACTCTGGCTGCACTTTGTCATTCTCCCAATTCACTGGCCAAGGTGGGGTAGTTGGTATACTCCTTGCTCATCATTGCTCCTTCTAGATTCTTCTTCTTCATTAATCTTTCCTTCTTTTTGGTTTATTGAATTTATATCTAACACCCAATCAAATTTCTGGTTGCTTATCAATCTCCTGGACACTCCCTTTATTCCCTCAATGAGTTCAGTGTTTGGCTCACAGGCTTTCCTCAACTCCTACCCTCATCCTAGGAGACTTCAGTATACATATTGATACTTCCTCAAATACCCTAATCTCCCAGTTCCTCAATTTGTTCATTTCCCATGTCCTGCTCCTTTACCCCACCTCAGCCACACACAAAGATGATGATAACACCCTGGGATTTGCCATCACCTAGAAATGCCCCACTTCCATGTTCATGTTCTCTGAAATTCCTTTATCTGATCACAATCTATTATCATTTCACCTCTCCCTCTGCAGGCAACCTCAAATCCCATTCTTTGTCTACATTATAACCTCCAATTCCCTGATCCCTCAGTTCTTTCTCAGGCTATCACTCTTGCACTAGTTTCATCTTCCTCCCTTCCCCATCTTGAACCCTTGGTGAACCAGTTTAACCCTACACTACTCTCTTCTCTTGAGTCCCCATTCCCCCTTATCATATCTTCAATTGTACCCTGCCAAGCTTTAGCCTTAGATCACACCTACCATCTGCCATCTTCACTCCTACCTACATGTCACTGAATGAAGGCGTGGAGAAATCATGAAATTATGCTGACTAGTTTTACTACAATTTTATCATAACCTTAGCTGGGCTTCCACTGCTGTTAGGCAATCCTTTGACAGCTCCCTAATTGACTCACTATCACTTTCACCACAGCAGCTGTTCCAAGTCTTTTCATTCTTTCTCAAATTTCCAATGGCTCCCTTTCCCCTCAGCATCTCAGTTGAGAAACATGCCTCCGATTTTTTAAAAATTGAGACCATTTAACATTGTCTTCTTCCCTCTTCTCTCCTCCTCATCTCACATCATTAAATGTTTTCTGCCACTATCTCTTCTTTCACCAGTCTCACATGAAGAGGTGACCCTTTAAAAAGAGGAGAGAGAATAACAATTTACATGTATATAGAGCTTTAAGGCTTGCAAAGGTTTTTTTCTCGTAATAACCTTGAAAGAAGGTACGATAAGCCCTGATATTCTCATTTTGGGACCCGGATAGAATGAAATGTGTTAATAAGGGAGATTCAGGGGGATGTTTCATGGGACATGGTAAGCCAAGATCCAGAACCACCCTGCCAAATGCTGGATATCTATTCTCACCTTAATTAAATATTTTCCTATAGTGAAGGACCATCTTAAATCTTACCCAATGTAACTACTTTCATAGCCATCTCACTGTTAACTGGGGAAGTATAGGGTGAGATAATTAGATCAGCCTTTAAAAAGATCTCCCAAAAGATCTGAGCAATCATCTGGGCAGTCTCTCCTGCCTCAAATTTCCCTCAAGATCTTTATATTTGCCTCTTCTTTGACCCTTTCACGTCATGCTTGTTTCTTACACATTGTATTAGATTGTAAGTCCCTTGAGGGCAGAGACAGGGTGATTTTTTTTCACTTTTGTATTCCTGGTGCCTAGCATATTGCCTCACTCATAAGATTTGAGAAATGTTCCTTGAACACAGTCGATTAAATTTGGTGAATCTCAGAGGCAGTGGGGGTGGCTGCATATCCGCAGTGGAATCATTCCAGAGAGCCATTGATGGGGACTTCATTTAAAAATTAGATGATTTCATTGGGATTCATCCAAATAGTAGATTTCATATTTATGAATTATGTCCTAAATTGTTCTCCTTCCTTTTAGTAGAACATACCTTCCTGGAACCAGTTCTGAAATTACTGAATAGCAGCAACAGCAATAACATTGAGAATGGAAGAAAAGTTGGAAAATGTATTGCCTCCTCACCATGGATTCACCCAGAAACAAGTTTCGGCTGCAGAAAATGACAGGTTTTTTGTAACCTCTAATCACTTTGTTCTACTGAAAACATGTTCTCTGTAAATAATTGGAAATACTGCCAAAGGATTTGGGGGGGAGGTAAAAGTTGTCCAATTTCAGTGTTTTGGTTGTATTGGTGTGTTTGGAAGAAATAGTTCAGGCTGCTCATGAGGGAACTCTGCTCATCAGAGGGCTCTGCAACTCTTCAGAGGAGGGATATCAAATTCCCAACCCTTGGGGTGTGGGCAGTGGCACTCCTCCCACACGCAGCTTCAGCCACTGTGTCACCTGGAGTCGTCTCCTATGCCCCCTTTGGTTAGAGGTGGCAGATTTCTTTGACTGAGGATGTGGGATTAAGCAGAACAATGAGTGGAACAAGTGCTGAATTTGCTGTCAGGAGACCTGGGTTTGAATCCTATCTCTGTTCCTTACTATCTACAGCCTCAGGTAAATGCTCTTGGGGGTTTCGGTTTCTTTACCTACAGAAAGAGAATGTTGTACTCTTTCCCACCTCATATGCAAACAGTTCATAAATCTGACTGAATCCGCCTCTCCAAAATCTCTGTTGTTCATCTCTTCCTCCACTCCCACTTCCCCTACATGAGCACACACCTTCAGAACCACCACATTAGACTATTGTGATAACTTCCTTCCTGGTGCTTTTTCCACCAATTGATGCTTCACGGCTACTTCCAGTAGAATTTTTCTTATGTATCAATATTTTTATGCCACTTCTCTTCTCAAAAATCTTACTTGTCTCCTGAATACAGTCTATACTCTTTTTTTTGTCATTCATGCCCCCACCCCCCAGACTAGCACCACCACACTTTCCAAGTCTTATTTAACATTTTTCATTCTTAAGCATTAACATTCCAGCCAAACTGGGCATCTCTGCCCTCTCTAAACTCACACCCTACTTTCATGCCTCCAGAGCTTTGTTCAAGCTCTTCCCTAAGCCTAGACTACTGAAATTCCACTTATCCCTTAGAGCAGTATTGTCAAACTCAAAGAGAAATGAGGGCTGCTAAAACTGTACATAAGAATCCTGTGGGGGGGCGGAGCCAAGATGGCGGCTGGTAAGCACGGACTAGAGTGAGCTCCATACCCGAGTCCCTCCAAAAACCTATAAAAATGGCTCTGAACCAGTTCTAGAACGGCAGAACCCACAGAACAGCGGAGGGAGGCAGGGATCCAGCCCAGGACAGCCCGGATGGTCTCTGGGTGGGCTCTATTCCACACGGAGCTGGGAGCTGGGAGCTGGGAACGGAGTGGAGCAGAGCCCAGCCTGAGCGGCGTGGATGATCCGGACCGGAAGCCGGGCGGAGGGGGCCCTAGCGCCCTGAATACGTGAGCAGTTACCAGACCCCTCGACCCACAAACACCAAAGACTGCGGAGAAGGTTAGTGGGAAAAGCTGCGGGAGTGGAAGGAGTTCGGGGTTCGGCTTCCAGCCCCGGGGGCAGCGGAGGTGGGGCAGCTACAGCTGCTGTTACTTCCGGCTCCAGGCCCACCTGGTGGGGGGAAATAAGTGGCGGATCACAGCAGGGGTGCACAGCCTGCCGAAGATCTGAGCCCAGTCTGGACTGGGGGTCCTTGGGGAAGGAGGAGTGCGGCTCTGACAGAGCTGGCACCTCCCCCCAAACGTAGAACATAGAACTCTGTAATCTACAAGCAGTCATACCCCACTGAAAAACTCAAGGGTCAAGTTAGTTGGTTGGGAATATGGCCAGGACGCGAAAACGGGCCCAGATTCAGTCTCAGACTTTGGATTCTTTCTTTGGTGACAAAGAAGACCAAAACATACAGCCTAAAGAAGACAGCAAAGTCATAGAGCCTACAACCAAAGCCTCCAAGAAAAACATGAACTGGCCCCAGACCATAGAAGAACTCAAAAAGGATTTGGAAAAGCAAGTTAGAGAAGTAGAGGAAAAATTGGGAAGAGAAATAAGAAGGATGCGAGAAAACCATGAAAAACAAGTCAATGACTTGCTAAAGGAGACCCAAAAAAATACTGAAAAATACACTGAAGAAAACAACACCTTACAAAATAGACTAACTCAAATGGCAAAAGAGCTCCAAAAAGCCAATGAGGAGAAGAATTCCTTGAAAGGCAGAATTAGCCAAATGGAAAAGGAGGTCCAAAAGACCACTGAAGAAAATACTACTTTAAAAATTAGATTGGAGCAAGTGGAAGCTAGTGACTTTATGAGAAATCAAGATATTATAAAACAGAACCAGAGGAATGAAAAAATGGAAGACAATGTGAAATATCTCCTTGGAAAAACCACTGACGTGGAAAATAGATCCAGGAGAGATAATTTAAAAATTATTGGACTACCTGAAAGCCATGATCAAAAAAGAGCCTAGATACCATCTTTCAGGAAATTATCAAGGAGAACTGCCCTGATATTCTAGAGCCACAGGGCAAAATAGAAATTGAAAGAATCCATCGATCGCCTCCGCAAATAGATCCCAAAAAGAAATCTCCTAGGAATATTGTTGCCAAATTCCAGAGCTCCCAGATCAAGGAGAAAATACTGCAAGCAGCCAGAAAGAAACAATTTGAATATTGTGGAAACCCAATCAGAATAACCCAAGACCTGGCAGCTTCTACATTAAGAGATCGAAGGGCTTGGAATGCGATATTCCGGAGGTCAATGGAGCTAGGATTAAAACCTAGAATCACCTACCCAGCAAAACTGAGTATCATGTTCCAAGGCAAAATATGGACTTTCAATAAAATGGAGGACTTTCAAGCTTTCTCAGTGAAAAGACCAGAACTGAATAGAAAATTTGACTTTCAAACACAAGAATCAAGAGAAGCATGAAAAGGTAATCAAGAAACGGAAATTGCAAGGGACTTACTAAAGTTGAACTGTTTTGTTTACATTCCTACATGGAAAGATGATGAGTATGATTCATGAGACCTCAGTATTAGGGTAGTTGAAGGGAATATGCATATATATATGTATATATATATGTTTATGTATATATATAAGTGAATGTGTATGTATGTATGTATCTATGTGTATATGTATGTGTATATATATATGTGTTTATATATATATATATGTAAAAGAGAGCAGACACAGGGTGAGTTGAAGATGAAGGGAAGATATCTAAAAGAAATAAAATGAAATTAAGGGATGAGAGAGGAACATATTGAGAGAGGGAGATAGGGAGAGATAGAATGGGGTGGATTATCTCGCATAAAGGTGGCAAGAGGAAGCAGTTCTATGGGAGGAGGGGAGAGGGCAGGTTAGGGGGGAATGAGTGAACCTTGCTCTCATCAGATTTGGCCTGAGGGGGAATACCATACATACTCAGTTGGGTATCTTACCCCACAGGAAAGAAGAGGGAGAAAGATAAAAAAAAAATAAAATAAAAGGCAGGGGGATGATGGAGGGGAGGGCAGATGGGGGGGGGAGGTAATCAAAACAAACACTTTGGAAAGGGGACAGGGTCAAGGGAGAAAATTCAATAAAGCGGGATGGGTTGGGAAGGAGCAAAATGTAGTTAGCCTTTCACAACATGAGTATTGTGGAAGGGTTATACATAATAATACATGTGTGGCCTAGGTTGAATTGCTCAACTTCTTAGGGAGGGTGGGTGGGAAGGGAAGAGGGAAGAGAATTTGGAACTCAAAGTTTTAAAATCAGATGTTCAAAAACAAAAAAAGTTTTTGTATGCAACTAAAAATAAGATACACAGGCAATGGGGCGTAGAAATTTATCTTGCCCTACAAGAAAGGAAGGGAAAAGGGGATGAGAGGGGAGGGGGGTGATAGAGGGGAGGGCTGACTGGGGAACAGGGCAACTAGAATATACGCCATCTTGGAGTGGGGGGGGAGGGCAGAAATGGGGAGAAAATTTGTAATTCAAACTGTTGTGAAAATCAATGCTGAAAACCAAATTTGTTAAATAAATAAATTGCATTTAAAAAAAAAAAAAAAAGAATCCTGTGGGCCACATGTTGACTTAGAAAATCACATATTAACATTATCAGTTTTATTGTATTTTTATATTATTAAATATTTCCCATTTCAATTTTAATCTGGCTCAGGCTGTGTCTTTTAGTTTTGTTGGCTGAATATTCCAGAAGGCAGAAGATACAGTTTACAACCAAGAATAACTTACCCAGCAAATTGAGTATAATGCTACAAGGGGAAAATGGATTTTTAATGAAATAGAAGGCTTCAGAGCATTCCTGATGAAAAGACCAATGTAATTGATCTTTCTTCACAGTTTCTGTGGAGAAACTTTGAAGTAAAAGGAATTACTCTATCAGTACCTCCATTGCATTTTTATGCTTTTGTCTTAAATTTTTGTTAGGAATTGCTTATTATTATGTCTTAGTTGTTTGTAGGGCAAGAAATTTGTTTACAAAAAGATACATCCATCAGGATCTTTAGTCTCTCAAATTATGTATATCATCAATTAGGGGATGAACTAATGCTGGCTAGTCAGGCTTGGTTTCTGCCAGCTCTATGTTGAGGGGTGGGGTCAAGTTTAGCTACCTTAACACATTTGTATATGTATAAGACTGAGTAGTTTGTGTGGTCCCAGTTGCAAAAGGATGTACACTCTGAGGGTAATAGGCCACTTAGATCTGTCTCAAGTCTGTAGCAAAGCTAATCAATTCTTGTTTTGGTGGTGTGCCTCATTGAGTCCCAGGATCAGGACAAAGTCTGGGACCCAGGATTGGCTGTCCTAACAAGGCAGCACGTGTATTCTCAGGTGTAACTAGGGGTGAGTAATCAATCAAGCAGCAAGCCTTTATTAAGTGCCTATTATGTGCCAGGCACGGTGCTAGGGACTGATGATACAAAGACAATTTCAAGGAGCGCACATTCTATTAAATACTACAAGGACCAGGCTCATTACATGACACAATAATTTGCTTTCTCCTTTGAGATAGTCTTAAATTCTACTCTTTATTTTATTTTAATGGGGCTTTGCCCCGGGTACAAAATCCAGTGGGGGTGGTGTGATATTCTTCCCTGTCACTAGAATCTGGAGCCCACTATCCCCATGCTTAATACCTGAAAGTTCCTTATCAAGCCATTCACCCTGTTGGGTTGTGGCAGGAAAGACATGAAGAAATTACTGGTGGCAGACTCTGGGGTGGGGGTGGGGTGGAGAGAAAGGGACAGCTCAGCCCCTCTTCCCTCACAACTGTGTCCAATGTCAGACTACCTCTCCTAGAATTACCTTCCCCAAAGGGCTTTCTTTCCCTCCTAACCCCCTATTTTTACCCCCACTCTCAAATCTGACTGAGCTGGACCAGAGCTTTAGAGTGATTTCCTTATTTTCTTAGGCAAAACTCATCATCTCATTTGCCCTGTGAGCCCAGGGTATAGACTTGGTGTCTTTTAGTGTGACTTTTGATAAATGGCAGTAATACAAATACAAACAAAAGATGAAAATGAAAATAACATTTAACTTTATGGGGAATTTTTAATTATATAACGCTCAGCAATTTCCAACTTGAAAATGAGACAGATGATTTTTGGGAATTAGATTTCGGGTTCTGTGACCACGAGAAAAAAGTTTTCCAGTTTCATGCATATGAATGTATCTAATAGAATCATCAAGGCACACACTTGCAAACTGATAAATTCTCATCAGTTCTTTTTACATGGATGTCTAGAACCCAAATTTTTAGCTAACGGTTAGGGTCAGAGTTTAAAATTGTTGACAATAAGTTTTCTTTTGGGGAGAATTTGGGAATGTTAGTATTTATTTGCCTTAATTTAGATAAATTATATTCATTTCCAGTTAAACAGGTCAGTTTCCCTACGTGACAATTACTCTGAGACCAACTGAGACTGCATCTCCAGTTGCAAATCTCTCCAGGCAGTAGAGAATGAGTGGAAATTGGAGGTTTTAGACTTAACACAATATAAAATGTTACCAAAGCTTATTGGGACCAGTACAACCTTTGGCAAAGCTCTGGTGTGTGAACAGCATTCTAGACTTCCCAGACTGGCCACTTGGCCTTCATTCTTTGTCAATTCGAATTAAACTGAATTGGTCTCAACAAGTTTTTCTTAAATGCTTAATCAGTGCCAGACTCAGTGCTAGTTGCTGGGGATATACAAACAAAAAAAGGGAAGCCTTCCTTGCCTTCAGGGGGTTTCCTTTTAACTGAGGAATGAAACAGGTACTTAGACAATGAAATACAAAATATATGTAACAAGAATAATGCCAGATGCCTCCCACATGCAATATTATTTTTAGGGGGAAATTAGTTTGCCTCTGGTCTTCAACATGTAAATTTTATACAGATTGATCTCCTTGGGAGAGACAAATCAAAATGCCATGGGGGGAAGCCTCCCTCTGTAACAAAATACCACTGAAGGGTATAGGTGAGGTGTTAACTGCAAAGAGAGATACCGATAGGAGGGTACACAGGGATGTGCCAGCAAAGGTCCTCTTTTCTCCCTGTTTGTCCTGGACAGGCTTGGAAAAGTAGCCTAGGGAATTTTGGTTCCCTTCTGGTTAGAATCTTGCTCTTCTTACTTCTCCAGCAAATGACTTTGAACTGGCTAAGGAAGACTAGAGCAGAGAATTCCAAAAGGTTTGGGTTCTCTTGGGGAAGAAATCATGCCTCTGCCATGGGAGGAAGAAGGGGGCTACCCAAGATGATGGCAACCACATGGAAAATTCTTTTGACCTTCAGTTAGAGCAAGGTTCTGAGGAAAATAAACCCTCAGCAGATATAGATTTCTTTCTAGGCTCTAGAATTTTTTCTCCTATGTGTAAGAAATTATGACCGGTGCTATTATTATCTTCATTTTACAAAAGAGAGAATTGAAGTAGGCAGAGGTTAAATGACTTGCCCAGGGTCATAAAGCTAGTAAGTATCTGAAGCAAACATTGAACTTGGGTCTTTTGGACTCTAGGCCCAGTGCTCTGTCCTCTCACATCTATCTCTCTTAAGGGTGTATGACTTACTCGTGTTATATAACTAGTGTCAAAAGTATGATTTGAACCTAGGTCTTCCTGACTCCAAATCTCTAGCATAGATCTCTATTATTCAAAATGCTCAGTATGGATAATTCTCAGTTGTGAGCCCTCACTGCTTTCACAGTGATTAAAAAAAAGGAAATAATTTGCCTTTGGAATGCTTTTGTTTCAAATTTACATTTAAATATGGATGTACCTGATGTCTTGGCAGCTCAGACCTAATGATGAAGCCACAATAGGAGGAGGTAGGTAATTTTCATGGATCTTCCTGCTCTTCTTCTATACTACCTCCTGTTTCCCATTGGGCTTATGAAAGGGATAAATAATATCATGTCATCAGATAGACTTCCTCTGAGGAAGGGCTGAGAGATCATGGTGGTGATTAAGTGTTGGAAAGAGGTGTGGTTCCAGTGTGGTTCCAATTCAGTTCACCATGTCTATACCAATGGAGCTTCTTCCAAGTCCAACTTCCATCTTGCGCAGAAGGACCCATTTGTTCTCAATTGCCTTGATTTATTCCAAAATCAGTCAGTGTTCAAGGGAAATGGGAAAAGAGTATATCATGTGACCCTAATGGGATAAGCTACAGTTTCATGAGGTAACCTAAAAATATTCTCAGCCTTGAAATATATCAACTATGGTTAACTTTTGCTCCCCTGTGTTTCTTATTTGGTTTTTTAGTAATGGATATAGATGGGGGCAAGGATATGGACATATTTGAGATTAATAAAGAGTTGCGAATTCCTTTTTTTTTGAAAATTCCACATGTAGGTGTGTAGTTTTACCCATTTGTTAATGTCAGTTCTTATGTTGCCACTTAGCTTTGGGACTGAATCTTTTAGAGGGAGGCATCAACCTTGATGGGGTGAGTTGGCATGCTGCAGTGATATCAATGCTTCTATTGGCCAACACAAGCTAAAATACGGCCTCTCTGTTGCTCATCTACTATTGTGAGGCTATGCTTACTCTAACCAATGGCAGGGGCACAGAGTCAATGGGACTCATCTAGTGATACATTTGCATAATACTTCATAAACAAATTTTGGTGGGAAAAATGACTTGTTTCATATTAACATCATCTTTCCCTTCTGTGATTTACTGTAAACTATTTCTAAGGTTATCATCATTAACAATATGTAGTCAGGCTATATTGATCTAAATTTGATAGTTTGCCATTTCTTTAATTGATAGCTTGTATTTTTACATTGCTTTCATTTCCAAATATATTACTTTCCGCTTTCACTCTTCATCTAACCATCTAAGAACGCAGATTCACTAGCACCCTGAATCTGCTATCTCCTGCTCAGTGTAGCATGTTGCCAGAGGAAATGGTGCTTATGGCTAGGCCAGGCACCTTCCATCAGGCCCAAAGCAACCACTTCCATCTGTACCAGCACAGGGCATCTTCCACCTCCTGCTGCCAGCCCAATCTCCCAATTGAGAATTGGAGAACTTCCATTGCAAAGAGGAGCAACCCTTCCTTCAACTTCAAGCCTCCCATTTTGAGCCAAGCCTGTTCTTTGGGGGTAGAAGAGTAGCACATTTCACTCAATGATGAACATCCTCATGCTTGTTAATACCTTTCACATCCCAGTGATTCTGAATTCTTCTAGATCATCATCTAAACCTCACTCCAAATCCCCTACCACCAGAGTCCTTATTTCCACCCCTTCTCAACTCTCCCACCCCAAAGTTTAATCCTAACGCCATCCAGTCCTTCCACTGTGCCCTCTGGAATGCCTGTGTATAGGCATCAAACTTTCCTTCATCCAAATTCTATTCTCCTGTTCTTTGCATCTACTGGCTCTTACTGTATCATCATGCAACCTCCTTGGCCACCCTTTCTAGTACTATTTGTATTTTCGCTCATTCTCCTTGGTTCACTGGTTGAAGTGAGGAAGTGGAATTCTCCTCCTTCCTTACTCCCACTTCCATGTTCTCCCCCTTCCTCTATCACTCAGTAATCTCTCTTCCCTCAAGGTTCATAATATTTTTATCTACCACCTAATCAAAATCCTGGTAGCTGTTGTCTAAAGACACCTGGTGACTTTCTTTTCCTCCTCAATGAATTTGATACCTGACTTAAAATTTTTTTACAATTTTTCTCTAGTCCTCAACTCCTTTGCTCATACTAGGAAAATTTAACATACTGATTGATTCTCCCTCAAATACCCTACCCATTCATTTCCTCAAACTACTCACCTCCCACTAGCTACTCCCCCACCTCACTTCAGCTACATACAAAGATATTCATCCCTTGATCTTGTCATCATCCCCAAATATATCATCTCGCATTCAAGCATTCTAAATTTCTTTATCCAGTCATAATCTATTGCCTTTTCACCTCTCTCTGCCTTCCCTTATGATACCCCACTCTTTACACATGCCATGACCTCCAATCTCTTGACCCCTCAATTCTTTCACAGGCCATTTCCCCCATACTAGCCATCCTTTCCTCCTCTCCTCATCTTGACTCCTTGGTGAATCAATTTGATTCTATACTGTCCTCTTCTCTTGAATCCCTAGGCCCCTTATTGTATCACTGATTGTGCCTAGCCAGGTCTTAGCCTTGGATCGTTCCCACGATTCATCATCTTCTTGCCTATATATGAACAAAAGTGAAGAAAATCAGGCTATTTTTCTGCCTGGGTCCATTACATACTTATATAACCTCAACTGGGCCCTAACCAATGCTAGGCAATTCTATTGTATCTCCTTTACTGTACCTCACTATTCTATTCTCCACAGCGGCTCTTCCAAACCTTTTTATCCTTCCTCAGACTTCTCATGGCTTCCTCTCTCCCTACTCTCTCAACTGAGAATCTTGTCTCATAGTTTACAGAAAAAAATTAAGACCATTTGCCATGAATTCTTTCTTTTCCCCTCTTTCCCTTCTCCCATTTCTCAGGTTCCTTTGTCCAACTTTCTCTTCTTTCAACCCTGTTTCAAATGATGTAGTGGCCTTACTCCTTGCCAAGGCTAGATCTCATTCTATCCCATCTCATTCCACATATTTCCCCCTCTGTCATCTGTACTCTTTCACATATTTTAAATCTCTCCATCTCTACTGACTGATTTCCTACTGCCTATAAACATGCCTATGTCTCATTCATCCTGGTAAAAAAATAACTCTCATTTGATCCTTCCATCCTTTCTAATTATCATGCTATATCTTTTCTGCCTTTTGTAGCTAAACTCCTCAAAAAGACTGTATAAAGTGTTTCCTCTTTCTCTCCTCTCACTCTCTTCTTAACCCCTTTCAATCTGGCTTCCTGCATTATCATTCCACTGAAAGAGCTCCCTTTCTCCAATGTTACTGATGATCACTTAGTTGCCAAAACTACTGGCCTTTTCCTCAATCCCTATTCCCTGGATCAGAGTCTGAAGCCTTTGACATTGTTCATCACTCTTTTCCCCTTGATACTCCCTTCTCTCTAGGTTTTCAAGACATCACTCTCTCCTACTTTTCCTTCTACCCCTCTGACTTCTCTTTTCTGCTTTTTTGGACCCTCTTCCAGTTCATGCTCTTTAACTGTAGGTGTTCCTCAGGGTTCTGCCCTGAGCCTCTTCTTCTCTCCCTCTTAATGTTAATGGAATAGGAAGATCTATTAATAAGCCTATGTGACCACACGTGTTCAATCATAGCTGTGATACACCCTGAGTCACATAGAACTCATTGGGGTAGGAACTTGCCTAAGGAGGAGCTTGCTTCTGGGAAGGCTTCGTTACTGGCAGGCTTGCTTGTAGGAAGGCTTTCACATCTGTTGGCACTAAGCTAATTAGACACTGAATCACAAGGATTGTGATGTCTTCTAGCTCTGAGACTATCAGCCAAAAGTGTATGTATATTCTGAGGTGAGATTTTGCTTTGGGGATTCGCTTATGAGAAGAATCTTTTGATTTCCTGGTTGAGACTCTGAGTAGCCATGCATTCAGAGCTCCCCGACTGCTCAGATGTAAAGGCTTTCTTGATCCAGTGATGTATGTAAAGTGTGTAGCAATATTGCTTTGATCAGGCAGTTAGAGCCCTGTCTGTTGGTCTTTGAGCTAATTTCTCTGCTTGTATTTTCTCTGTATTTTCTCTGCTTGTATTTTCTCTGACTTTTAGGGTGCTGACTTTTCCCCTGAACTAGTGAATATAATTAAAGAAGGTTGTTGACCCCTTTAAAAGCTATTTTTCCTTTAAAAGAGGATTAAAGAACCTGTGCTAGCAGGCCGTCCTGAATATGCCAGGGTGCTTGCTGTTATACTTGGTGATCTCATCAGCTCCCCAAGATTTTATTACCAGACCTCTGCAGATGATTCTCAACCTGCTCTAATCCTTCTGCTGACCTCAATACTTATATCTTCAACTGCCTTTCAGACATCTTGAATTTGTTCAATAGACATCTGAAATTCATTTGTCTACCACAGAACTCCATTATCTTTCCCCCCAAGCCCTCCAGCTTCCTACATTAGCTTTTTCTGTAGAGGACAACATCATCCTTCTAGTCCTTGCAACCTGGGATTCATCCTGGATTCATCATCTCTCACCCCTGCTCCAGCCACCCCATGTCCAGGCTGTTGCCAGGATCTATTTCACCTTTACAACATGTCTCAAATACATTCCTTTCTTTCCTCTGACACCACCATTACTCTATCGCCTCATGACTGGATTATTGCAGTAGCTTGCTTGTATGTCTGCTTTTCTTAAGTCTTTCCTCACTCCAATCCATTCTCCATTTAGCTATGAAAGTGGTTTTCCTAAAATACAGGTCCAATTATGTCCCTCCTGCCCCTACTCAATATACTTCAATGGCTTCATACTGCCTTAGGAACAAATACAAAATGCTCTGGTTGACATTCAAAGTTCTTCATAACCTTGCTCCTTTCTATGTTTCCAGTCTTCTTATACCTTATTCCCTGCCACCTACACTTAGATCCAGTGACCCTGGTCTCTTGGCTCTTCCATGAGCAAGATGCTCCATCTCTTGGCTCCAGGCATTTTCTCTGGCTATCCTGAATGCCTAAACACTCTCCCTCTTCTACTTCAAATACTGACCTGATTGAGTACTTTTAAGTACCAACTAAAATGCTGCCTTCTACAGGAAGCATTTTCCAGACCATTTTAATTCCAGTAATTCCCTTCTTTTAATTACGCATAAGTAATTATTTTAATGTGTAGTAGGTAAAAGACGAAATGACCAAGGAAACAAAGTTTTGAACTTCCAAGCATATCCAAGTATGTTCCAAGACTGATTAAGCAATGCATTCCAATTGCTCAACAAACTGGGACCAGGCCCCCTCAGCTTTGGTACAGGACCATGAATACAGGCAGAGACAGACGTTAATGAAGTAAAAACAATTCATCAAATGAGACCAATTAATAAAAAGAAAACAATTAACCAAGATACAAAATTAGATAATCTGATTTTTAATTGGAGAAAAGATGAGGGACTTTCGAACTTGGGAGGAAGAGAGTGAACAGGTTCAATTCTCTGATTTCAGAGGAAGAGATACCCAGCTCCCCCCAAGTATCTGTAAACAAGCAAAGGGACAATAACTGACTGATCAGTAAGGGGCCAGTTTTCAAATAAGACATATGGGTTACTTGAGATATATAATTGTGAGTAAACTCTGCATCAAATACTTGACAAGTATTTCTATGAACGTGTTATTCATGAACTTGTGTCATTCAGGGGAAGTTAAAGTGCATTTTCATTCACAGGGATGCACTTAGGTCTTTTAATTCTAAGAGTTATGGGCAAAGTAAAAACATGACATTAATGATACTGTGTAATCAATGCCTTTGAAAAATCCTTGGATATAGCTAAACAATAAAATAATACAGCTTAAAGTAAACATAAGCCACCAAGTCAGTATATAATTTGCAAAGGTATATAACACAATTGCTTTCCTCCATCAGCACCCACCCCCAATTTTGGGAGAGCAGAACAACACAAAGAAGAATACATTTACTCATGGAGAAATGACTACTGAAATTGACATAGAATGCTAAATGCCTAAGTAATATGATTAATATATTATTTTCCTACTGTTGAACTACTCTTGTATCACTGGTATAAATCCCACTTGGTTATAATGAAAGATTTCTTGGTTAAATTGCTGGATTCTGTTTGACACTGTTTTGTTTAAAATATTTTCAGTCAATTTTAATTAATGGTATCAGCCTGTAGTTTTCCTTCTGTTTTATCTTTCCCCTGTTTAGGATATTAGGACTATGTTTGTCTCATAAAAGGATTCTGGTAGGATGCTTTCTTTCTCAAATTTTGAGAATAATTTGTGAAGTAATTGTACTAATTGTTTTTTAAATTTTGATAGAATTCTTCTGCAAGTCCTTCAAGATTGGGAGTTTTTTTCTTTGGTAGTTTCTTTACAATTAGATCTATTTCCTTTTCTAAGATTGGCTTATTTAAGATCTCTATCTGGTCTTCTAATAGTTTAGATATTTTATATTTTCGAAGGTATTCTTTTATTTCTTTTGTGTTCTTAGTGTCATTAGCATATAACAGGGCACAATATGTTCTGATTATTCTCTTCTTTCTGATTTTGTTGTGGTTTCACCTTGATCATTTACTATTCTATTGATTTGATTTCCTGATTTCTTCTGTTTAAATCAGATTAACTAAGGGTTTCTCAATCTTTTTCTTGATTTTTAAATTTATTTTTAGTTTTCAACATTCACTTTTATAAGATTTTGAGTTCCAAATTTTTCCCCTTTCCTCCCCTCCCCCTTCCCCAAGATGGCATGCAATCAGATATAGGCTAGACTTGTACAATCATATTAAACATATTTTCACATCTGTCTTGTTGTGAAAGAAGAATCAGGACCAAAGGGGAAAAGGACTTGTCAATCTTAATAGTCTTTTCAGAGAACCAGTTTTTAGTTTTATTTATTGATTCTATTTTTTGTTTCCAATTTATCCATTTCCCCTCTAAATATTAACATACCTTCTTTTGAGCTTATTTTAGGTTTATTTATTGGCTTTATAATTTTTAAGGCATCTTTAGTTTATTAATCCTCTCTTTTTCTATTTGTTAATGAATTTTGTAAAGATATGAATTTTCCCCTGAAGATTGCTTTAGCAACATTCTAGAAATTTTCACATGATGTTTCATCATTATACTTTTCTTTTATATAGCTATTAATTATTTCTATGATTTGTTCTTTGACCTACTCATTATTTAGAATTTTATTGTTAAGTCACCATCTGCATCTGTATCTTTTGTTTGTGGTCCCTGAACCAATTGCTACTTTTATTGAATTATGGTCTGTAAAGGGCATGTTAATTATTTCTTCCTTTATATATACATATATTTACAACATTTCTGTAACCTGTAACCATGGCTAGTTTTAAAAAAATTCCAAACGATGCAGAGAAATATACCCACTCCTTTATTTCTGTCTTTTGGGGTATTTGATGAGCTAATAATCTCTTTAGTTCTGATATTCTTTCTAAGAATATTTCAAATACCTTTTTATTTTTCTAAACTGAATATCCATTCTTTTCATTAATGAGTATGCTCAGATTTGCAGGGTAGGTCACTCTGGGCTGCATCCTGAGCTCCATTGCTCTTTGAAATACATTATTCCATTCCCTCCTACATTTTCTGGTGGGTGGAGAATAATCTTGTGTTATTTGAATTTCTTTTCTTTTGTATTTGAAGGCCTTTCTCCTCATAGCTTGATGATTCTGAATTGTGTTGTTTACTTTTTTTTTTTTTTTGAGACAATTGGGATTAAGTGACTTGCCCAGGATCACATAGCTACTTAGTGTCTGAGGCCAGATTTAAAATCAGATCCTCCTGACTTCAAGGTCAGTGATCCATTCACTGTGCTACCCAGCTGCCCTGAATTGTTACCTTCAACAATTGTGTCCTGGACTTTGTAGTCAGGTGTTTTCTGGAGATGATCAAAAATTCTTTCAATTGGTATTACATTTTCCATGAAGAAAGTTCTGGGTAGTTCTTTCTATTACTGCCTTATGGTGTTAAAAAGTCTTTTGTCCTGTTGTGTTCTTCTAGAAGAATTATGATGCTTAGGTTATCTCTACCCACCTTGTCTTTGAGATTGTACGTTTTACTTGCATAATGAGCATATTTTCTTTTAAGGTTATTGGTTTTTTGCTTCTGTTCTTTTAGATTGTTCTTCACTTCTGTTTATTTGCATTCCTAATCAGTTGTCCTCTCCTGTGTTTCTTACAAGCCCATGTGTTCAGTCCTTGGGTCAGCTAATGCAGTGTGGGAGCTCAGGGAGAAGTGCTAAGTGAGCTCAATTTATGTAGAAGTCAAATCATGTGGGTTTTTTTTAACTTCTTATGGATTCTGATTGTTCTAGACCATGGAGACATCTGAAAATGCTTTATCTTTGGTGCATAATTTCTGTTTTGAAGAGTTTTGAGAGATTTTGGAGATGAGAGAAAATGTATAATCCTCTATCTTGTTTCTCTTAAATGACTAAGTAAGCAAAGAAACAGGACAATGTTGCTGGATTAACATGAACTATAAAAGCCTTTGGAAAATCTGCCAAAGAGACCGTCATATACTATGAGCAACACATCCAGAATTTAATCTTCATGGTATTTGTTGAGATGTGCCATGTTTTTATTTAGAGAGTTGATCTAAAGCATGGATGATCCTATATACATTTTTAAAAGATGTCAAATTCTTGTCAAGTTCTCAAGTTCTTTTTTTCAATTAACTAACATTTATTTCCTTTTTAAAATATTTATTTTTACAAGCATTTATTATCTCTTCTTACTATTGTACCACCCAGTTCAACAATAACAAGAACCCAAACCCTTATAACAAATATGTATGATCCAGCAAAATAAATTTGGCCATTTTTCAATTTAAGTCCATTTGGTCAGAAATAGGTAGTGTTTTTTCATCTTCTGTCCTCTGGACTTAAGGTTAATCACTGCATTGCCAGGTTTTCCAAAGTCTTTCAGAATTATTTCCTCTATAAAGTTGTTGTCATTGTATAAATTGTTCTTCTAGTTTTGCTTACTTCATCCTGCATCAGTTCAGAGGTCTTCCTAGTTTCCACTGAAACTGTTCATTTCATTGTTTCTTATGATACAATAACATTCCATTACATTAGTCATTCCCCACTAAGATGAAGTCATAAACTTTTTTCATAGATATGAAAGGTAATTTTTTTTACTATTCTAATCTGCTAATGATGTTACCTTTTATACTTAAATCATGTATCCATTTGAAATTTATTTTGGTGTATGGCATGAAATGTTGGTCTATACCTAATTTCTGTCAAACTGCCTCCTAGTTTTCCCTGTAGTTTTTGTCAAATAATGAGTACTTACATTTTTGATGAGGTCTTTACACCCCAATACATTGTCAGTGTTTGTAAAGATGTTTTTATTAATTTAGAAGCATGTAAATTTCCTTCTGATCTCATTCAATAATTGCCAGGGGTCTATCATCACTAATTTTTCCATCATTTTTAATTTTTCCCTGGCTTTCTGTTTTCCTTCTGATCATCAATTTTTATTGTTTATCTTTTTAGATTTGCTTAGATCTGAACTGGGGCTGTTGAGATCCCTGACATTATAGTTTTACTATTTCTCCCTTCAATTCAATGAACTCCCTGTATTTGAAATCTGGTAATCACCTTTCTTTTGAATCAATAGGTCTGTGGCTACGAAGGAAAAGTATTCTATCTCATGACTTCTACTCACTCCTTATTTCTGAAGTCATGCACAAAGTCTCTTCAATGCAAAGTGCATTACCATCAACAATTCATCTTATTAAATGCAAAGTTAGGCTAATGTGAAAGTTTGGAGAGTCAGGCAACAAAAATTTAGAGAATGTTTAAGTCTAAACTCAAAGCATGTGCAATGCCCGAACTCATAAAATATAATAGGCATTTTTGCAACTTACTCTGAAATTTCAGGGTAACAATAAACTATAAATGAGAGATTATTTTCAGGGCACATAGTTTAAAATAACAAGCTACTTCTCAGGAACAGATGAGCAGAAATGAAGTGGTCTTGAAAGCCTACCAAACTGCACTCAGTCTCTTTAATACTAGAAGATATATTTTATTATTTTTTCTAACTATTATCAATTAATCAATTTTATTATTATCAGTTAAGCCCAATTTCCAACTAGTCAGCCTAAATTGAGGGTGGCGTAAATCCAAATGCCCCTTTAAGTTTATTTTGAAGCAAGAGAATTTGGCTCTCCCTCTCTTCCCACTGACAAAAAGTTAACAATTTTCTCTCTAATAGAGCTTCAGCAGATATACTACTCACCTTGGAGAGTTCAACTGAGAATTGGGCTTAAAATATTCTCTATGATCAAAGGTCTTAAGCTGGAAGGCGCTTTTAGAGATCTAGTCCAACATCCTCATTTTACAACTGAGGAAACTGAGGCCCAGAGAAGTTAATTAACTTGCTCAAGGTCACATAGAACTACATTCCAAGTTTATCATTCTTTCTGCTACAGCTCATCTTTGGCTCCATGTGTTTATACTACCACCTGAAGAGTTGCTTCTTTAAAGTCCTTGTATTACTAAGAAAGCTTCTTATCAGGGCTAGGGTTCTTCTGGGGAATACCCTCTGCATAGCACTATACATAACTAAGCACTTAACATATTTTTCAATTGCAATGATTAAGACAACAGAGAGGGAAAAGGAGAGAAAGCAATCTTCTAAGTCCTCCTTACATAGGAAAACAGGCTTAAATCCACAAATGAGCTACAGACACTCAATGAACCCTATGGTGGGATGGCAATAAACCAGATTCTAGTTTAGATCAGAAGAAATAACTGATTTCTTTTCTTAACCAACTAATTTTTACTCTTTCCTGAATTTTTTGATGTGTCTCCTTAACCAACTTCCCATTTTGAAAAAGGAAAAATGTACTTTTAATTTTCAAAATAGGAGCATAATAATGCACATAATAATAATGTGCATAATGATAGCACAGGAGTAGATATTTAGGACCAGTTTAATGTTAAATAGCAAACCAAACCAAATTTTTTTAAAAACTGTCAGAAAAGTTAACATTTCTTAAGTTTATTTTCTCCAAGACCTGTAGTTAAAGAACTCTGCTCCTTACAAACATTATTATCCTCTAACTCTAATTTCTCTAATGATTCCTGCAGTTCATACTCTGGTTTATATTCTTCAAAAAATGTATCATCCTTGTCCAGCTGATTATCATAATATCTGTTGAGAAAATATTCCTGGGGGGTAATGTCATCATCCATGGGATGCTTTGCCTTCTTCATTTTCTTCTTCATTTGCTTCTGCAGCATAGATACCTGCTCCTGCTCTTGCTCAGCACTTCCAACACTTACACTTTCTTGCCGTTTCCCTTTGTTTCTTTTGTACTCCATTATCTGTTTGTGGAGTGCCTCATGGTCAATTCCAAAGAGACTTGGCTGAATGGTGGATTCTGACACATGAGATGATACAGAGGCTCCTGAAGCTTTAAGTTCACTGTGAATTAAAGAAAAAAAAAAGAGGAAATCATCTATGAACAGCATAATAAAGTCTCTTTAAATATCCACATTAAAATAGTCTACATATTAACCCATTTATGCACATACCTTCATAAAACACTACTTAGGGTTGTAATGAAGAACCAAAAATGTAGCAAAAAAGCTAACAATTTTTATGCCCTTACTTTTGCTTCAGAGTTAATCAGCCTGAGCACTTTATGACCATACATGTGATTTTGTTGAGGACATTTCTCCAGAGCCATTCAATACCTCATTAAATGCACTCCAAATGAATTTTTGCACTTATACATGCCAGATGAATCAAGTGAATTGAACAAACAGAACTACCCATTCACGTGAAGGGTACTCAACCAAGAGCAGCTAAGAAAGAGAGAATGCTATCTCCCCTTTCAAAGCCATTAAGCCCCTACTATATGGATACAACATGAAAGAAAACTGGCTATAAACAAAATGTGTCTCATCTGATCACCAATAGAATTGATGCTTTAACAACACACTAGGCTGTAATTGTAGGATGTGTTTTCCATGTGGTTTAAGAGTGTATGATTTAATTCTTTTTTGCTGAAGAGATCATTTCTTAGTAGTCTGAGGGAAAGGGCTCCACACAGCCACTCACATATGCATGTGGTATGACAGAAAGGATAAAAAGAAGGCAACCCCAATCCCAAATTATGCACTCAGTCCCTTTTATACTAAAAGATATACCTCCTCCTCTTCCATGCACAGCTAGGGGACTAAATGAGCATGGAACTGTATATACTGTTAGACTTTGTTGGTATGTTGATTAGTTTTGCAGAACTCAATTCCTCTTCTCTTTGTTTTAGGGATAGGTCACTCAGTAGAAAACGGGAAAGCGACATATTCAGAAATGAAATAAAAACAAAAGCTATTAGTAACGCATTTTGAAAACACCTGGATGTAGAATTCTAGCAATTGCTGTCTTCTCCTTTCTCTATCATTTGGTAGTCATAAATTGCATTGCAGCAAGTAACATATCACAGGAAGCCAACTGGTATTGTTGTGTTGGTTTTTTTGGTTTTTTTTTGCCAAGAAAGTACCATTACAATAGTACGTGAAAGTCAGTATCACTTAGAACATAATTTTTTTTTTTTAATGACTGGAAACCACCCTGTCTTTAATCAGAATACACACGATTACTGAGCTCAAATCCACTGGATTCACTTTAGTGTTACCATTAAAAATATCAGCCTTAGCCACAAGATCTGTAGGAGGCTGCTTGTATTGTAAAGTACTATTTCTCTTTAGCTAGAAAAGTCCAGAATAAAGGAAGGAATGGGCACTTTACTGCTTGCCCTAGAGATCATTATTAACAACCTATGAGATACAAGAAAGCAAAATGTTCAGAATGTAGCTTAAAGTCATTTATTATCCATATGGGGTAAAGGCAACCATGTAAGGGTATGACTTTTGTAAGGGCTCCCTAGAAAAAGAAAGAAGATGGAAGCCCTGCCGTTCTACAGTTTTGACGTGCTTTAACCTAGGTTCCCCACCAGTGTTTTCTCTACTGGCTCTGCTTCAGATTCTTTAGATGTTGCCTCTATGCCTCAGTTTCCTTCTGACCTTAGAACTCTACTCTGTAAGTCTCCTGTTCCCCTTAGTGAATTCCCCCCAGCGTATACGTTTTGGGGAGGGGCCCCAGCCAGGCTTCTTTCATGCTGCTTCTGGCTTTACTTTTGACTATCTGGACTTTGCGGCCATGCCATCATGCCCTTACGCAGATACAGCTCCTCCACCTCCAATGTACTCTTTCCACTTCCCCCAATCCTTGCTTTTCATATCCCTTTTATATGTTATCTTCCTCCATAGGAATGAAATGTCCTTGAAGGCAGAGACCAGCTTTCTTTTTGTTTGTATTTGTATCCCTAGAACTTAACATGATACCTGCCATATATAAGTACATAATAAATGTTTGTTGACTGACTATTCCTCACTTGCATTGTATATTAAGTTTATGCCCACTCTGCCTACTCCACCCTCCATGAATGTTTAGAGGGAATACTTTGTTACTACTGTTCTATGCTAGCCATTTGAATAATTGCCTTTTCTAAAAGCTTAAAAAACAAAACCCAGACTTAACAATCTGCTTTGATGCAATGGCAAGAATACTATACTTGGAGACAAAAGGCCTGTGACTCGAATCCTGACTTTTCACTTACTACTACTTATATGACTTTGGGTCGGTAAGTAATATCACCTGTCTGGGCCCTCATTTCTTCACTGGTAAAATGAGGGAGCTGGACTAGACAGGTGGTTCCTGAAGATCCCTTCCAGTTCTAAATCTATGATCTAATAATTTTAAGGACAAAGACTCATTCTTATGTTGATGTAAGTACTACTTCCACCGAACCTAGTTGAAATCCCTCTATAGCTTAGTAGACAAACTTCCTGAGTTTCTGTAGATCAAAAAAGCAAAAATCAACCTCTGGTGTTGAGCTTTTCACACATAAGTGTCAACAGCTTAAGACACCAAAATATCTTCCATGTTTTCTTTACTGATGAAGGATGAGTTCATAAAGCTGGGAATTAAATGAGACTAACATTCTTCTCCGTAGCAGACATTGATCATAACTCTCACAGAACAAATGGCTATTTGAAAGGCTGGTTATTAAACATGCCTGCCAATGGTGACAGCAGAAAAAGACAATTAAAATAAAGAATTACACTTTTATCTACCTATCCATTCTCAAATCTATTTTTAAAAGTTTCTGCCTTGACATATCAAATTGGATGTCCTCATAGGCACCTCAAACTCAACATGTCCAAAATGGAACTCAGTATCTTCAACTCCTCCCCTCCCCCAGCCCATCCCTCTTCCTAGCTTCTCTATCAAGGGCACCAGCATTCTTCTTATCACCCAGGTTTTCAATCTTGATGTTATACTTGATTCCTCACTTTCATTCACCCCACATATCTAATCAGTTTTCAAATCTTGTCATTTCTACCTCCATAGCAATCTTACATCTGTTCCCTCCTCACCATGTATACACTTGCAGTTTTGGTCTCTATCATTTTTCTTTTCTTTTTTTTTTTTTTTTGGAGGGGGGAAGGCAGGGCAATTGAGTTTAAGTGACTTGTCCAAGTTCACACAATAAGTGTGTCAAGTGTCTGAGGCTGGATTTGAACTCAGGTCCTCCTGACTCCAGGGCTGGTGCTCTATTTACTGTGCCACCAAGCTGCCCCTCTCCATCACTCTTCACCTGGATTACTGCGATGGCCTCATTAACTGGTCTTTCTGCCTCAAGTCTCACAGCACTCCAATCCATCCATCACCAGCTTCAAGTGATTTTCCTAAAGGGCTGGTCTGGTCATGACACTCCCCTTCTCAATAAATTTCATCAGGAGCAAATATAAATTATTTAGCATTTAAAACCCCTAACCCAGCCCCAGTCTACCTTATCTGTTTTACTACTCTCCTTCACACCCTCTCCAAAACAAATTGATTTTTTTTTCTATTATAAGAGACACTCCATATCCTGTCTCCAAACCTATGCATGATTCCCCTCACCTTCAAGTCTTAAAATCCCTAAGTTTTTTTAAGACATAACTCATGTGAAGCAGGTAAGGAAGGAAAAAAATCTTTGTGGCAAGTTTCTCTAATAAAGGTTTCATTTTTAAGCTATATAGGGAACTGATTCAAATTTATAAGAATAAGTGCCATTCATCAATAGTCAAAAGATCTGAACAGACACTTTGCAAAGAAAGCTATCAACAGCCATATGAAAAATTGCTCTAAACTACTAATAATTAGAAAAGCGTATATAAATCAACTCTGTGGTTCCTCCTCACACAGATTAGCAAAGTTGACAAAAAATGGAAAATAGAAAATTCTGGCAGGGCTGTGGGAAAATAAATTAATGAACTATTAGTTGAGCTATGGACTTATTCAGCTGTTGCATAAAAAAATTTGTAATGTGTCCCAAAACTTACTAAACTGTGTAAATCCTTTTGACCCATTAATAAAACTACTAGGCTCATATCCCCAAAAGACCAAAGAGGAAAAAGACCTATATGTACAAAAATATTTACAGGTGCTCTCAACGTCATGGCAAAGAATTGGAAACTAGGAGGCAGGCTATCAACTGGGGAATGGCTGAACCAGACAAGGTAGATGAATGTGATGGAATACTGTTGTACTTACAAGAAATGATGAAAGGGATGGTTTTACAGAAATCTGGAAAGACTTTTATGGAACTGTGTAGAGGAGGTCAGGAAAACAATTTATGCAAATAATGTTACTATACAGACAAACAACTCTCAGAGACTTTGGAACTCTGATCAATGCAATGACCACCCATAATTCCACAGGATTCATGATGCTATCCACCTCCTGACAGGTAACAGACTCAGAGTGTAGAATGAGACATATATTTTTAGATATGGACAATATTTTGTTTGGCTATACACCTTTGCAATAGGAATTTTGTTTTTCTTTCTCAATGGGAGTGGGAAAGGAATGAGATGGAAGGAAAGAAGGTACACTGTCACTGAAAAAAATTAAAATGTAATTTTTAAAAAATAGAAAAAAGTTATTTTAACAAAAGAGAAAAAAAGATAACTCAACATGATAACTTCAACATAGAGCCTTTATTAATTCTCCTAGCTCCTGATACCCTCTCTCCAAAAATCACCCTGTCTAATTTACGTGTGTGTGTGTGTGTGTGTGTGTGTGTGTGTGTGTCTATCTATATCTATACATGGACAAGTTGTCTCTCCAAACAGAATGTAAGGGAGTGACTATTTCATTTTTGTCTGTGTATCCCAAGTACAAAGTAGATCACAACCCACCCATGCCTATCTCCTGTGCAATTATACAACCATGTTCTCCTAGATGTTCACAACAAAGATTTACTCAATGTATTGGAGACCATCCTTACTTTCTCCTGATACTGAGAGGCTAAGGAGAGTATCTATGCATGTAGCTGTCTATCTATCATCTCCCACCCTTGCCAAGTGGCCAACCCAACTTTTAAACACTATTAAGTGTTAGGCACATAGGGGGATTATGCTATGATCCTTTCAGATAAGCTCTTGCACATTTATGACAGGCCATGATGACAATCTACATCACTTCAAGGGATCAGGAAGGGAGGCAGAGCCACAGTGGTAGAGAAAAAGGCAGGGACTTGCTTAAGCTCTTCCCCAAACCTCTCCACACACCTTTAAATAGCCCCAAAACAAATTCCAGAGCAGCAGAACCCAAAAAAGGATGGAGTGAAACAATTTTCCAGCCCAAGACAACTTAGGTCAGCAGGAAAGGTCTATTGCACCAGGATTAGAGTGGAGCACAGTCCAATGCAGGCCACGCTAGCACAGACAAGGCCCCAGCAAACCAGGAGCAGGCTTTCAGGGCAACTAAATCAGTGGCAACAGTGGTGGCTTCTGGACTTCTCAGTCCACAGACGGTAAGAATGTCTGACAACTAATCAGAAGCAGATTACAGGAGTCCCTTTGTGAGCACCAGGGGCAGGACCTTGCCCATATTTGGATCTGGGTCACAGTCCTGAATCTCAGTCCCAGGGCAAGGAGGAACACTAGCACAACAGAACTTGCAACCACAGGAGAGCTGGGATCCTGGTCACAGTTCCAGGGTACAAAAGTGCTTGTGATTGCTCACAGACTAGTGCACAGTACAGGAGAGTGGTAAACACACCTCTCCCTAGATCACACCTCCCTGAAAGAACTAAAAACTTACAGGTCCCCTCTGAAAACATCTGCACAAAAAACCTGAAGTTTGCAACAGAGACCCCTCCACTTGGAAAGCCAAGCCCCACTTCAGCAAAGAGTTAAAAGTCAAGAAATAGGCTGGAAAATGAGCTAACAGTAGAAAAGATCCTGACTACAGAAAGTTACTACGGGAACAGGGAAAATCAAAACACAAACTCAGAAGAAGAGGTCAAAGTTCCTCTGTCGAAAGCCTCAAAGAAAACTATAAATTGGCCTTGGGTCATGGAAGGGCTCAAAAAAGATTTTAAAAATTAAGTAAAAGAGGTAGAAGAAAAATTGGGAAGAGAAATGAGTGACGGATGAAAATCATGAAAAAAAAGCCGACAGCTTGGTAAAGAAGGCACAAAAACATACTGATGAAAACATCTTAAAAAAACAAAATAGGCCAAATGGCAAAAGATCCACAAAAATCTAATGAGAAGGATACCTTGAAAAGCAGAATTGGCCAAAGAGAAAAAGACATACAAAAATTGACTAAAGAGAAAACTCCTTAAAAAGCAGAATTGGCCACATGAAAAAAGAGGTACAAAAACCACTGAAGAAAAGAATTCCTTAAAAAGTAGAATTGACCAAATGGAAAAAGAGGTACAAAAGCTCACTGAAGAAAATCATTCCTTAAAAATTAGAACTGAGCAAGTGGAAGCTAATGACTCCATGAAACATCAAAAAAAACCCCCAATAAAACAAAATCAAAAGAATGAAAAAAAGAGAAGAAAAAATGAAGTATCTCATTGGAAAAACAACTGACCTAGAAAATAGACACAGGAGAGATAATTTAAGGATTATTGGATGACATGAAAGCCATGATCAAAAAAAGAGTCTAGACAACATCCTTCAAGAAATTATCCAGGAAAACTTCCCTGATACTGTAGAACCAGAGGGCAAAATAGAAATAAAAAGAATCCATCAATCACCTCCTAAAAGAGATCCCAAAATGAAAACTCCCAGAAATATTATAGCCAAATTCCAGAGCTCCCACATCAAGGATAAAATACTACAAGCAGCCAGAAAGAAACAATTCAAATATTGTGGAGCCATATTCAGTCTAGCACAAGATTTAGTAGTTTCTACCTTAAAGGATCCGAGGGCTTAGAATATGATATCCCAGAGGGCAAAAGAGCAAGGATTACAACCAAGAATTACCTACCCAGCAAAACTAAGTTTAATTCTTTGGGGGAAAAAATGGATAATGAAAAGAAATTGAGGACTTTCAACCTTCCTGATGAAAAGACCAGAGCTGAGTAGAAAATGTGATTTTCAAATACGAGGCTCAAAAGAAGCATAAACAAAGTAAACAGGAAAGAAATCATAAGGAATTCACTAAGGTTAAACTATTTACATTCCTACATGGAAAAATGATACTTGTAACTCCTAAAAACTTTCTCATTATTAGGGCAGTTAGAAGGAGTACACATAGACAGAAAGCACAGGTGTGAGCTGAATATGATGAGATGATTATCTAAAAGAAATTAAAGGGTGAGAAAGAAGAATGCACTGGAAGAATGGCAAAGGGAGAGATAGAATGGGTTAAATTATTATCGACATAAAAGAAGCTTGAAAAAGATTTTACAGTGAAGAGGAAGAAGGTGGAAGTTGGGGGCAGGGAGAAAGTGTGTGAACTTTATTCTCATTGGAACTGGCTCAAAGAGGGAATAATATACACATTCAGTTGGATATAGAAATCTATCTTCTCATACAGAAAGAGGGGAAGGGAATAAGAGAAGAGGTAGTGGCGAAGGGGGGCTAATAGAAGGAAGGAGGTAAAAGCCAGGAGCAAAAAACTTTTGAGAATGGACATAGTGAAAGGAGAGAGTAAGATAAACAGGGGGAAAATAGGATAAAGGGAAATAGATAGTAATCATTACCATGAAAAAAATTTTTACAGTAAGTTTCTCTGATAAAGATCTCATTTCTCAAATATATAGAAAACTGAATCAAATTTACAGAAATAAGAGCCATTTCTCACTGAAAAATGGTCAAAAGATATGAACAGGCAGTTTTAAGAGAAAGTAATAAAAGCTATCTATAGTCATATGGAAAAAATGCTCTAAATCAGTATTCATTAGAGAAATGCAAATTAAAACAACTCTGAGCTACCACCACATACCTATCAGATTGGCAAATATGACAGAAAAGGAAAACAAGAAATGTTGGAAGAGATGTTGGAAAATTAAAACACTAATGAAGTTGTATACTGATTCAACCACTCTGGAGAATAATTTGGAACTATGCCCAAAGGGCTATAAAACCATGCATACTCTTTGACTCAGCAATACCATTATTAGGTGTGTATCCCAAAGAGATAAACAAAAATATGTACACAAATATTTATAGCAGCTCTTTTAGTAGTGGCAAAGAACTGGAATTAGAGGTGATGTCCATCAATTGGAGAATGGCAGAACAAGTTGTTGTATATGATAGGATGGAATACTATTGTCCTATGAGAAATGACAAGTAGGATGCTCTCAGAAGAACCTGGAAAGACTTACATGAACTGATACAAAGTGAAATGAACAGAACCAGGAGAACATTGTACACAGTAACAGCAATATTGTAAGATGATCTACTGTGAATAACTCAACTATTCTCAGCAATACAATGATCTAAGATAATTCTGAAGGATCTATGATGAAAGGTGCTATCCATCACCAGAGAAAGAACTGGTGGAGCCTGAATGCAGATCAAAGACATTTTCCTTTATTTTTAAAAAATTTGTCTGTTTTCTTTCACAACATGTCTTATATAGAAATGCATTTTGCATGACTACACACATAACCTATGTCAATTGCTTGCCTTCTCAGTGAGAGGAATGGGAGGGAGGAAGAGAATTCAAAACTCAAAATTAAAAAAAAAAAAGAATCATCTGTCTTTACATGTAATTGAGGAAAAAATAAACTATTCAATTTTTAAAAATCTATACTACTTCATATTATATATACATATACATATATACCATACACACATACATACACACATATATCTCTTCACTTTACTTGAAATATTTTTCATGTATAACAATGATTTAAATTGCCATGTAAAGAAAAATTAGATAATAAATACAGAAATAACAAAGCAAAAAAAAGTGTAATTCATACCCCACAAACTGGCGAAAATGATAAAAATGGCAAAAGTCAATGGTGGAAAAGTTGTAGAAGGATAGGTGTACTAATACATGTTGGTGGAGCTGTAAATGGTACAACTATTTTGAAAAGCAACTTGGAATTATGCAAATAAAGTACTAAAATGTCCATATCCTTTGAACCAGAGACTCCATTATTGGGCTTATACCACGAGGAAGCAATCAGTAAGAAAAAAGTCTCTGTATACTCTGAAATGTTTACAGAAACACTTTGTGATAACTAAGAATTGGAAATAAAGTACATGCCCATCAACTGGGGAATGGCTAAACAAATTATGGTACACGAGTGCAACAGAACATTACTCTGCTGTAAGAAATGTTGAATGTGATGAATGTGGAGAAGCATAGAAATATCTATAGGAATTTAAGCAGAGTGAAGTACAGCCAAGAAAACAATATACATAGTAACTATAACAATGTAAATTGAAAGAATACCACATGAAAATACTAAAAATGTAGCAAAATTATTAAGATCGTATAAAATCATAAGCCTTGAAAAGTTCATACAATAGACATATATGCTAACAAGGGGTATTTTGATTACACTTCTGGTACAACAGGAAGTTATATCATGTGTTAGGAACATCACATACACATAAAAGCAGCCTTCAATTGAGGCTAAGCATGAGAGGAAATATCAGGCTATTTACCTTGGATCACTTGGTGTCAAATCTTTTTCATCAGAGGGTCCAAAGTCAGCAATTTCCAGTAACCGATTTACCTGAAAAATAAATTAAAATAGTTCCCAACATTTTGATACCATCTACCTCTATAAAGCTCTGGTGAAAAGAACATCAGACTTGCAATTAAGAGAGACCTGGGTTCAAGTTTTAGATTCAACACTTACACAAATTTATGGCTACTAATACATCTAAGACCAATTCACTTACTAGCTAAAGAAAAATCAAAGTGACTTTTGTTGGTTTGTGTTTTCTTTAAAAGGAAGATCAAAGCAGGGTTAGTACCTCTGCTTGGGGTAGACAAGATGATGAAAAAACAGTCAGTGGAGAGATGGCAGAACTATTCAACTATTATTTTTATTCTGTTTCAATGGGGGAAGACAACTGATAAAAGTGGGCAGGCAAGAGGGACAAATGGTAGAAAAGTACTAAGAATCAGGAGTGGAGCCAGGACAGAAGTGAACACAGTTTTGAGTGTTTCCTGAAATGATGGTCCCAAGCAGGAACTCATAAATCAGAGAAAGAGACCAAAGGAGTGGAGACATCACCAGGGTAAGACAGACTATCAGCCAGGAGGTGGAAAAGTTTGGAATTAGAAGTGGGGCTGGGAGAGAACCTACATAAAGGATTCTGAAAGGACTGGCAGTTGTGATTGCTGAATGGGTATCAAAAATCTTTGAAAGATGAGAGAGTACTGGAAGGTGTGGGGAGGAAAGGACAAATGTCCTAATTTTTTTTGAAAGGAGGGAAAATCTAAGTCTACATATCATAGTCTGGTAAGATGAACTTCAATTTCTGACAAAATTCTACCATGTTGTTGTTGTTCATCTTTTCTTTTTGAGGAGGGCAATGACATCATGAGGGTGAGATCCTGACTTGATCATGAATTGCATTTAAGGGAGGCAGAGTTCCAAAGTCATCAGCATCACTCTCTCTTCCAGAATCACTGAAGGTCCAGTGGCAAGACAAAAATCAAGATGACTGGCAATGGCCCGGGATACAGTGAATGACCCTGGCATCTTTTATGTCTGACTAAGCACTCCACAGCACCTGCTTGAGCCACCTTCATGGCTGTTGGAACAAACTATTCTCATCAGACCATTCTGCCAGGGAAGTCTTGACAGGCTTGGGGTAGACATCCCCCTAATTCAGATGGGTTTGAGGCCTGTCAGTTACCTTCAACCTGGTTTAGCCTGTCTACCAAAAGGATTTTACTGGGGTGTGGCCACCATGCATGTTACAGCTTTTTGAAGTCACAGGTGAGAGCTCAGTGATAGGTAGATATGAAAGGTGGATGAACAGCCCTCAAAAGGGTTTGATGGCAAGCCCTCACACCAGAGGTACTAGTCCCCCAGCAGAACACCCTATATACCACTCAGAACTGGCTGAATGATCCAACAAAAAGACAAGCCAACGTCAGCTGAAAAAAGATCTCTAAAAACATGCCCCTGGGATCTGTTTTGGGCCCTATGATGTTCTATAGTATTACAATAGTACTGTAATCCCTGATTTGGTCAACGGCAGAGATGGTATGATTATCAGATTTGTAGAGGACAAAGTCAAGACCCAGTTGGCCTCATCTGATAAGATGAAATTTAACAGAGATGAAAATAAAGTCCTATGCTTCAGTTAAAAAAAAAAAACAAACTTCACAAGTTCAAGATGAAGAAGTAGTCTGAAACAGATTGGAAAGTTTAGTGGACTATAGGTTCTACGTGTCAACACTCCAATATGGCAGCAAAGAAAGCAAATGCTCCTACAATGCCTTAAGAGAAACATAGTACCCAAAAACAGGGATGTGATAATCCTTTTGCACCTTACACAGGTCAGAAAACGCCTGTGTTTGAACACTATGTTCAGATCCAAGTACCACACTTCAAGGCCTGTGGGAATATGTCCAAAAAATGGGTGACTAGGGAGAATATTGGAGATCCTATCACAGAAGGATCAAATGAAAGAACTGGGGATGCTTAGCCTAAAGAAGAGAAAACTTAGGAGGGATTTAATAGATATTTCATATCTCTAAAAGGCTTTCCTATGGAAAAGGGATAGATTTGTTATGTTTAGTCCCCGAGCTAAAAGAACAATGAGTATAAGTTGCAGAAAGGAACGTTTACACTAGAAATAAGAAAAAAACTTCTAAATAATAAAGGAGTTGTTAAAAAAGAGAATGGGCTGCCCTGGAAGATAGGGAGGCCCCCTTGCTGGAGATCATTAAGAATCAGGTAACCATTCCACAGGGATGTTGCAGGAGATATTTCTCTTCAGGTATGGGCTAGAAAAGATGACTGAAGTCAGTCCCACGTAATTCTAGCATTCCATGATTCTGGCTGCATCACCACGGGTATCACTTTATCTCTAAAGCCTCAGTTTCTTCATCATCAAAATGGGGATCTTTACTTTGAAAACCTGCACAATCCCACCTGTCTTAAGATTACTTTGTAAACTTCAAAGCATCAAATAAAGGTGAGTTATTATCTAAAACTTGGGTAGGGAACCTGCAAGCCTCATGGCCACATGTGGACCTCTAGATCTTGAAGTGCAGCCCTTTGACTGAATCCAAACTTCAGAGAATAAATCCCCTTAATAAAAGGATTTGTTCTGTAAAACTTGGCCCCAGTCAAAAGGCCGTACCCAAGGACCTAGAAGGCCACAAGTTCCCCACCCCCTGCTAAATTATATTTACAAATTTTAATAATGCTGTTGAGCCTAAAATGGGCTCAAGTGCTGATCTTAAAACTTTAATTTACATGATTCTTTCTATACCTCACAATATTCTGAGGAACAGCCAGGCTTTTTAAACTATTTCCTTGACTCTTTGGCACAAAGTAGGCACTTAATAAATGTTTATTGATTATTCAGTATTTTCTCTGAAGTGCTAAACTATCTGAATTGATTTTATGTGCAGGCTTGATTCATTTCCATAAGTATTTCTCTTGGGTGTTTAAAGTATTTTTGAAAAATGCTTCAAATACTACTATTAAATCTTCCTTTGCATAACATCCTCAATCCTCTCTTGTGGGCTGAAAGGCTGCTGAGTAGCTTGCAAAGAAGTAATGCAAATGAATGACTATGGAGGCATCAAATCATGACTTTTATGCTAAAGTGCTATCACCAACTTACTATGTAGCCTTGACCTAAAACTGAGGAATAAATTGACTACAAGGAAGACGGATGGCAGGCAACGACCACACAAAGGTGAGACCACATCTATAAAGTATTTTAGGACGACAAAGGACAAGAAGCCGATGACTTTATGCCATTTCACTAGTCCTCTCACTGGCTGCCTAACAAAAAGGCCTGTGTCACTTTTCAGCACCTTTCTCCACTAGTTTCCAGTGATGTCCAAATCTAACACCAGGGTTTCACTTTACAGCAATCCACCTTAAGAGATATTTTCCATGAATTTATTGCTTCTAAAAGCAGAAAATGTCTGAATTAGATCAATTTCTCAGCATTATTTAACAAATGCCAAACCAACCATAAGAGTTCGGGTTTCATTTCTTACGAAAAATACATTTCATCAAATTTATTCTCTCCAAGTAATGTTTCTGGAATTTGACATTTATGGTTTTTTAAAAAATCTTTAAGACATTTATTTCATTTGCTATAATTAACATCCACTAAAGACCTATTTGGATTCTGTATCTTGACACATCTGACACGCAGCTGACTCTGACTTCTCCAGGGGTCAAGGCTATGCTAACAGAGCGCAAATTTTGGCAGGTCCTAACAAGCTGGAAAAGCCTCAAATACAGTCCTGATGATGATAGTTCATGAGTCTGTTGGATGACGACCAAACCAATGAAATTTAGTTGACCAACTCTAGGCTGGCTAACAACTCTTAAGGACCATCTATTTTAAGTCATAAAGGAGCTGCAATCTGTGTAAGTGGAAGAACATGTACACCAATGAAATCCCAGATCCCTGATGTATCCACAGTCATAATCAATAGGGCATGGTATTAAATAACTAAGAGTCTAAATCCTTGAAAAATTAGAGTGGGAAATTAAAAGTCTTCATTTTTTCTTTTTTGTGTGTGTATTTTTCTGCTTTTTGTTTGTTTGTTGTTTTTTGTGTTGTTGTTTTTTGGAGGAGGGAAGGCAAGGCAACTGGGGTTAACTGACTTGCCCAAGGTCACACTGCTAGTAAGAGTGTCAAGTGCCTGAGGCAGAATTTGAATTCAGGTTCTCCTGACTCCAGAACAGGTGCTCTTACTCACATTGCCACCTAACTGCCCCAAAAGTCTTCATTTTTTCAAGTGAAGAAAGCAAGGCAGCTCAACCAACCTTCATATTTTCCTTTTAAAAATGTAAACATTTCTGTGAAGGATGTATCTATTACTATTTTACATATGAAGAAAGAAAACGTGAAAAAGATTAAGCAACTTGCCCAAAGAGAATAAGTGATACCCACGGATAAAGCTAAAGGACTTGGATACAGATCCTTGGACTCCAGTCTGAAGATCTTTCCTGCCTTCGTATCTTAGCAGGCTATTAGCTAAACACCAACTAATTTTAAAGATACAAGAACAGGAAAGGGAAGAAGGGACTGAGAGAGAAATAAGGTTAGGAAAGGAAGACTATCAAGGCAAAATCCATCTATGTCATAATTATGCCAAAGGTCATATCACTGAAAATGATCTTACCTGTCACCTTTAGCACAAGTCACATAAACTGCTTAAGTCTACAGCAAAACTGGAATTTTCTATACAGATCTCTAAAAAGTGAATCAGGAATGATCAGAAGATCTGAAAGTTTTAAAAGGTCGGTTGTTTTACCAGCCATCATTGATAAGTTCAAATGTCATAGTGTAACGATGGGAAGGAATGGTTGCCATTTCCTTGCTCAAATGGATGAAGAGCAGTTTTGGTAAGAGGAAAATGTGATCAGAAGATGCCTCCAGCCCCCACCATCCCCTACATAAGCTGCAATGGCAATACCTCTTGTCTTAACCCCAAGACAGTATTTTATATCTAGCAAGCAATTAAAAATTTTTTTAAAAAAACCTTGTCAAATAAATGACAAGAGACTTTTAAGAAAATGAAATCTAGATCCTCATTTAATTAAGACAGTATGAAATAAAGGATAGGGCCCCTTTACATTGGAATGTAAATGGACAGGAAATCAGACAGTTACTAGTTGTATGACCCTAAGCAAGTCACTTAACTTTTCTGTGCCTTAGTTTCTTCATCTGAAAAATGAGGGGGCTGTAGCCTATAAGGTCTTTTCTAGTTCTAAATCTATGATCTGGAAAAGGTTGGGGATAATAACTTAATTATCAATAGATTCAATTTCAAGTTCTTTCAACATGTTCATATCAAGTTTTCCTTTCCCTATAACTTAGTTCCTTTTCCATGGCAAGATTGAAAAAGTCCATTTTTCTAGCAAGAGGAATAATATATCTGCAAAATAAAATTCACACCAACAATCTAATGTTATTTATATGTAGCATCAGATATTAAATTTTACTTACTTCTGCTATTGCCGCACTTTCTTTATCACGAATAAATACTATTGGAGGAACATTTCTTAGGACTTGATGGGCAATCAAAAGATGCCTAAAAAGAACAGAAGGCCCAAAGAGTTACTCAGCTTTACCATGACATTTACTGGAGCGGTGCGATGATGTTAAAATAAAAACACATTATGACTTACAATCAGCGGCAAGTAGCTAGTTTAGAAATCTAACCTTCTAGAACTAAAATGTCAAGCTAAAAAAGTCTCCTGCAGTCCACTGTGACATGAGAAAAAAAAGATTACAATGTAGAGTCATAATCACACTAGTTTTTTTTTCTACTAGGACCCTTAAAAGTATTTTTATAGCAAAAACTCAGACTTTTAAGAATATTTTAAGATTTTGAAAATGTTTTCTTTACAACAATTCTGAAGCATAATTAGTACAAGTATTATCCTTATTTTACAGATGTGGAACCTGAAACTCAGAGAGGTAAAGCAACGAACATAGAGCAAGGAAATATCAAAGCCCATATTCAAAACCATGTCTAACTAACAGGTCAATGGCTCTTTCTATTATATCTCACTATTTTGAATACTGACTCATATTAAGGAGAAAAGGAAATAAATATTTAATAAGCACCTATAGTATGCCAGGCACCATGCTGAGTGCTTTACAAATATCCCATTTGATTCTCACAACAATAATCCTGCAAGGTGGGTGCTATTATTATCTTCATTTTACAGCTGAGCAAACTTAAACAGAGAGCATTTAAGAGACTTACCCAGGGTCAGATGGGTAGTTTCTGAGGCAGGATTTGAGCTCAGGTCTTCCTGACTCTAAACCCAGCACCCCATCCCACTGTGCCACCTAGCTGTATAAAATTCACAAGCTTTCTGATCAACAGAACCTTTTAATTAGGATATTACCAAGTGAAAAATTTGTTGGCAATGATTCTGTAAAACTCAGCTTAAAAATTTCATTATTCAAAATTAAGTGAATAATACAGAATCCACTAGCTCACAGAATTTAGATCTTTTAAAAGGGACCAGAGAAATAACTCAATCCCCTTATATAGATGAGGCCAAAAAAGTTTTATGACTTGCTTAAGGCTATTCATGCCAGGCACTGTGCTAAACACTTTACAAATAGTATCTCATTTGATTCTCACAATAACCCTAAGAAGTAGATGCTGTTATTATCCCATTTTACAGTTGAGGAAACTGAGGCAAAAAGAGGTTAAGTCACACAGGGTTACACAGCTAGAAAATATCTGGCACCAGATTTGAACTCAGGTCTTCCTGACTCCAGGCCCCACCCTCTACCCACTGTGCTCACCTCCCAATGTAATAATTATCTCCTGATTCCCTTAGCATTATTAGTACTTTCTCCTTGAACTTTATTGAATTTATTTTTCCATTCATTTACTGTTCCACCCTAGAAAAATATAAACTTGAGAGCTGGGACTGTTTTAAATGCTGTCTTTGTATCCTCAGTGTCCAGCATTTAATTAGCACTTAGTTCATAGTAGGTGTTTAATAAATGTTTGTTGAATAAGTAGCTGAGCTGGTATCTGAACCTAGGCCTTCTGCCACTGTATCTGATTATTATTAATCAAATGAGATAATACATGTAAACTACTTTACAAACCTTCAATTGCTATATAAATGTTAGCTAATATTATAGAGAGGCAGTACATGGCATAGAACATAGAAAGCAGGCCTCAGAACCAGCAAGACATGAAATCAAGTCCTGCTTCTAAGACACAGTGGCTTTGTGATGCTGGGCAAGTCACTTAATCCCTTAGTGCTCCAGGAAACTTTCTAAAACTACAAAGTTGCAGAAAAGGTGCCTACCTGCATTTATAGAAGGAGTTTCTTCATCTGAGAGTTCCCTATACCACCAGTTACCATTCCCTATCCTGTTATTATTATACGTAATTTAAAAATCCTTTTGTTGCTGGCTACTCATTTTTCAGTCGTGTCTGACTCTTTGTGACCCCATTTGGGGTTTTCTTGGCAAAGATGCTGGAGGGGTTTGCCATTCCTTCTCCAGGCAAACAGAGTTAAGTGAAACGCCCAGGGTCACACAGTTAGTAAATGTCTGAGGCTGGATCTGAACTCAGGAAGATAGTCTTTCTGATTCCAGGACTGGCCCTCTATCCACTGTGGCACCTACCTGCCTTCTTTAAGGGTACTGCCAAGCACTATATCTGATACAAATTTCATATAATACAGGTTTAGTTTTCATAAAAAAGATTATGATGACAATATTTAAATTTGTACTGAGAGCACATACATAAAAATAAGAATTCCTTAGTACTTAAAGATATAATACAGTCTTTACTATAAAATAAAATCTCAAACATTCAAAAGCTTGAGGAAAGGAACATTCTTTTTCTTTAAATACTTTTACTTACACCTTTTGTCTTTACAACAGTCAACCACCTCCACTTTAGACTAAATCTTCACTAGTGAAAACTGAGAAACAATCAAAAACATCTAATCCACTGACCACATCTTAAAACCTTAAAATATTCCGTTCTACAGGTTCCTTAGTTCTGTGTGCACTGAGGTATATATTCACCTAGATCTTCAAAGGGTAATTATCAGCTCACTCTTTAGTGATCTTTAAATTTAATTTACTTTATTGTAGTCACCATGTACACTGTTCTCTTGATTGTACTTACTTCATCATCTACCAGTTCATAAAATAATTCCATGTTTCTCTGAATTCACCATATTCATCATTTTTTACTGCCCAATGATATTCTATTAGATCCACATAGCACAGTTTTTCAGCCATTTCTCAGAGGCAACTGCTTTGAGTTTTTGCTACCATAAAGAGTACTTCTATGAATATTTTGGAATATATTGGACCTTGTTTGTATCACTGACTTCCTTGGAGTATCTGTCCAATGGTAGAATTGCTGGCTCAAAGGAATAGAATATTCTGGGTCAGTGAATTATCTCAAAGTTAATAAGATAAACTATGTTACTGAAAATATTAGGCAAATGTCCCAGAAGCAACTTAACAATAGCCTTGTATTCCATAAGCCTAGAATCACAATCTACTAGGGTAAGAACTCTCTATCTGACAAGAATTGGTAAGAAAACTAGAGAGCTGTCTGGCAGAAATGAGGTTTAGTGCGACATCTTACACCACTTGAAGCAGTAAGTTCTAAAAGGAGGCAGGACCTAAATATAAGTCATACCATATAAAAAAAAGGGTAGAGAAAAGAAGGTACTTTGCACAACCACGGCTAGAAGAAAATTTCTCAACCAAAGAATAAAAGTAATCAAAAGACAAAACGATTTTATTATATATATATTTTTTAAAGTCTGCATTAAAAAAAATAAGAAATGGTGAAATGGGAAAAAAAATGTTTGCTAAAGCTATCTCTGAAAAAAGTCAGATGTTCAAGATATGTAGGAAAGTGATACCAACATATAATTACTAATAGCTAACATTTATATAGAACTTTCAAGTTTGTAAAGCATTTTACATGTATCACCTTGAGATAGGAGCTATTATGATCTCTATTTTACAGTTAAGGAAACCAAGGTTAAGAATGCAAGTCCAGTGCCAGGTTGCTTTCTATAGAAAAAGAGCCACTTCCTAATAGGTAAGTGGCCAAAGGATAGGATTAAGTTGTTTTCAAAAGAAGAAATTCAATCTATCAACATTCATATGAAACAATGATCATTAATAAGAAAAATCAAAACCACTCTGAACTTTTACTTCACAAGCACGATTAGCAAAGATGATAAAAGATGAAACTGGTAAACAGTGAAGGTGCTGCGGAATGACAGGCTCATTAATGCACTGAGGTGGAGCTGTGACTTGTCTGGCTATCCTGGAAAACGATTTGGGATTATGCCAGAAAAAGACTTTTTGATCCAACAATACTCTAAAAAGCACATACTCTAAAAATGTAAAAGATCACAAATACACAAAAATATTTATAGTAGCACTTTTTATAGTAACAAAGAACTGGAAACAAAATAGGGACCAAATTGAGAAGGGCAGAACAAATTGTGTTGTTAAGAAATACAAACAGGAATCAGTAAACAGCAAAGTATTTATTATTTACTATACACAAAACACATTATTTATTTACAGTATTTACTTACTGTTGTAAGTAATGTAAATATTGTAATGTGCAAGGCACTGTGTTGGTTTCCAGGGATGCAAGTACAAATAGTGAAACTACCTCTACTCTTAAGGTGCTTACATTATAACCGAGGAAAGAGACAATATGAAAATATATATGGCATAAACATACAGTTAATAAGTACAAGTATGTACAAATTAGTATGGGAGAGAGAACAGGGGATCAGGAAAGCTTTCCTATAGAAGATAGTGCATAAGCTGTATCTTCAAGGAAGAGGGCAACTCTGTGAAGGGGTGGTAAGGAAAGAGTGTATTTCAGGCATGTTGATACGTATCGTTTTGTTTAGCTATACTAAGTTACCGATTGTTATGCAGGAATGTTTTACTGGAGTCAATGGGAAGTGATAATGCATCAAAAGATCAACAATAAAACATTATAGAAAATACGAATGTTTATCCCTTCATTTATTATTTTAGAGAATATAATTTAATCTTTCTGGGATTTGTGTTTCAGGATTGTATAATACCTTCAAAACCATCATTATACACACCAATTTTCATGGTATTTTAGTACGGATACAGAAGATTGGGCAAAAATATGTGCATCTCTCTAGGCAGCTGGGAGGTGCAGTAGATAGAGTGCTGGGGCTGGAGGTAGGGAGAAGAGGTAGGTTAAATCCAGCCTCAGACACCTACTAGCTGTGGGACCCTTGGCAAGTCACTTAACCATGTCTGTCTCAGTTTCCTCATCTGTACAACGAGCTGGAGAAGGAAATGACAAACCATTCCACTATCTTTGCCAAGAAAACCCCAAATGGGGTTATGAAGAGTCAGATACAACTGAAACGACTGAGGAACAACAGTGTGCTTACTCTAGGATGTTGCCTATAAGTTACTTTTAAAAAAATTAAATCCTTTATATGAGCTTACATTCTTGAAATTTGCTCCTTTCATCTAAAAGAAAGTTGTAAAATAGGGAATTTTTAAATAACTGAAGTCTACGGTTAGTTGGGTTGAACAAGACCCTAGTTTATCTAAACTCTGTCTCTTCCCCAAATCAAACACAGTAGGTTCTTATTAAATGTTTAATTGAACTGAGTTCCAGTTAATAAGATTTTTTTTATGTACTGTAAGCCTGAGGAAAACAAATTTTTGAAAGAAGTTTCACAAAATGCCAAAGTATGCTATGAATTTCCTAGAAAATTACCCAACACTTTCCATAAGAGAATGCAATTAATATGGGAAAAATCTAAAATAATTTAACTACAACAAAACACTGGAATGTTGTGGGAAAGTTTTAGTACAGGATGAAAACTATAATGCAGACTCATTTAGAAAGCAAAATGATAGCACCTGAAACGTGACGCACTCTTCTGTAAAACTGCTTCTGTGTGGTCATTCTGCTCAGCGGAGAGGGATGTCTTCCAATACACACGACAGGCTGAGAAATCTGGGGCAAGAGATACCTTGAACACCACCATTCCACCCCCAACCAAAAAAAAAAAATCAATTAATCAGGTGTTGGTTCTCCTAAGCTTTGTGTATCCAAAAAACTCTTTCAGTGAATAAATAACAAAAAAACTAGAATGTAACTCTTCACAACTTAACAAACACCCCAACTCTTCCGGCCAGTGCCTTATTCCCAAGGGTCCCACTCTCCTAGAGTGCAAACAATGCAATTATTGCTATGGGAGTGGGAGAGTGGAGATGATGAAATATACAAAGCGTCAACATTTTAGAGAAGCTCCAGAACTGGAAGGGTCTTCAGAGCCCATCTAGTCCAAGCTATTTCTGAACAAGAATCCCATTTACAGTAGATCTGACAAGTAGTCAGACAAATGATCTCCTCCAACGGAGAAAGTCTGCTGAGAGCAAAGACCACTTTGTTTTGGTCTATTATAGTCCCAGGGCCTCTCAAGTGCCCAGCGCATAGTAAAAAAACAATGTTTCTTGGTCTGGTCATCATTGAGAACTACATCTTCTCTATAATCAAAAAACTACAGAAATGGAAAAGACCTAAGAAATCATCTAATAAAGAGAACCTAATAAAGAGAAGAAAAGACCACCATGCAGAACTTTTCTTTCCAGTGTTCTTCCTGCTATGGGTGAATTCATTTTAAAAGGATGGTAGAAAACTGCTTTTTATTGTTGTTTAATCATTTTTAGTAATGTCCAAATCTTTGTGACCCCTTTGGGTTTTCCTGGCAAAGATATTATGGGATGCCCCATTTTCTTCTCCAGCTCATTTTACAGATGAGGAACTGAGGCAAACAGGGTTAAGTGACTTGCCCAGGGTCCCACAAGTACTAAGTGTCTGAGGCCACAATAGAACTCAGGTCTTCCTGACTCCAGGCCCATCATTCTACCCACCGCACCACCTAGCTGCCCACAGGAAATAGTTACTTGAGTTAAAAACAAAAACAAAAACAAATAACCTATTCACCTCATTCTCAATCTTCTGGCATTCTATTCTTCTACTTATGCATTTGCTTGCACCTGCACATTCTAATTTTCTCTTTTAAATGATAAGTTTTAATGTTACCCCCACAATCTACAACTAGTCTTTGTGCATGAGATGGTAACTGTCAATGTGAGAGGAGAGGACTCCTAAGAGATAATCTATGTGAATCCTGAAATTTCCAACAGCACAATTCTTCAGAACTGTGGCCACTATGATTTACCTTAGAAAATTCCACATTGAGATCATGGACATCTTCATTCACTTCAAAGGTAGAGATCAACTCTGACAATGCTTGATAAAGAACGCCATCCAGGGCCCTCTTTCGTATGCTGTCTTCTTTCCTAGTCTTCTTTGAAGTACATTTCATTAGACTTTCCAAGCTGGATGGATTGTGTGTCTTCAGAGAAAAAAGGAACACAAAGGTTAAAAATTACTAACGTCTTGGTACATTCAACTCCTATAAAATTTAAAGGAAAGGATATCGAGGATTGTTCAAATGGCATTTAGCCACATTCACAGATGTAAAGAGCCCACAAAAACCAGTCTGAGCTGTCTTGGCTTTTAGTGAGAAAATGCTAATTGGTTATTTTACAGGTGACTTTTTTGGTTCTACATAGTAACGCTTTTAGATAAAAGCATTCACCAACACTGTGTATTTACTTTTATATGAATATCTGTAAATCTAAATTCATTAGCAGTCTGCATAGATTTTTTGTGTGAGTGATTATATCTGTGGAAGCTACAGATTGAATCAGTCACATTCCCTTAATTGGTAACTAGAAAGATTTCAGAAAATAGTGCAATAATCCTGTGCTCTCAGCAAAAAGAGCAAATTTTCATTTTCCATTTGCTATCTATGACAACTAACCCTACTTACAAAAAGATACTTTTGTCTTATAAAACAGACAAGTGGGTAATATAGTGATGATTGGCAACCTTTTTAGAATCTTATTCTAATCCTGCAGAGGAATGAGAATGATACACTTACAAATGTGTCCAGTCTCATCTAGCAAAAGATTCTATGACTCGAATTTTACCATCACCACCATCCTTTACTTACAAGGTGAGTTCCCAGGGAAGGGCTTTCATACCAGAACTTCTTTCTGTGGGGAAAATAAAAAGATTATATTTGCTTTCACGGTAATTTGAAGAAAATAGTTATGACTATCTAACTGGACTCTTGAGAAATCTGGACACCACAGCTATGTAACTAAAGTGCTAAATTTAGACATGATATTACTAAGGATCTAATTAAAAATAACTTACAAAATAGTGGGTAGAGAAAATGAAGCCAATTCAAGGCTCAACAATCTTAACAATTTTAACTTGGTTCTGTTTAACTGTACAAAGGCAGAAAAAAATTCTCAAAAACCTCTCTTCCAAACTACCCAAAAATATCTGGGTCGTAAAAACTAAAAAAGTTAGTGGCAGTAGCAGTTCTGCAGCAATCAAGTTTTTTAAAATGCTGCTGCATACCTTTTTATTATTAAAAGCCAAATAAAAACCTAAACTATTCATGGTTATGTTGGATATCTCACTATTACGATCCATAGAAATGGATCTTTAAACCTTTAAAATGACAGGGATCTTTGACTTCAGTCTGTAAAGCTATTCTCTGGAAAAATGAATGGGGATAGTGTCCAGAAGTATCAATGCAAATACAGTAAATAACTAGTTACTCTGGAGACAGTTTCACAGTATTGATAACAATGACACAACTGCTACTTTTTAGAAGCTGGTACAGAATGGTAGGAGGAGGCATTATTTCGGAGATGGGACAACTCAAGAAGTGGCTCCTACCCAACCCTCATGCCAGTCCAGAGACAGACATACTCAACTGTTCTCTTCTAGATAAAAGGTCTTGATTTTCAGCTTGACCAACCCTATAAACTTCCCATGTGCTGCATTTACCATAAATGTTTTTATTAAGCACTTAACTTTCCCATGCTATACAATACTCATTTTAAATGCCCAACAAATACATGTTGTTTAGAAACAACTAGTACATAATCTTTCTGTCCTATCAATTACACTCTGGATGACTTTGAGTACTAAGGACAGAATCTGTCATACTTCACACTGCTCCTTACATGCTTAAACCTTAAAAGCAGAAATGCTATATCCTTAGAGGGTGGAGAGAGAAGTGAAAAGTTCCTGAGTCAGCAAAAGCCAATGTTTATAACACAGAGGTTCTCAACATTTTTGGTCTCAGGGCCTTTTTACACTCTTAAAAATGGAGGACCCCCACCAAAGAACTTTTGTTTATATGGATTATATATCTATTGATATTCACTGTATTAGAAATTATAACATCTTAGTAAATTATGAATGTAATTCTGAACTCTTAAGAGTCCCTGAAAGGGTCTCAGGATGCCCTCAGAGGTCCCCAGACCATAAGCTGAGAACTATTGGTTTAAAATGTTAGGTTATTCTTTTATTAATCTCATATAATATAACAGTCAGAGTTTAGAGTTAATACTAAAATCCCAGCACAGCTATAAACCACAGGTTAATGCACCAATAGTGCCTATTGAAATTTTGCAGTGTAAACATTCAAACATTTCCATTTTACAGAAGTGTTCAAAATTCAATGCTGCCCACCTTATTACCCAGAATTTTGAGGACCTGATAAATCTTTATCAGGAATACGCTTCATAAAATGAGAGGGCTGGACAAGATGATCCCTAAAAGTTCTTTCCAGCTCTAAGATTCTACGGAACTTAAAGGGGCAGACTTCGTTTCAACCTCAGTTTCTCTACCTGTGGGACCCTGGGCAAGCTCCTTAACCTCCTCCGGGCCTCGGTTTTCCATCTGTAAAATTGGGGTTTGGACTAGATGTCCTCTAGGCTCGCTTACAGCTCTGATCTGAAGAGCCTGAGATTTGGGGGATCAAGCAGCCAGGGGCTGATGATAAAGTGTCAGGAGATGGAGCTCCAAAGTAACCCCAACGGTCCGTGGATGTCACATCTCCCCTTCGGAAAGTGACAGCTGGCAGGTACGTGACGCTTAATAACGTTTGCAAAGCGCTTCAGGGCGATCATCTCGCTAGATCGGAGGGCAGGCGCTGTTACTGGTATTACTGGTAGCATTACCCCCATTTCCCAGATGAGTCCGTCAACAGTCGACAAGCACTGAAGAGGCGCTGGAGGAAACTGAGGCTGCGGGAGAGGGAGGGGCTTGCCCAGGATCCCTCGGCCATTGGGGCGGACGCGCCACTGACTTGCTTCCTTCCCCGTCCTGAGCCCATTTACTTGGTTTTCGAAGCAAATTTCTTCAGCAAATTCTTATTGCCGCAGGCGACGGGCGACCCGTGCAGGCCCCGACACTGGGGACGGCCCCGAATGAGGCCGGGCACTGCGATGTCACCGCCTCCGCCGACCTCGGGGCTCAGCCGCCGACTCCCGGCTCCGGCCGTCGCCGCTCCGCTCCCTCCCCAAACCGCCGCTTCCGACCCGGTCCGGGAGAAGCAGCGGGATCGCCCCAACGCCACCCACATGGCTGCGGCTGCTCCCGCAATCCCAGCGAACGCAGGAGCGCTACACACCCGGCCCAGAGAAATCCCGGAAGTTCCGGCCGCGAGACCCGAGCTCCGCCACGCGGCGATTGGCCCTGACGCCCCAGCCGCGGCAGGTGGTCCCGCCCACCGCCCTGGTGACGTCACCGCCTTGTGAGTGTGAGAGCTGCCGGGGCTAGCAGAGCTAGAGGTGCCTCCAGGGCTGAGTGTGGTGGTGTTATTCCTCCTACCTCCGAGACCGTGTTCCCAAAAGTAAACTTTTAAAACTTCGTTCCTCCAACTTGTTAAGGGAAATCGGATTCCCAAGGTCTTTATGTAAAGAAGAGAATATACCAAATGTAAAGACAGAACAAAAACTTTTCTTCCGCTAGGGGGCTGCAAAGTTGTAAAAACAAGAACGGTGATGCCAAGTCCTTTCCTTACATCTCGGTGTGTGCCCCCTTTCCTCCGACACGACCACCCAGGTGCACCACTTCATGCCTGGGCTATTGCGTGCTAGTTGGTCTCCCTGCCACAAGTCTCTCCCTAGCGATCCTTCACTCAGGTGTCAAACTGATCCTAAAGCCGCAGATCTGACCATGCTACATCAACCCACACACGCTCAATAAACTCCAGTGGCTCCCTGTTATCTCCCTGACCGTGTTATATCCACCCACACAACTCCCAATTAACTTCAGTGGCTGACTACTACTTCTAGGACAAATGCAAAATCTGTATGGCTTTTAAAGCACTTCATAACCTGGACCCCTCCTACCTTTCCAGTCTTTTATACCTTATGCCCTTTTCCCCACCTCATACTCTAACTCAGTGATACTAGCCTCCAGGATGTTCCTTGCACAGGACAGCCTATCTTCCAACTCCTACTCAGAGCATTTTATTGGCTGTCCCCCATGTCTGGAACACTCTGCCTCCTCACCTCCCGCTTCTGGTTTCCCTGGCTTGCTTCAAATCTCAATTACAGTATGACTTCTGCAAAAAGCCTTCTCCTATGCTCCATTCTGACATCAGTCGTATTTTCCCTCTGTTGATTTATCTCCAACATCAACCTCACCAGAACCAGGCTCTAACCCGTGGGTGACCAGAGCCCCACAAAGCAGGCTAGAGACAGGAGAGTCAGGAATCAGACAGAAGTTTAATTTCAAAGTGAGAGAAAAGGCTTGCACTTGTGCTGGAGCCCCACCCCTGGGGGGGGGGGGGAGGCATGAGGCAGTGTGGGAAGTTCTCAATAGTTATATACCAATGGCTGGGCAGCGAGCTCTAGCCCTGACAAAGAGGGACAACAGCAACGATGGGACAAGTTTGATTCATAGCAGGACTTCACGACCAGAACACGGGTACTAAAGGTGCTTGTTCAAGAGACCTCAGAAACCGCCTAATGCTGGTGTGAAACAATTTTGAGCTTTTGCTGGGGCTGAGATCATCCAGGAAGTGAGCACAAAGGATTGTTGGTATGCCAAGCTCAGGGCACAGCTTGCTTGCTGGGCCTTAGCTCTGGAAAACAGGAGGTCTCCAAATATCTTGACATTTCCCCACTTTAGCCAAAGTGAGGAGGTCTGAAAGAACCCCTACCACCAAACAAGAGATAGAGAAGATTATGAAATGCAAAATGGATAAGTTTGATTACATTAAATTGAAAAGTTGTTGTACAAACAAAGCCAATGCAACCAAGATTAGGAGGGAAACAGAAAACTAGGAAAGAATTTTTACAACCGGTGTCTCTGATAAAGGCCTCACTTCTAAAACATATGTCAAATTTATAAGAATACAATCCATTCTCCAATTGATAAATGGTCAAAGGATATGACCTGGCAGTTTTCAGAGGAAGAAATTAAAGCTATCTATAGTCATATGAAAAAATGCTCTAAATCGCTATTGATTAGGGAATTGCAAATAAAAACAACTCTTAGGTACCACATCACACCTATCATTGGCTAACATGACAAAACAGGAAAATTATAAATGCTGGAGAAGATGTGGGAAAATTGGAATACTAATGCATTGTTGGTGGAGTTGTGAACTGATCCAACCATTTTGGAAAGCAATTTGGAACTATGCCTATAGGGCTATAAAATTGTGCATGCCCTTTGACCCAGCAATACCACTTCTAGGGCTGTATCCCAAAGAGATCATACAAATGGGAAAAGGACCCACAGGTACAAAAATATTTATAGCAGCTCTTTATGTGGTGGCAAAGAATTGGACATTGAAGGAATGCCCATCAATTGGGGAATGGCTGAATAAGTTATGGTATAGAAATGTAATGGAATACTATTATGCTGTAAGAAATGATGAGCAGGCAGACTTCAGAAAAACCTGGAAAGACTTATATGACTTATATGTTTTGTTTCTTCTTTGTCACGATTTAGTCCATTGTTTATAATTCTTCTTGACAACATGACTAATGTGAAAATATGAATGTATATGTAGAGCCTCTATCAGATTGCATGCCATCTTGGGGAGGGGGAGAAAATTTAAAACTCAAAAGCTTTTGGAACTGAATACTGTAAACTAAAAATAAATTAATTAATAAAAATTTTTTTTTAAAAGAATAGGTTGATCCAAAAGAAAGAAAGAAAGAAGCCCTACCCTTATGACCAATAAAGGAGAAGTAAGGTATAAGCCAAGATACCACAAGAGGCTAGTTGGGACAGGACGAGATATTGCCCAGGGCATTAATGTCTTGAAGGGACCTGTGGAGGAAGTGTGTGTCAGGTATCATTGTTAGCCATTGTTTGCTCACAAGCAGAGAAGAGCCAAGAGTGTAGAGGGAGAAAAGCCAACACACACATGAATCAGGGCATTGGTGGGTACATAACAAAAGGGAAGCGAAAAAACTAGGACAGTGTACTCAGCTCTCATCCAGAACCTTGGGACAGCTATCTCATCTGGATGTCGGCTGCTTCTTGGTCCATACTAGAGGAAGCTGGAGGTCCCTGGAGGGTTTTGCCATCCATTTAGGAGTAGGGACTTTCTTCAGATGATTTAGGAATCCACACCCATAAATTTGGCAGCTGCGGGAGTAATCATAAAGGTCTGGTGGGAGTCCTCAAACAAAATGATTGATTGATTAGTATGGGGCCAGTGTTCAAATAAGAAAACACCTTGTGTCAATCTTTGGATCTGAGTTTCTGGTCAGCATGACATAAGTCCTTAGTTAAGAGTCTCTAAACAACATATCCAAGAAAACTTAAACATAAACATCTTAAAAGGAAAGATCAAAAAATACAATTTATAACCAATATTAACTGACATCCGGTCTCCTTGTATGTCATTCTCAGTATCCATTTAATCAGCACGTTTTGAGTCCCAGTTGTCTCATGTAGTTATATGGTCCCTAGATATCTTTTTTTGGACAATATGTTTATTCTCAGGATAGCTCTAAAAAGGGGCTCTGCTTTTCTGGTTCCAAATCTAGAAGTTCCTAGATAATTCTGATGTAATATGATTTGGTGCAATCACTAAAATTTGGTTCTCCAATTTTGAAACTTCAGAGAATTTCAGTTTATATAACATTTGTTGTTTCCTTATCTAAATCCTGTACCTGATATAAGAAAATTTAAAAAAAATTTATAAGCTACTTTTCTATTTCTTAGCCAATACACCAGAAAGTTTTGATAATTACTGCCTTATAATATAGCTTACAATCTGGTACTGCCAAACCTCCTTTGTTTACATATTTTTCTTAGTTCCTTTGGACTCTTGACTTTTTGTTCTCCATTTTTATTATATTGGCCCTGCCTACCTATGAAAAATTTATATTTCTCCAATTATTTAAATCTCCTGTAGTTTCTGGGTTTCTCTTGGCAGATGTACTTCCAGGTATTTTATGCTGTCTAGAGTCATTTTAAATGGGGCATCTCTTACTATCTCTTCTTGCACAGTTTTGTTTGTTATACTGTCTGCAAAAAGAGGTAGTATTATTACCTCATGCCCTATTTTGATTATTTCTTTTTCTTCTCTTACTGCTATTGCTAGGATTTCCAATACAATATTGAATAATATTGGTGACAGTGACATCCTTGTTTTAAACCTGATCTTACTAGGAAGGCATCTATCTAGTTTATCCCCATTACAAATAATGCTTGCTGATGGTTTTAGAGAAACATGTTTTTTATCAATTTAAGGAAAAACAATTTATACCTATATTTTCAAATATTTTTTAACACGTCAATTATGTTTATAGTTTTCCTTTTATTACGCCATCCCTGCATTCCTAGTATAAATCCCACTGGGTTATAATGTATATGTATAATCTTTGTAATATATTGTTCTAATATTTTAGCTAGTATTTTACTTAGGATTTTTGCATCTATATTCATTAATGAAACTAGTTTATAATTTCTTTTCTTTATTCTCTGCTCTTCCTGGTTTTAGAAATCAGTATTATATTTGTTTCATAAAAGGAGTTTGGTAGGATCCCTTCTTTGCCTATTATTCCGAGTAATTTATTTAATATTGGAATTAGTTGATCTTTAAGTGTTTGGAGAATTCACTTGTAAATCTGTCTGGTCCCAGTGCTTTTTCTTAGGAAGCTCATTCATGGCCTGTTCTGCCTTTTCAAATTATCAGACACTATAAAAAGGGGAAAATAATTTCACTTTCTTTACCATTATCAATACAATTTATGTGTAAAATCCTTAATCCCTAATTAATAAATCTTTAATCCAATTTTGAGAATTTATTACTAAAACATACTCAAAGCTTGAATTTCCATGATAGATAAATTTTGGAAGCCAATCATATACATCTGTATATAGTTCTTAGAGAAAACAATCTAAATCTGTTGCTTTCTCAAAATTTGCTATTTCATTTATTTAGAAAACTTTCACATTACATCATTTCCTCCTTAGAAGGATATCATCCTTGTATTATAATTTGACCACAAATGTAGGTTAAAATTGTAAGATGTTCATACATTCATCCTATTATAGTAACTCAGAGATGTTCCAGTATCAATCTATTATTTAATAGACTTAGTATTGTACTTACAAAACTTCTTAATTATAGAAATTTGCTATAAAAGGAAACAATGTCATATGTCATAATAGGACACCACCATGGGAGACACTTGAAGGGATGAGTGGAAGTTCACTTTATTTATTGCTAGCTATTAGAACAAAATAAAATTGAAATCTATGTTCTTTTAATCTCTTTAAGAAAGGTACTTACAGATATAAAGTGTAAAAAAATAAGCCTTTGTAATCTTCCAGGTTTCCATCATTATGAACTTCCCACCCAAAGAAACCATTTAAGAAGTACTTCATCAGGAATAGAAAGGCCACTGACAGCAGCCAGAATGCTTTCAACCATATTTTCTATTATGAAATTTTGATGAGTTGTACTTCCAATATACAGTGTTAAAATAACACTCTTTAATAAAAGATGAGGTCTGAAATAAACATGCATTGAAAAAAAATTTTTCAGGTTTCACTGATTTCTTTTTAAAATTATTATACTTTAGTTTCTTTTTTTACATTTGTAGGAAAATAAAAATGTGTAGGAGACTAAAAAAGAATATAAAAAATCTATTTGATTCATGGAGGAATAATGGAATCTTAGAACCAGACAAGACCTTAAAGATTCTCTAATCCAATAACCTCATTTTGGAGATGAGGAAATTAGGTAGTCAGTCTGGAGAAGAGAAGAATAAATACAGACACAAAACCTACAGTTGTAGCATATATAGATATGGTGATAGCTTTGCTTTGTTTTGCTTAAAATGGTGGACCTAAGACCACTATGTAGAAGTGACAAGAAGTTTTCTTATACTGAACCAAAATCTAACTACTAGAATTTATCAATAATGGAATGGAATGCCTGACGGGGGTACCAAACAATTTGTCACTGCAGGTATTCAAACATAGGCTATGTGAATAACTCTCAGTGTTATAGGAAGAATTCTACATTGGGAGGAGGGGAGAATAGATTAGAAGACTTCTAAAACCCTGTGACTCTGTAACTGAGACATCAGCCAAAGAAAACCTTTATCCTCAAACAAAGACTGGGAACTTTGCTTCTATTTTTATCTAAATAAAAATGTGCTGCATCAGTTCTTTACCTTTGCAGGGGTTCAGACTAAGTCACATGCAGCCCTGCAGCTTTAATAATTCCAGTTTGAAGAGCTTAAACTAGGGCATCTTCATTAACCATTTGGCCAGAATTAATGTAAGAGTATTTTTGTCACTACAATAATTAGACTATATACAATAGAAAAGTAATGTTCACATTTCAAGCTGTTTCAATAACTTCTTTAAAACTGCAGTTACCCTTGTTCTCATTGTTCAAATGACCAAGAAATATGAATATCAAATCACAAAAAATGAAATGATGGCAATACAAAACCAAAAAAGGGAGCCTAGAAAACATAAGGTATGGCCAAATCACTTTTTTCCAGTGCAAAAGGATACTTTTTTTTTATAATTTAAGAAGAACTTAACATTTAAAGCTGAGATGAGAGGAAGAATCTTCTAGTGAAAGGAAGATCAGCCTAAGAAATGATGGACCTGGGTTTTAATTCAATTTCTTGAAGTTGCTAGCTTTTTGTCATTGAGCAAGTCGTTTAATTGCTGGGTCATCAGTTTTCTTATCTATAAAATCAGGTAAATAACCATAAATAAACCCACTTTACAGGATGACTGGAAGAATAAAATGAGATAGACTTAGAGCTGGAAAGGATAGATCTCAAAGGTCAGAGAGTCCAACCACCTCATTTTACAGACATGAAACTGATGACCAAAGAGGCTGAGTGACTTGCCCAGGGTCACACAACCAGAAAGTGTCTGAGACAGGGTTTAAACCCAGGTCTTGCTGACTCCAAGACCACTAGGTCATGGTGCCTCTGATTTCATTTCAGGTTAAAAATTATATGCTCATGTCCCATCAAGCAGTGGTTAAACTGAGAAACTCTTCTCCTTTATACTTAGAATTTTCATAGAATTGCAGAAAGGTTTATGATGTTCTTTCTGAATGTCAATCAGTATTCAGTAAATGCCTAACTCCAAAGCTTAGAGTAAACTACCTTGGTGTGACACTCTCCTAAGGTACTTTCTGTCTGAAGAAAGATTCCTGAATACTGTTCTTTTGTTAGTTGTCATATTAATCTCTAGAACAGGGATTACTTACTTGTCCAGTGTTTAGCGCCACTGCTATCAAAGGACAAACCTTCATTCTTTAATGCATCTGCCTTGGGGATTAAAATGCCCAGGATGGTCATCCCAGAAGTAGGGGGAAATACTTATACATCCCATAGAATGGCAATGCTACATGTAAATATGAATTCTTACTTTTCCAAAGCACTTCTAGCTCTACTACCTAAAACCTTTCAGTTACAAATTCCAGATATTATTATCTTTATTTTATATACATAAAGGAATTAAGGCATGAGGATTACACAAGACCATAGTTAATTAGTAATAGAGCCATTCCTTGACCTATGGCATCCAAATTCCACTATCTGCACTTTGACCATCAGTAAATTATTAATGACATGCAATCATTATTCATTTCAGTCATATTATTTCAATATCAATGGAACTTCTTCTCTGTACTAAAATTGGTTATCATTCTCGGTTTTATAAGTTCTATGTTCAACTCACTGACTTAATTTTGAGTGAAGAAGGGACAACTACTATGTGTAGATATTTAAATTAGGCATTATAAAAATGCTAAGGAAGAAAAACAAAGACTTTGATGAGAAAGTAGTTACTAAATAATCAGAAAATGTGCAATGAATGAAACTTAAAAGACACCCAGTTTGTTACTGTTCTTTCCCACATAAGGCATGAAAGAATCTGAATTAAAAACATTTTTTGTTCTTCCTGACTTAGAAACTTGGGTTAAAAGATATTCACAAAAGGTCAAGCACACTTAGAATTAGAAGGTAAATTTTAACTCACTTGTTTCCCAGAGTTATTCTTTAAACCATGAGACCTGCAAAAGAAGGAAGTTGATTTGTTGTTGTTGTTCAGTCATTCAGTGGTGCCCAACTCTTCGTGACACCAGGCCCTTCTATCCTCCACTATCTCTCAAAGCCTGTCCAAGGTCATGTTCGTTATTTCCATCACAATATCAATCCATCTCTCCCTCTGCTGTCCCTTTTCTCTTTTGCCTTCAATCTTTCCCAACACCAGGATCTTTTCCAATGAGTCCTGTCTTCTCATTATGTGGCCAAAGTATTTAAGTCTCAGGTTTAGTATTTAACCTGCCAGCGAAGTTGATAGAGAATGTAACATATTTGGGATTTACTTCTGTGTCTTTTCAGTGAAAGGGGAAAATATCATTTTGGTAAGCATATACTCTAATATTCTTTACCTCTGCCAACCTTTATAAGAGTAGCAGTAAGTTTCATTAGTCCTAGTTCCCTCTTTCCAATCAACTTATAAGTCTGAGGTGTCAAAGTGGGGGACCAGCAATACAAACTCTGATTCTTGCAGCAGCTCATCCAATTTTGTACAATAATGGGCCCCAACTGCCTGTTCCCCTTCTACCTTCCTGCTACAGTAAACCAAGAAAAAATAGTGAGTTTCCTAATCAAAAATAGCCCAAGATGCCCAAAGAATGTTCAAGAAACCAAGAACAAAATCCAGCAAAAAGGCACTGAAGAGAAACCTAAAGCAAGGTAAAATAATCAGACGTTATTTAGGTGAAGGGCTGCTAATTAAATTCAAATTAAATTTGAAAAAGCTTGGAGGCAATGTGGTATAGAAGGAAAAGCATTGGATTTAGAGTCAGAAAAACTTGTGTTCAAATACCAGCTCCAATCGGTGTCTTGTAAATTACATAGACTTTAAAAATAAAAAGGATGGGAGAAGTAGAAAATAGTTTATGTGCGTTCACAGATATTATAGATGGAGCAACAGTTCTCAAAGTATGATCTGTAGAAACTGTGGGATTCCCAACACCCTTTTGAAGGGGTCTGCAAAGTCCTATTAAAATACACCTCCCTTTCACAACTACATATCTGCAGAGGAGTTGGGGGGGGGGGAGAATTGGAGAATTGGATAGGTAAAGAGGGATGAAAGTAACACTGTGTATTAAGAAGATATACTTTTGAGGGAAAATCCAGGAATTAGAATGGGGAAAGAAGGAAGGAAGAGGAGAACGATGGAGAACATCTGACTGAAACTCTATGGAGGGAGAAGCAGGAGGAATTTTATCACCACAGTGTGATACAGCAGTGATTGGAATCACAGGCTTCGTTTAGAGAGACACAGCTTCAGTTAAGTTTAGAAATTAATTTTCTGGCAGTTTTATCTGCGGTTCTTATTGTGATATAGAATCTTCATTTCAAATGCCTTGTCCTCCTAAGCAACCTTATAGCCAATTTTGCCCGTACCTATGATTCCCAGAGTAGATCCTGTCACTCCTTGTCCCATCCAGTCGATAGAAAAATACTTAGCATCTGGTGAAGTAGCTACCTCGTGCCCTAAAAATCAGAGATGCAAAAGCAGGCCATGGAACTGTCTCTACAAACAATTCTATCATGCTTTTAAGACAAAGAAATGAAGGAGAAAATTGTAATTTATACCTTGCTTTACAATCTCTGGTAAAATGAGTTGTTCTGAGAACTCTTGTCCTGGAACACACGTGACTCATCCATTTCTACATGAAGTAGAACATAAGTTTCAGCAAAAAAAAAAATCAAAACATATTGGGAACAGGTAGTATTTTCCTCATAGTATAAACCAGAATATCTTGGCAAAAGGGTTACGTTGTAACATTTATTCTAAACTAGCAATCTTCTGTCACAATAAGGCTGGGGTTCTTAACCTTGGGAATTTTTTTCAATTTAGATAACTGTATTTCAATAGAATTGGTTTCCTTTGTAATCGTACATATTTTAATTGATTAATTTAGAAATATTATTCTAAAAATGGATCTATACACTTTACCAGACTATGTAATAAATTCATGACCAAAAAAAATGTTAAAAACTCATGCCTTACAGGGAGGCAAAAAGCCCAAAATTTAGTTCTTTCATGTAGACATACAAAAAGGTATAGCTCTTTCCTGTATTCCACTGTTCACCGTGGGAGAATGGGAGATGTCTTCTATCAATACGTTAGCTAGCATCAGAATATGCCCAAATGTGCTTAGGAACACTGTTCATGTCCCCAGGATACTTTTGGCTCGATTATGACATGCACTCCTTTGTAGCTCCTTTCCAAACTACTAGTGTATACCTAACTCCTGGAAGCATTCTATAATGGTTTTGAAATTATTTGGACAAAAATATTGTAAAATGTATTCACTGCTCTATAACAAAGAAAAGAATGTTAAGAACTACTGCTACCTTGCAATATAAGAAACTTTATGATTAACAAAGCACCTTCAAATATACATTTTCTCATTTGATCCTTAAAGCAGCCCTATGAGGCAGGCAAACTAGATAAGTAATGTTTATTATTCCCATTTTAGAAATGAAGAAGCTGAAACTAAGACAAGGTTAAGTGCCTCACTTAAGGTTACATAGCTGGTAAGTGGCAAAACTGGAACTAGGTTCTATATCTTCTGGTTGTCATCTAGCATTACATCATACTGATTCTGTATAAATAAGTGGAATGGATAAGGGGAAAATGTCCGATGCCAAATAATAAAATATGTTCATGCATATTTGTTTTAAATAGGTCATACCAGATTCCAGTGAAACTCTTCTCTTACTCTGAATAATATAAATCCCTAACTAAAAATGGAAAACATTATCTAAGAATCAGGAGAACTTGAAAAGGACTATTTTCACTAATAAAGGCTATGGTTATGAATCATCATGAAATTAAATGGCCTAAAAGGATCTTCTACTATTGTCCAGGCTGATGCCAGAAGTAAGGTCATTCCCATATCTGCAGTGCTGTTAGAAACAGCGTATGGAGAGCTGACCAATTTCACACCAAAGCTGGCAATCAAGTTCAGGTGCAGATGATCCAGACCTGCTCCTGAGTTTACCATAATCAAAAAGAAAGTCTTCAAGTACCAAGCAGCCATAACAGGATCACACAATACTTAGCAGCTACTACAGCTCTGGAGCAAAAAGCACGGAATTTGATATTCCAAAAGGCAAAAGCTAACTGCTTACAATTGAGAATAACCTATTTGGTTGAACGGAGTATATTTCTATAGAGAAAAGTGAACCTTTAATGGAATAGAATGTGTCTAACTATTCCTAATGAAAAGACTAGAGTTGAATAAAATCTTTGAAATGAAAAGTCAGGAATCATGAGAAACATTGGTAAATAAATACAGTTTCAAAACTTGATGGGACTATAGGATGATGACATGTTTTTACATTCTAATAGAAAGAAAAAGAGCAAGCATCCTCTCAGAGCACCAGTTTCTTTAAAAGTCAAAGAGAAATTTAAGTAAGATAAACAAAGCATCTGGAAATAATTTTATTCTCTTTTGATATACTTAATAGAAGAAGGAAATTGGAATATAATGGGAAGGGAAGGAAGAGGAAAATAAGAAAGTGTATTATCTTACATAAGAGGGGAACATGAGGTAAAAATAGTAGAAACATAATTTACCTCATTCTACCTCTCTCCTTCTCCCAGTGCATCTCCCTCACTCCTTAATTTCATTTTTTTCACTCCTTTTCAGTATGGCCTCTGACTCAGCTGCTGGACTGAAAGTCTCTCTCCTAGGTAAACAATGCTGTCTTTACTGCTAATGGGCTCTAAACAATATGTAAAAGTAAGTATAGTCACTTTTTGAAGGTCAAAGGATAAGGGCATTAATGAGACATTGTGTTATGTTGTTAATACTGACACTTCTATATTAAAAGAAAAATATATTTACTCTTTCTGTTTAATCAAGTCATAATTTAGTTATTTACATGTGACTGCAACATTTGTGTCTTGTACTTTGGACTGCTTAAAGACTACCCTTTTGTTCCTACTTGCAAAAAGACAATTATAAAAAGAAATGAAAACATTGTCTTCAAGAGCTTCAGAGTTCTAAAAGATGTTAAGTTTTTTAATTGTAAAATTTCAATCCAGAGAGGAAAACTGGATAAAAAAGAGAAGGGGTTTATATTTAAGGAGAAATTTTCTAGTAATGACTTGTAAGAGATAAGAGATAAGACTTTGAAATTATAGCTTATCATGTGGTAAAAAGAAGTAACACTGCTATTTTGTTAGTGCATGAAATATATGTGTGTGTATGCATATATATACACACATATATGTATATATAATTACTAAATACTGAACCAGAGAAATAAATCAGTCTTGGATCACATAGTTTTTTTAAAAGCAACAAATCTTAATTTAGTTGCTATTTTTAAGAAAAATGTGCTTCTTTGATTCTAAGATAAAGATAAGATGATACCTGAAATTATGCTAACTCCAACCTAGCTTGTCTATATAAACTGATGAAAAAGATGAAGTTAATGAAAGTGACAATAGCTATTTCTAAGAGAACTCCAAAACAATACCTCCAAAACTCACAAATCACTGGTATCCAATGACTAATGCTGGGGGAGGGATTAGAGCACTGGCCTTGTAGTCAGGGAGACTGGGATCCAAGGCCTTCCTGTGACACATACACAGAAGCTGGGAGGCACTGGACACATTACTTAACCTCTCAGTTCTCTGAGGCCTGTTGGAATCTACCCAAGACTCTTAAAGGATCAAGACAGACCAGCCCTGGAAGAAAACCCAGGAGGGATTTTTGCTCAACAAGGGAAGCCTTCTGCTCCTCCAAGGCTAGGGATGCTGCCTTTCTAAAAGAAGAGTTTTTAATATGAAAAAGCAAGGCAGAGCCTACTCTTTTCAAGAAGAGAATCACCACAGCCAATAACTTTAAGTGATGCTGAAAGCAAACAGCAGCTCCACAGTCACATGCCCAAGAGGGCAAAGCCTGGTAGCATCTAATGGAGTAATATCCAGCAGAAATGACATCCCCGGTGATATTGTTGCCATGGGTTCCTTATGTGTGCGTTTCTCCTACACACTTTCCATTGTTAGTGTGCATTCATGGGAGGCTATGCCTCAAGTTGGTAGAGGAAATGTTTGACTGGATCTTTGCTTACTGATGTTACCTTATTAAATCCCTTTCCTTATGTGTCCAAAAATGATTAAAGAATATTCTGTTTAACCAATCAAAGCTACAGGAGGGCTAGAGATGAGTGTAGCATGCTACATTCTTCCCAAGCCAAGTCTGGAAGTGGGGTGATGCTAGAAAAGCAGCTCCAAAGACCGATTCCCAGTCTTTCCTTTCTGTATAGAAAAAGCTTCATCCCTGATATGTGTTAGAAGTTCTTTCTTTTTGGTGGTTCAGCATGGTAATGGATAAGGAGGAAGATGTTATTTGCCACCTCTACTTTCAAATCAATGCTCTGGTATCTTTTAGTTCAGTAAGCAGTTGGAGGGGACTGGAACATTAGAGTGTAAAGTTCCCAGATTTTTTCAAAGTTGGCTAACGATGGGACTTTGGAGGGTTTAATCTATGATTTCAGTTGCTATGGGTTCATGTGGGTTCAGATACTTGATCTCTGAGAATATTAATGGGAAAACAGATGGAAGACTTCTCCCAGCTCCATTCTCTGGACCTCTTCCCCTCCTGCTAAACAGCTGCTGTACCACCCCAAAGATATCTCCATCCTGAGATCCCAATTTCCTGATCTGTGACTAACTGGGGTACCATTTCAACAGAACTCCAGCAAAGCTCTACTCCATTTCCAGCTGGACTCTCTGGGACTTCTTTTTCTTCTCCTCACCAGCTGCCTCCATCTCCCCAATCTTTCACCTCTAGTTCCCCTTATGTAGTTTTCCCCTGTAGTCCCTTGAGGGTAGAGACTGTCTTGCTTGCTTGCATTTTGATCAGCAGAATTTAGCACTGGGCCTGGCATTTAGTAAGAACTCAATTTATCTCTTTGATGGTTTTAGGGATGAAAATAAGGGATGATTAAAACTTACAGGCTACATGCCAAGTAACATATGCATAAATCTTCCCAAGGAATTATGTTTCTTAAACTATCTAGCCAATGGCAAACAAATGGTCTTAGTTTATTCTCTTAAGGGAAGAATCAAAGGGTTGATGCTTTCTTTTGAGATTTTATGTTGACAAATACTAACTCAGATTCCATAGGCAAGGGGGAATGAGCTTCTAAGACACAAAGAACCTAGCAGGGGAATAAAGATCTTACTTATTAATTCAGCTATGTATATGTGTGACATACATTCCTCAAAGCCAGGATATCCTTGTCAGTTAGAAAAAACAAAACAAACCAAAAACCCACCTCCACTATACTATATCCTTACAAGAAAACGTTATATAAAACACAAGCAGGATACAATGAAATGAATCATTATAATCTGGATATAATAGTCATATATGACTGGTCCCTCATCTCTGATTGTCAGAGGCAGGGAAAAACCAGTGACTGCCCAGGAGAATTCTTTCCTATCCAAGAATGGGACAGTCAAGTTACCTTAAAAGGACAGCAAAAGGAGAAAGGAGGAAGAGAAAACTTACTCACAACAAAGGAAGGCAACCTGCTGCAATAAAAGTTAGGCCCCAAATCCAGACAGGTTATTCAACTATCACAGGCTTTCTTTAAAAATCAAGCTAAGTTTATAAAATGTATGCATGTGTGTATGTGTATACAAGAGCTGGGGCGGCTGGGTGGCACAGTGAATAGAGCTTTGGACCTGAACTCAGGAAGACCCGAGTTGAAATCTGGCCTTAGACATCCACTATGTGACTCTGGGTAAGTCCCTTAACCCTCTTTGCTTCAGAGCTGGAGAAGGAAATGCCAAATTACTCCAGTATCTTTGCCAAGAAAACTCCAAATGGTTTCGCAAAGAGCTGGACATTACTGAAAAATGACTGAACAACAAGGAGAGAGCCAGTATGCCAATCCCTGTTTCACCTGTGGCACAATGGATCACTTAGAGCCTGAGAGTTCAGACAAATAGTTCTTTTATTAAAAGCATATTTCAACACCCTCCCCTCCCAGTAAAAGCAGTTCACTTAAAGGTCACCTGCAAGGTGGTTCCCTGGGTCAGGAGATCCAGGCCAAATACTAAAAATCACTTTTACATTCTTCTTGCACCAAAGACCTAAAGAGTATTCTTAGATCAGTTCACCTGGGGGTCAAGTTAACATAAATTACCTCAGGTCTACATACCAGCATACAGTGTCTGGCTGATATAGACATGTGAAAGATTAACACAAGCCTTTCCAGTTTCGCCAGGACCTTAGCCCACGACTGGCACCATGGCACAGTGGATAGAGAACTTAGGTCAGAATTAGAAGACCAGATCTCTGCCTCTAATACCACAGGCATGCCACTTAATTTCCATGTAACTCTATGTTGGCAGCCAAATTGCTCAACTACATGCTGGAGGGAGTTTCCACAATAGGACTTTCCCAATCAATCAACTAATAAACATTTATTGAGCACCTACAATGTGCCAGGCACTGTGCTAAGCACTAGAGATACAAAAAGATGCAAAAGACAGTCTCTGACCTCAAGGAGCTCATAATCATAATCTAATGGAGGAGACAACATGTGAACAAATAAATATCAAGCAAGCATTATACAGGATAAATAGGAAATAATTTAGAAAGGGAAAGCAGTAGCATTAGTTGGTTGCTTGGTCGTTGTCCTTCGTTCTTGAAGAGGACCAAAATGACATCGCTATGCTAGAGTCAAGATTCAATGTGTCTGACTGTGGCTGATCAGACCAATGCAAGCTTGGAGTGGTCTGTCACAGGTCGGGCACAAATAGTCTGTGTGAGCATTTGGAGTGGACACTCTAAACTTGCGCATCCTGCGTTTTCTTTGAGCTGTTTCAATTCTGCTTTGCTCGTAGAGCACAGCACCTTCTCTGTTGTGGGCAAGCCATGTTGAGCGGTCCTGTGCCACTGTCTCCCATGTCACACAATCAATTCCAAAGTTCTTAAGACAGACCTTGAGAATGTCCTTCTTCTGACCACCAGGTGAACACTTGCCCTGTGTGAGTTCTCCATAAAGCAGTCTTTTTGGCAAGTGTATGTTTTGCATTCAAACAACATGGCCAGCCCATAGGAGTTGCACTCTTTTGTAATGGCGACCACACTGGCATACTCAGGATGGCTGCTAGTGAAGGTTGTTTTATCTGATTTACTAGGAAAAACAGTTGTTTCAGGAGTCAATGATATTCTTTAATTACATAAAATACAAACAGAGAAAATACAGAGAAGAGAAATAAAGACCAACAGACAGGGCTCTACTGCCTGAATCATAGCAAAACTGCTATATATACTTTACATTCACCACTGGATTGAGAGAGCCTTTACCTCTAAGCAGCTGGAGAGCTCTGAACATAGGCCACTCAGAGCCTCCACCAGGGAATCACAAGATCCTTCTTGTAAGCAAGCCCCCAAAGCAAAAGCTCACCTCTCAGAATATATACTCTTTCAGCTAATAGGCTCAGAGCCAGAAGGCATCACAACTTGACTCAGCACCTAATTGGCTTATTAGCAAAAGGTATAAAAAGCCTTCCTACAAGCAAGCTCCTCCCCTAAGTTTGCTTAGGGCTCCTTAATGGGCTCCACATGATACCCATGCACACCCATTAACATTGCATCTCTGAAGCAGAGTTTTAATGTTTGGCAGTTTAGTTTGAATACGGACCTCAATACCTTATCCTGCCAGGTGATCTTCAGAATCTTCCTAAGACAATTCAAATGGAAGCGATTCAGTTTCCTGGCATGGCGCTGGCATACTGTCCAGGTTTCACAGGCATACAAAATGAGGTCAGCACCACAGCTCTGTAGACCTTCAGTTTGGTAGTCAGTCTAATACCTCTTGTCTCCCATATGTTCCTTTAGAGCCTTCCAAACACTGAGCTAGCTCTGGCAATTAATTAATGTCAACTAGCATTAAGAGGGATTGGAGAAGACTTCCTGTAGAAGTGGGGATTTTAATTGAGACTTAATGGAAGCCAGGGAGGTCAGTAGTTGGAGCAGAGGAGGGAGAGTATTCCAGGAGTGGGAGATAGCCAGAGAGAATACCCAGAGCCTAGAGTTGGAGTGTCTTGCTCAGCCAGTGTCACTGGAACAAAGAGTATGTATCAGGGAGTAAGGGGCCAGGAGACTGGAGAGGTAGGAAAGGGTTAGTTTCTGAAGGGATTTGAATGGGAAACAGCATTTTGTATCTGCTCCTGGAGGCAACAGGAAGCCACTGATGTTTTTGTTTGGGGGTGGGAGTGAGGTGACATTATCAGAGCTTCACTTTAGGAAAATCACTTTAGTGTCTGAATGGAGAATGGATTGGAATGGAGAGAGATTTGAAGCAGGAAATTCCACCCATAAGCTCTTGCAGTAGTCTGGGTTGAGAGGTTTGCATTGAGGGGTAGTAGTATTACCTACTGGAGAGATGTTGCAAAGGTGAGATTGGCAAGAGTTTGAATAAGAGGGATGAAAGATAGTGAGGAGCCAAGGATGACATCCTGAGAAACTGGGAGGATAGTGTGTTGGTAACCAAAAATGGGCTCCTTAGCACTTAGTCAACAAGTGCCCTTGACTAGTTTGGCTTTTTCCCCTGAACTGAATGCTGTTTGTATGTTGGACTGGAGTAAGCTTGTCGGCCCCTTCACCTTGCTTTCCTTGCTTAAGCTGATCGAAAGAACCTGTGCTTTCCTGGTCAACCCCTTCACCTTGCTTAAGCAGATTGAAAGAACCTGTGCTTTCCCTGGCGTACCTTACACCCCTGCAGAAGCCAGATGGTTAAAAACAGCTTCCGTTGGAGCCAGAGGCTGCTACAGCTACAGCCACAGCCGAAGCTGAAGCAGGAGCTGCCGGTAGCAGAGCTGACCTACAGGAGGAAGCTGAACAAGGACTTGAGGCCAGTGGGTAATCTTTTTACCATAGAGGGGAAGCATGTATATGATTTTGCTGTACACCATCATGCTTCTCTGTGGCCTCCTGGTTACTCTTGTGAGGAGTACTTATTGGGCCTGGAAGCTTTTGATCAATATATCAAAATGGGGATGCTGGTTTGTAGATCTGTTACTCTGGAGCCTAAATATATGCTTTGATTCTTCTGCCTCTTATCTTGAGAATTTCTTAGATCCAGCGGTTCCAAACCTTTCAGACATATATATGATCCTCTTTGAAATTATAAACTCTGCCCTCCTAATACACCCTGGCAGGGAAGTGGCAGGGAGGAGGGAGAGGGACTAGTGGGAAAGATGAGTTCTGCTTTGGACATGTTGAGTTTAAGATGTTTACTGGATGTTTTTTTAAGATTTTTTTTTACTGGACTTCCCATTCAAAATGTCTGAAAGGTAGCTGGAGATGAAAGATTAGAGGTCAGCAGAGAAATTGGGGCAGAATAGCTAGAGCTGAGAACTGTCAGCATACAGATGGTAATTAAATCCATGGGAGCTGATGAGATCACAAAGTTAAGTAGCATAGAGGGAGGTGTTGGTTGGTTACACTGAAGTTCTGATGGCTTTATTACTCAGTTTACCATATAATGTGGTTAGAAAACTAAATAAGTTGTTGATACAACATAGGTTGAAATACAATAGGTTAAATGATACAATAGGTTAAAATATTTTTATTAGTGGTTTTTCATATCTGAAGGTTTACATATTGTTTATTAGTTGTTTGGAAACACAAATGTTGTTGATCAAACTATATCATGTAAATATTCATCTTCTTATTGAAAAACAACCTACAGTACAGAAAAGTATTTCTAATAGCAAAACTACTTATTCAAAACATCTCAATCACAAAATAGAGACTTAAAATGGAGTCACTGATGCTAAGTTAACATAATTATTTTCATTATACAATTTCAGGGGCATCTACAATAGCCAAAGGGCAAAACGAGGGCTATGAGCTGCAGGGTGAATGAAAAAGAGGATGTAAGGCAGAAATAGGGGTGGAAAAATAACGCGTTCTACTCTACAATTCTGTTTAGAAGCTGGCCTGAACTAGTCAATGCTTATCAAATGTTTTTGCATTTCCTTCCAATTTTTGGTTTCACTGCTCCTTCCCCTATCCAGATCAGTGTGTTTCTTTCTTGCCTTATCTACCATGTTTGCTTATATATTGTTAATTTTTTGTTAGGTAAGTTTTGAATACTGTGAACTCCACAGAGAAAGAAAATAACAGACAAGACTACCAAAGATACATAACTATGTTATATTCAGTGCAGTGTTAGACTCTGAAGGCTTCTTGGGAATACATATTCTTTGTTAGCTCTTCAAACATAATAAAGTGAAAATCTATGAGTTTTTAATTTCATGAAGAGAAGTACTAGCATATATAAAGAATGCAAAGTAAAAATAAGCTTTTGTCATTTAAGCTGTCAAGTTTTCATCATTATGAACTTTCCATCCAAACAAATCATTTGAGATGTACTTCATTAGGAATAGGAAGGCCACTGAGAGCAGCCAGAAGGCTTTCAACCATATTTTCCATTATGAGACGTCGACTTCGATGAGTTACGCCTCCAATATGAGGTGTTAAAATAACATTCTTTAGCTTTAACAAAGGATGAGATCTGAAATACAAATGCATTGAAAAAATTATTCAGGTTTCATTGTTTTTTTTTAAGTATTATACTGTAGCTTCACTTTTTATATTTGACAGAAGACAAAAATTTGTAGGAGATTAAGAAAGAATACAAGAAAATTCCATTTGACTCATGCAAGAATAATAGAATTTTACAACCAGACAGGACCTTAAGGATTGTCCAGTCTAATAAGTCTCATTTTAAAGATGAGGGGAATAGAGGCCCAAACTAAGGACACAGAATGAATTAATGGGAAAGTCAGTGCTAGAACCCAGGACTCCTGGCTCCCAGATCAGGGCTCTGATACACCACATTGTCTCTCTTCAAAATTACCTCAAAAAAATAGAACACTAGGTATTATTTTAAAGAATTAGGGGGCAGCTAGGTGACTCAGTGAGTAGACCACAGGACCCGAGTTCAAATCTGGCCTCAGACACTTGACACACTTACTAGCTGTGTGACCTTGGGCAAGTCACTTAACCCCAATTGCCCTGCCTTCCCCCCCTCCAAAAAAAAATGAAAAAAAAAAAAGAACTAAATGTGGGCAGCTAGGTGGTGCAGTGAGTAGAGAACCAGTCCTGAAGTCAGGAGGACCTGAGTTCAAATCCAGCCTCAGACACTTGACACACTTACTAGCTGTGTGACCTTGGGCAAGTCACTTAACCCCAATTGCCCTGCCTTCCCGACCCTCCAAAAAAATAAAATAAAAATGTACTTAAAAAAAGAATTAAATGTAAAGGCCTGCATTTAGGTTCCGTAAATCAACTACATGAGAATGGATTAAGTACATGTAGCTTGTAAAGACTTCATAAGAAAAAAACCTGAACTTCCACTCCCAGTTCTAATTGACCACAAGCTGAGTAAGTCAACAATGTGATGTGGCTTTTTATAATTTTTTAAAAATATAGTTATTGGCTACATTCATAGAAATATAGTGCTAGATATTGGGAAATAATAGTCCTATCACACATCACATTGGTCATACTCCAAGTGCTCAATTCTGGCTGCCAAATTTTAAGCAAACCAAATTGTATCCACAGAATGGTGACCAGCATGGCAAAGAATCTGAAACCTATCACCGGAGGAAGAGTTAAATTAATGCAGGTAGCATGTAGCTTGGAGAAGAAAAAACTAAATAAAGACATAAAACCTGACTTCACACATTCAAGGTATTTATACATGAGACAATACATTCGTGTTAATGTTGCTGATGATGGCAAAGCTAGAACCAATAAGTGAAAGTGACAAGTCTGTTAAATGTTAATCATACATGTAGAGTTTGAAGAGATGTGCTACAAATATGAGGTGTTGGCATAATTTTGTTGCCTTTCACAAAGGATGAGATCTGAAATTCCCTGCACTGAAAAAAGCAGTTCCGGGTTTATTGGTTTCTTTTAGAATTAATATCAAACCATAGTTGCATGTTTAATACTAATACAAAGATAAACATACAGAAGATTAAAAAAGAATTCAAGAAAATTCCATTTGATTCATGGAAGAGTCATCCAATCTTAGAACCAGACAGGACCTTAAAGATTTTCCTATCCAGCAAGAAAACCACCTGGTGGGGGCGGTTCTTGAGACCTGTTTGAGGGACCCACAAGGTCACAGCTATTTAATATTAAGATGTTATTTGTTTGTTAAAATATTCCTTTTTCCAACTCTATATCTGTGGGAAGAAACCAAAACAAAATATTGAATACAGAAAAAGACATAAAAATCCAGCTCTCTTCTATCAAGTCAGAAATTGAAGGGATTTGCAAAAATAAGTAAAACAATGCTACTCTTCTCACTAAAATGTTTTGAAGATGTAGTTATTTTTCACAAAAGTATGTTATTTATTTTAAGATGTTATTGATTTATTACTATTTTTAAATGAATTAAAATATTTTAAAAATTCATCGGTTTTAATGTCAAATATAGTAAAATATCAATACATATAATCCTCAATAATTTTAAGCATCTAAAGGTGCACTGAGACCAAAAAGTGAGAGAAACACTGATCTAGTCAAATATCTTCACATTGCAGATGAGGAAACTAGGTAGTCAGCCTGGAGAAGAGAGAACTAAATAAAGACACAGAATCTGAGTTCAGAATTTTGAAGCATACATAGATGAAGTGATAGATTTATTTTGCTAAAAATGACAGAACAAGGGCCACTGGGAGGAAATGACAAGGAGTTATTTCTTATATTGAACCAAAATCTGCTTCAAGAATATTCAACAATGGAATGGACTTACTCATAGGGGTACCAAACAACCTGTCACTGCAGATATTCAATTATAAGCTGGGCAAATAACTCTTAGTGATGCTGCAGGAAGAACTCCTATACTGGGTAGGAGACTGGATAGTCAAAAGGCAATGAACGTTTATTAAGTGCCTACTATGTGCCAGGTACTCTGCTAAGTGCTGAGAATAAAAAGAGGAGAAAAGAAAGTCCATGCCCTAAAGAGCTAATTATCTACTGGGGGAATATAACAAACAAAAGAAAGATGGAAAGTGTGTTTGAGAGGGAGGCAGAAGATACTTGAACTGGGGGTATGAAGGAGAAGTCAGAGAAATCCCGAAGATGGCAGCCAGGTGAGAAACAAGGATTAGAAGACCTCTAAAACCCAGTGAGTCTTCGACTGAGACATCAAGCAAAGAAACCTGTTATCTTCAAATATGGGCTGAAAATTTGGCTTCAATTTTTGTCTAAAGAAATTTTGCAGGATCATGTTTTTTGTTTCTTGTTTTTCACCTTGGCAGAGGTTCAGGGTGAGTCACATCCAGTGCTGCAGCTTTAATAATCCCAGTTTGAAGAGCTTCAACCAGGGCATCTTGATCAACCAATTGACCTGAATTAATGGAACAGTATCTTCATTACTATCATAATTAATCTCCATCAGTATCATAATTAGATTATATATAGTATATATATATATATATATATATATATATATATATATATATGTAAAAGAGAAGTAACGTCCACATTTCAACCTCTTTCAATAACTTTAAAACCACACAGTTACTCCTGTTCTAACTGATCAAATGACAGGAACACATGAATATCAAATTACTTACAATAAAATGATTGCCATACAAAAATAAAAATGGAGCTGAGGAAACAATAAGTATGGCCATGTAACTTTTTTTCTTTCAGTGCCTAAGGTTACTTTTTTATAACTCAAGAGCAACTTAACGTTTAAAGCTTAGTTGAGAGCAAGAATGTTCTTGTAGAAGGAAGGTCAGATTTAGAAATGAGAGTTGTTATTGTTATCGCTCAGTCATTTCTCAGTCATGTCTGACTCTTCAGACCGCATCTGGAGCGTTCTTGGCAAAGAGACTAGAGTGCCATTTCCTGCTCCAACTTATTTTACAAATAAGGAAACTGAAGCAAAAGCATTAAGTGACTTCCTCCTGGTCACATAGCTAATAGGTGTCTGAGGCCAGATTTGAACTCAGGAAGATGGGACTTCTTGACTCCAGGCCTAGCACTCAATCCACCGTGTCACCTAGCTGCCCCAAAATAAGAGACATGGGTTTTAAATCAATTTCTCACACTTGCTAGACAGGTGTCCGTGGGCGAGTCACTGGGCATTTGGTTTCCTCGTCTCCAAAACTGGGTTAATAACCCTAATACCCACTGTACAGGGTTGTTGAGAGGATGAAATGAGGTAATGTACACAAATCAATTCACAAACCTTAAAATGCTATAAAAATGTAAGCTACCAATTATGACAACTGAATATTATAGATTTAAAACTGGAAGAGGTGGATCTCAATGGTAATACAGTCCAACCATCTCATTTTACAAATATGGAAACTGATGGTCAAAGAGGTTGAGCGACTTGCCCAGGGTCACACAACCAGGAAGTGTCTGAGACAGGACTTAAACCCAGGTCTTGCTAACTCCAAGTCCACTAGGTCATGGTGCCTCTCATTTCATTTCAGGCTCAAAATGACATATCCATGTCCCATGATTTATGATGTTCTTTCTGAATGTCAATCAGTATTCAGTAAATGCCTAACTCCAAAGCTTAGAGTAACCAATCTTAGTGAGATGCTTTGAAAAAGATACTTTATTTCTGAAGACCAATTCTTCAAAATGCTTTTCTTCTTGTTGTTGCAATAGTAGCCTCTAGAATTGAGATTTACATGTCCAGTGTTTAGTGCTAAGGCTACAGAAGTACTAACTTCATATTTTAATGTATCGTCCAGGGGGAGTAGGTTTCTGCTTGCCTAATATGGTTACCAAGGCACCAGGTGAAAATACTGATATCATTTAGAATGACAATGCTATATATTTTATATATAATGTGTATATTATGAAATATATATTTTTATATATTGGTATATTATCTATATAATATTTATTTAATATATGTATGTATTATATATAATAATTAATTGATTAATACATTCCCATATTCTTTATATATTGACAATATGTTTATATATTCTTACTTTTCCAAAGCACTATTACATTTATTACTTAAGCCTTATGAGTTTAAAATTCCAGTATTATCTTTATCATATATACATAAAGTAATTAAGGCACAAAGATTAATCAAGGCCATAGTTAATAACAAAGCTAGTCCTAGAACTATCATATCTAAACTCCACTGCTTTCCGGTCATCGGTGAACTACTACTGACCCATATAATCACCAATGATTTCAGTCAGGTCATTTCAATGTCACCAAAACGTTATTACTCTGTACTAAACTCTGTTATGATTTTCAGCAATAATTGTTATGTGTAGATATTTAAAGCAGTATAAAAATGTTAAGGAAGAAAGAGAAATAATTTTGCTGAGAAAGTCATGACTAAACACTGAGAAGCATACAAGTAAACTTAAAAGATATTCAATAGGGTACTGTTCTTCCTCAAAAAAGGTATAAAAAATGCGAATTTGAAAAAAATCTCTTATTTGACTTACTCATAACTTGGCTTCAAAATATATTTGCAAAAAGTCAAGAATTCTTACAATTAGAAGGTAAATTTCAACTCTCTTACTAACCAATCTGGATTACTCTTTGAATCAAGAGATATTGAAAAAGAAGGAATTTGATAGGGAATGCCAAATATTTGAGATTTATTGCTACATCATTTCAGAGAAGGAGAAAAATATCATTTTGGTAGGCATTCTTTTAGTATCTGTTACCTCTGCCAATGTTTATAAGAGAAGCTGTAGGTTTCATTAGTTCTAGTTCTCTTTTCCCAATCAACTTATGAGTCTGGGGTGTCAGATTGACGACCAGCATTACAAAGTCTGATTGCTGCAGCAGCTCATCCAATTTTTCACAGTAATGGGCCCCAACTGCCTGTTCCTCTTCCACCTTCCTGCCAGAGTAAATCAAGAAAAAAAAGTTTCCTAGTCAGATTGGATAAAAGAAGCATGGAAGCAGTGTGGTATAGTGAAAAAAGGAATGGATTAAGAGTCAGAAAAACTATGTTCAAATCCTAGCTTCAATTGTTGTCTTGAAAATCAAAAAGACTTTAAAATAAAAAGGATAGGAGAGGGAGAAAACAGCCCACGTATATTCACCAAAATAGATATCATACAGCAGCAGTTCTCAAAGTGTGATCTGTAGAAACTGTGGGATTTCAAACACCCTTTGAGGGGGGAAGAGTGGTCCAAAAAGTCAAAATTACTTTTATAGGATTTTTTGCTTTTAAATTATTCCTCCCTTTTACAACTATATATCTGGGAGGAACAGGATAAGTAAAGAGGGATGAGAGTAAAATTCTATATTAAGAAAATATACTTCTGAGGGAAAATTCAGGAATTAGAATGGGGAAGGAAGGAAGGAAGAGAAGAATGATGGAGAACATCTGACTGAAACTCTATGGAGGGAGAAACAGGAGAAATTTTATCCTATACTGTGATGAGGCAGTTAATGGAATCATGGATTTCATTTAGATAGGCAAAGCTCCACTTAAGTTTTACCTGCGGTTCCTATTGTGATACAGAATCTTCATTTCAAATGCTTTGGCTCGCTGAGCAATCTTATAGCCAATGTTGCCCATACCTATGATTCCCAGAGTAGATCCAGTCACTTCTTGTCCCATCCAATTGATAGAAAAATGCTTAATGTCTGGTGAAGTAGCTATCTCATGCCCTAAAAGTCCAAGATGCAAAAATGAGCCATGGAACTGTCTCCACAAACATTTCTCTTATGCTTTTAACATAAAGAAATGAAGGGAACAAGTTGTGATTTGCATCTTACTGTACAATCTCTGATAAAATGTGTTGTGAGAACTCATGCTCTGGAACATACAACTCATCCATTTCTACATGGAGTAAACCAAAAATTTCAGCGAAAAAATAAACCATAACACATTGGGAACAGGGAGTAGTTTTCTTCATTGTATAAACCAGAATATCCTGGCAAAATGGTTATATATTATAACATTAATTCTAAACTAGCAATTTTCTCTCACAATAAGGTTGGGGCTCTTAACCTTGAGTCTGGGAACTTGTTTTTATAAATTTTTTGATAACTCTCTTTCAGTAGAATTGGTTTCCTTTTGTAATCCTACATATTTTAATTTGTTCATTTAAAAACATTATTCTGAGAAGGGTTCCATAGACTTTGTGAGACATTATCTAGGAATCAGGACAATATGAAAAGGACTTACATTTTAAAAATATCAGTTTGAATACCTTTTCATTATTTTTACAAATAAAGCCTCTTTAGTCATCAATTACCATGAAATTAAATGGCTTAAAAGGTCCTTTTACCTTCTAATAACCTCCGGGCTGACGCCAAAAGTAAGGCCATTCCCATATCGGCAGTGCTGTTACTAACAGCATGTGGAGTGTTGGCCAATTTCACGCCAAAGCTTGCAATCATGTTCAGGTCCAGATGATCCAGGCCTGCTCCTGGGTTTACAATAATCTTCAAGGCAGGTAAGCTCTGCAGGAGCTCCTGGTCAATACGCAGTTTCCCTCCCCATAAGTATAGTGCTTGTATCTTTTGACTGAAATGTGTTTTGTTATCAAGAAATTCTTGCACGGTAACAAGATTAAAATGTTTCTTAAGATATCCTACATGATCTTCATTCACACTATACAGTCCTTCAAAACCACTTATCAAAACACAAGGTAGCTTCTGATCTTGCATGATCTGTGGAGAAGAATAAAGGGTTTCTATAGTAAAGGAAAAAAGATCTTTAGGAATGTGGAGTGTATTCTTTAGTTAATCATTGACTTCCTGAATTACAACGAGAATAGAATAGGATTGTTTGAAGGTTTCAGCCATATTTCTAGAATACCTCACAGATCCTAGAAACTCATACACCCCTGAGTATCCATGTCTCCTTTACTTTCTCCCACTTGGGCCTTTCTCTGTTCTAAAATTAGCCATACCACTAAAATAAAGAATATTTTCATTATCTTTTAAATTTGCTAAATAAAAATCTGTGTTTCTGATGCTTAAAGGTCAACAGATAGAACATTTTATATCTTAAATAGCAAATTCTTTTTTTGTTTTTTATTTATTTAATATTTTTAGTTTTTACCATTGATTTCCACAAGATTTTGAATTACAAATTTTCTCCCCATTTCTACCCTCCCCCCACTCCAAGATGGCATATATTCTGGTTGCCCTGTTCCCCAGTCAGCCCTCCCTTCTATCACCCCACTCCCCTCCATCCCCTTTTCCCTTACTTTCTTGTAGGGCAAGATAGATTTCTATGCCCCATTCCCTGTATATCTTATTTCCCAGTTGCATACAAAAACAACTTTTTTTTGAACATCTGCTTTGAGTTCCAAATTCTCTCCCCTCTTTCCTCCCCACTCACCCTCCCTAAAAAGGCAAGCAATTCAACATAGACCACACATGTATCATTATGTAAAACCCTTCCACAATACTCATGTTGTGAAAGACTAACTATATTTTGCTCCCTCCTGTCCCCTTTATTCAATTTTCTCTCTTGACCCTGTCCCTTTTCAAAAGTGTTTGCTTTTGATTACCTCCTTCCCCCATCTGTCCTCCCTTCTATCGTCCCCTCTTTTTTATCCCCTTCCTCCTTCTTTCCTGTGGGGTAAGATACCTGTCACGAGCTTCCAAAGCCTCGTGACTACGCTCGGGGTTCCCCCCAAGCCCCAGGCCTCTGCCTAAGCAAAGGGCCTGATCTCGCGGACAATGTACGGGGCGGGAGCCGAACAAGATGGTGAATGACTCCGTTTATTATTTCAGCAAGCAGCACATTTATACCTTTAGTGACGTAGGTACATTCTTTGGTTACGTGGGTGAAAGACAGGTAAAACTAATACACCTGGGTCCTAGGACCGCCCTGACTCCGCCTACTCTCCTCCCCTTCTCTTCCCGCACTACCCAAAGCTCCCTGCGGGCAAGCAGTCCAGGCAAAGACCGGAAACTCCACGTGGTCAGGCAGCCGGAAGTTCCACATGCTCTGCCAGAGAGCCGGAAGTTCCACGTGGTCAGGCAGGTCCGACCTGGAATTGCCAGGGAGGCAACAAAGGCGAGACCCCTCCTCCTGGCTCCACCCACATCCCAAAGCCCTGAGTCTATCTCAGCAGGCCCCTGGGCCTGGAGGTCTGAGGAGGACAGGGCTCAGCTCTAACTCAGCCCGTAACAGATACCCAATTCAGTGTGTATGTTATTCCTTTCTCAAGTCAAATCCGATGAGAGCAAGATTCACTCATTCCCCCTCACCTGCCCCCTCTTCCCTTCCAACACAACTGCTTTTTCTTGCCACTTTTATGTGAGATAATTTACCCCAACCTATCGCTCCTTTTCTCCCTCTCTCAATATATTCCTCTCTCATCCCTTAATTTGATTTTATTTTTTTAGATATCACCCATTCATATTCAACTCACCCTGTGCCCTCTGTCTATATATATACATATATTCCCTTCAGCTACCTTAATACTGAAGTCTCATGAATTACACACGTTATCTTTCCATGTAGGAATGTAAACAAAACAGTTCAACTTTAGTAAGTCCTTTATGATTTCTCTTTCTTGTATACCTTTTCATGTTTCTCTTGATTCTTGTGTTTGAAAGTCAAATTTTCTATTCAGCTCTGGTCTTTTCACTGAGAAAGCTTGAAAGTCCTCTATTTTATTGAAAATCCATATTTTGCCTTGGAACAGGATACTCAGTTTTGCTGGGTAGGTGATTCTTGGTTTTAATCCTAGCTCCTTTGACCTCTGGAATATCATATTCCAAGCCCTTCAATCCCTTAATGTAGAAGATGCTAGATCTTGTATTATCCTGATTGTGTTTCCACAATACTCAAATTGTTTGTTTCTGGCTGCTTGCAGTATTTTCTCCTTGACCTGGGAGCTCTGGAATTTGGGGACAATATTCCTAGGAGTTTTCTTTTTGGGATCTTTTTCAGGAGGTGATCAACGGATTCTTTCATTTTCTATTTTACCCTCTGGCTCTAGAATATCAGGGCAGTTCTCCTTGATAATTTCTTGAAAGATGGTATCTAGGCTCTTTTTTAGATCATGGCTTCAGGTAGTCCAATAATTTTTAAATTATCTCTCCTGGATCTATTCTCCAGTTCAGTGGTTTTTCCATTGAGATATTTCACATTGTCTTCCATTTTTTCATTCCTTTGGTTCTGTTTTATAATATCTTGATTTCTCATAAAGTCACTAGCTTCCACTTGCTCCAATCTAATTTTCAAGGTAGTATTTTCTTCAGTGGTCTTTTGGACCTCCTTTTCCATTTGGCTAATTCTGCCTTTCAAGGTATTCTTCTCCTAATTGGCTTTTTGGAGCTCTTTTGCCATTTGAGTTAGTCTATTTTTTAAGGTGTTATTTTTTTCAGTATTTTTTGGGTCTCCTTTAGCAAGTCATTGACTTGCTTTTCATGGTTTTCTTGCATCACTCTCATTTCTCTTCCCAATTTTTCCTCTACTTTTCTTACTTGCTTTTCCAAATCCTTTTTGAGCTCTTCCATGGCCTGAGACCAATTCATATTCTTCTTGGAGGCTTTTGATGTAGACTCTTTGACTTTGTTGACTTCTAGCTGCATGTTTTGGTCTTCTTTGTCACTAAAAAAAGATTCCAAAGTCTGAGTCTGAATCTGAGACTGTTTTTGCTGCCTGTTCATGTTTCCAGTCAACTACTTGACCCTTGAGCTTTTTTGATGGGGTATGACTGCTTGTAGAGTAGAGAGTACTTTGTCCCAAACTTGAGGGGCTGCACTGCTATTTTCAGAGCAAGCTGTGCCACACCAGCGTTCCTTCTCCCCCAACAACCACCATCCAGGACTGCGGCCCCGATGCAGTCAGGGCAAAACCGGCTTTGCACTCCAGCTCAGATCCGCCACTTAATTCCTCCCACCGGGGAGCTGGAAGCAACTGTAGCTGTACTTCTGTAAGCAGCCTCAGAGCTGCACCACCTCGTGTGCCCCCTGGGAGGTGGCTGACTGTGAACTCCTTTCACTCTGTCCCAGTAGCTTTTCCCACTAACCTTCTCTGTTATCTTTGGAGTTTGTGGGCTGAGAAGTCTGGTAACTGCCACAGCTCACTGATTCAGGGCACTACGCCTGTTCTGCTCACCTCCTGGTCTGGTTGGTCCTGGCGAAGCCCACGCTGGGCTCTGCTCTGCTCCCAGCTCTGTGTGATAGACCTTTCCCAGTGATCATCCAGGCTGTCCTGGGCTGGAGCCCTGCTTCCCTTTGCTATTTCGTGGGTTCTGCAGCTCTAGAATTTGTTCAGAGCCATTTTTATAGGTGTTTGGAGGGACCTGGGGGGGAGCTTAAGCAAGTCACTGCTTTCCAGCTGCCATCTTCACAAATTCTTTTTTTTAAAGTGTAGTGAGTGAATAACTTCTGCCTTTGTCTCACTGGCCCTTGATGGAAAAACTATGGAATTTTTATATTATTCAGTTGAGGAAATAAAGTATAACATAATTACTGAGTTGAAAATTTCTTCAGATTATAATAAACAGGGCATACAACAATCAAAATATATACAATCAACTTATATATAATATAAACAAATGCTTACTTGTGAATCCTTAATGAAAAGCTTACCTTTATTTTTTCCTTCTGACTTCAGAGTTAGTAAACTGTCCAGTGTCCTAAACTGCTTTCATGGTACTAACACAGAATACTGTGTCAGTGTAGATAAGGTAAGTTATGGAATGAGCATTAGATTTTTTTTTTGTTTTTTTTAAATTGATTTAATATATTTAGTTTTCAGCATTGATTTTCACAAAAGTTTGAATTACAAATTTTTTCCCCATTTCTACCTCCCCCCACTCCAAGATGGTGTATATTCTGGTTGCCCCGTTCCCCAGTCAGCCCTCCCATCTGTCACCCCACTCCCCTCCCATCCCCCTTTCCCTTCTTCTCTTATAGGGCAAGATAAATTTCTATGCCCCATTGCCTGTGTATCTTATTTCTTAGTTGCATGCAAAAACTTTTTTTTGTTGTTGTTTTCAAACATCTGTTTTTAAAACTCTGAGTTCCAAATTCTCTCCCCTCTTCCCTCTCCACCCACCCTCCCTAAGAAGGCAAGCAATTCAACATAGGCCACATGCGTATCATTATGCAAAACCCCTCCACAGTACCCATGCTGTGAAAGACCAACTATGTTTTGCTCCCTCCTAATCTATCCCCCTTTATTGAATCCTCTCCCTTGACCCTGTCCCCTTTCGAAAGTGTTTGTGTTTGATTACCTCCTCCCCCCTCCGCCCTCCCTTCTATTATCCCCCCTTCTTTATCTTCTTCCTCCCTCTTTCCTGTGGGGTAAGATACCCAATTGAGTGTGTATGGTATTCCCTCCTCAGGTCAAATCCAATGAGAGCAAGATTTACTCATTCCCCCTCACCTGCCCCCTCTTCCCTTCCTACAGAACCACTTTTTCTTGCCACTTTTATGCGAGATAATTTACCCCATTCTATCTCTCCCTTTCTCCCTCTCTCAATATATTCCTCTCTTATCCCTTAAATTGATTTTATTTTTTTAGATATCATCCCTTCATATTCAACTCACCCTGTGCCCTTTGTGTGTGTGTGTGTGTGTGTGTGTGTGTGTATATATATATACCTACATACATAGACACACACATATGTATATATATGTATACACACACATATATATGTACATATATATATATGCATATTCCTTTCAGCTACTATGATATTGAGGTCTCATGAATCATACACATCATCTTTCTATGTAGGAATGTAAACAAAACAGTTCAACTTTAGTAAGTCCCTTATGATTTCTCTTTATTGTTTACTTTTTCATGCTTCTATTGATTCTTCTGTTTGAAAGTCAAATTTTCTATTCAGCTCTGGTCTTTTCACTGAGAAAGCTTGAAAGTCCTCTATTTTATTGAAAATCCATATTTTGCCTTGGAACATGATACTCAGTTTTGCTGGGTAGGTGATTCTAGGTTTTAATCCTAGCTCCATTGACCTCCAGCATATCGTATTCCAAGCCCTTTGGTCCCTTAATGTGGAAGCTGCCAGATCCTGTATTATCCTGATTATTTTTCCACAGTATTCAAATTGTTTGTTTCTGGCTGCTTGCAGTATTTTCTCCTTGACCTGGGAGCTCTGGAATTTGGTGACAATGTTCCTAGGACTTTTGGTTTTCGGATCTATTTGAGGAGGCAATCTGTGAATTCTTTCAATTTCTATTTTACCCTCTGGCTCTAGAATATCAGGGAAATTCTCCTTGATAATTTCTTGAAAGATGATATCTAGGCTCTTTTTTGATCATGGCTTTCAGGTAGTCCAATAATTTTTAAATTATCTCTCCTGGACCTATTTTCTAGGTCAGTGGTTTTTCCAATGAGATATTTCACATTGTCTTCCATTTTTTCATTCCTTTGGTTCTGTTTTATAATATCTTGATTTCTCATCAAATCACTAGCTTCCACTTGCTCCAATCTAATTTTTAAGGTAGAATTTTCTTCAGTGGTCTTTTGGACCTCCTTTTCCACTTGGCTAATTCTACCTTTCAAGGCATTCTTCTCCTCATTGGCTTTTTGGAGCTCTTTTGCCATTTGAGTTAGTCTATTTTTTAAAGTGTTGTTTTCTTCAATATTTTTTTCAGTATTTTTTTTGGGTCTCCTTTAGCAAATCATTGACTTGTTTTTCATGGTTTTCTTGCATCATTCTCATTTCTTGTCCCAATTTTTCCTCTACTTCTCTAACTTGCTTTTCCAACTCCTTTTTGAGCTCTTCCATGGCCTGAGACCAGTTCATGTTTTTCTTGGAGGCTTTTGGTGTAGGCTCTTGCACTTTGTTGACTTCTTCAGGCTGTATGTTTTGGTCTTCTTTGTCACCAAAGAACAACTCCAAAGTCTGAGATGAATCTGGGTGCGTTTTCGCTGCCTGGCCATGTTCCCAGACAACTTACTTGACCCTTGAGTTTTTCATCGGGGTATGACTGCTTGTAGAGCAAAGAGTGCTTTGTTGCAAGCTTGAGGGGATGCACTGTTGATTTCAGAGCTATTTCTTTATAGCCAGCTCTGCCACCTCAGCACTGCACTCCTCCTTCCTCAAGAATCATCAACCCAGACCTGACACAAATCTTCAGCAGGCTCTTCACTCCTGCTCTGATTCGCCACTTAATTCCTCCCACCATGTGGGCCTGGGGCTGGAAGTAACTGCAGCTGTAGTTCTGTAGCTGCACCTCCCCCGCTACCCCTGGGGTGGTGGCCTAACCTCGAACTCTGTCCCCTGCAGCTTTTCCCACTAACCTTCTCTGTTGTCTTTGGTGTTTATGGGTTCAGAAGTCTGGTAACTGCCACAGCTCACTGATTCAGGGTGCTAGGGCATGTTCTGCCCGGCTCCTGGTCTGGCTGGTCCTGCTTCCTCCCATGCTGAGCTCCACTCCCCTCTGCTCCCTGCGCGATAGACCTCATCCAGCGACCATCCAGGCTGTCCTGGGCTGGATCCCTGCTTCCCTGTAGGGAGTAAATCAAAAGGGGGGAATTGTAGGGAGTTAGTGCTGACCCTGGGGCTGCTCGGACCCTAGCGCTTGGCCTGTTTCCTGGGTAAAACCAGACAGGCCTAGTAGGAGTTGGAATGGTGAGGCACCCGGAGGAAAGACTTCTGTCCCTAGCAGCCACCCTTACCAGCCCCCCTGCTTGCTCTGGTAGCCATCCTTTCTCATGCAGGCAGAATCCATTCACCAAGGACTCACAAGCCCAGAAGGAGGAACCCAGCTGGCCACTACCTAATGCTCTTGAACCAGTGCCTAACACAACAATGCTTTGGTACTTTACTTACTGAAACATCTTTGATACTTTACAAGGGCATCCTGCCCCATGCCTCACATTGCTCATACAGCTCTGATATCAGCTGGCTACATGCCTGAGCCTTCCAATGCCTCTGTAGATACTGTAGGACAGCACACTGCTTTGTTCCCATATTCCCATGGAAACCACCTTACTACAGCCCTAGTTTTTCCCATACGCTTGTAGGAAACATAGTTTACAACAATCCAGATTCTTCCCACCAGATAGCGATCTTCCCATGCTCTCATCCCCTTACCCCTTGAACACCTGCTTATGTAGTGCAAAACCCTATAAAACTGGATAATGGCTGCCAATAAATTGGAGTTGCATCTTCCCTGACACCTGCCTCATCATTGCGTACTGAAATAGGGATACTTGCTGGTCAAGGACCCCTAACACTTCCCTCTGCTATTTTGTGGGTTCTGCAGTTCTAGAATTTTTTCAGAGCCATTTTTTATAGGTTTTTGGAGGGACGTGGTGGGGAGCTCACGCAAGTCCCTGCTTTCCAGACGCCATCTTGGCCGAGCATCAGATTTTTCAAGCTGAATTTTGAGAGTCAGAATTTTGAATGCCAAGCTGACTCTGAATTCTTGGAGATGATGCTGCCACAACACACCATGAAACCACAACAAAGCAAGAGATTAACAAAATTGAAAACAAGAAAAGCTCCAATCATGTTGGTAAATAAAATGAAGAGCTGCTAAAAATTTAAAAAAAACTAATAAACACTAGTGTGATTTTTTCTAAAAAAAGAAAACGAAATTGTTTGAATCAAAGGTGAATAAAGAGAATTCATGACAAAAGAAGATGAAATAAACTATCAAAAACTATTTTGTCCAATTCCATGGCAAAAAAAATTAAAACAGAAAATGGATGAATATAAAAATATGCAGATTAACAGAACAAGACATAGAATTGGATTATTTATAAAGCTCAGTGTCAGAAAAAAAATAAAATGTGTCACTAATTAAGTTACAGAGACAAATCTAGAGGCAGAACCAGATGGATTTCCAAGTGAATTCTGTTAAACATTCAAGGAACAATTAATTCCACTATTGCACAAACTATTTACAGAAATAGAGGCCTGGGGGAAAGGATCCCTTCTAGTCTCTATGGTACAAATATGGTATTGACAACTAAACTAGGTAGAAACAAAGCAGACAAAACTATAGCCCAATAAACCTAATGAACATCGAGATAAAATGTTAAATGAAATATTGGCAAGGAGGCTACAGTGATTTCCCAAAAGATAAGTCATCAAAGGTTATGAAAATTGAGTTTTCAAAGGATGAATTGCAGAGTGTTCACAACCATAAGAAAGATTTCTCCAGATCATTAGTAATAAGAGAAATACAAACCAAACAACTTCAAGGAAGAAGAAAGTCCCCATATACACTGAAACATTTATAGCAACACTTTCTGTGATAGAAAAGAAATAGAAACAAAGTAGATTGCCATTGATTGGGGAATAGCCAAACAAATTGTGGTACATGAATACAGTAGAATATTACTGTGCTGTAAGAAATAATGTGCGTGATGAATACAGAGAAATGTAGAAAGATCTACCTGAACTGATGCAGAATGACATAAGCTGAGCCAAGAAAATGACATACATGATAATGTAAATGGAAGGAACAACCACGTACCAAAAAATAAAAAATTGAATGTAACAAAGTTATAAAGATCGAGGATGACTTGAATGAAGAGATATGAAGATATCACCCAACCCATGTCTTAGTTGAAGTAGAAGGTCCATAGGTATTACACATGACACATCTTCAGATTTTTTTCAATGTACCTATCAGTTTTGTTGATTTTTTTTTTGTTATTCTTGAAAGATACACTATTTGTTATATGGATGACTCTTTGGGAGGAGAAAGGTAAGGATACTGGGGATGACTATGATAACATAAAAAACACAACACATTGATAAAAACTTGTTTTCTTTTTTTATAAAGAGAGACTAAATTAACATACTAAAATGTCTATAAGCTATGACCTGGTTTGGATTTATGCCAAGAATGCAGGGTTAGTTCAATGTAATAAAAACTATAAGCATAATATACAATAACAAACACATCATCATACCAATAGAAGCTGAAAATTCCAGCATCAATTTCAGGTAAAAATCCTTGAAAAACATATGATTAAATGGATTTATCCTTAATATGATGAGTAGTATTTATCTAAAACCCAGAGGCAACATTATATGTAATGGAGAAAGGTAGAAGTTTTTCTAATTAAATCAGGTATAATGCAAAGATATCCATTATCATCATTATTATTTAACATAAGTTTAGAAATCCTAGCTATAAAAGTGTCAAGAAAAAAGAATCCAAGAAATACACACAAGCAAAGAAGAAACAGCTATCACTTTCTGCAGATGATATTATGAAGTGCCAAAGAGCTGACTAAAAATTAATTGAAACAATGTCTTCAGCAAAGTTGCAGGACATAAAAAATAATAATAATTGTACCTAGCATGTATATAGGACTTATTATGTGCCAGGCACTGCACTAAATGTATTGCAATGATCTCATTTGGTGCACACAGCAATTCTGGGGGGTAGATACTATTATTGTCCCCTTTTTACAGATGAGGAAACTGAGACAAACAAAGGTCAACTGACTTGCCCAAGGTCATGTAGCTAGTAAACATCTGAGGCCAGAAACTGAACTTAGCTCTTTCTGACTCTTGGCCCAGTACTCTATCCCCTGTACCATTGAGCTGCCATAGAAATCAACACCTTTATGTTACCTATAAATTTCAATATAAGATAACTTTCATGTAAAAGAATTATATTACATATATATTTATGACTCCAGCTACCAAAATACACATAAAACTATGTGAATGCAACTACAAAACATCCTTTGGGTGGGGGTAACTAGACCTAAAATACTTGGAGAAAAACTAACAGTTCATGGGTAGAGTGAGTCAATATAATACAAATGTTACCTAAATCAACTTGTTTATTCTCTGCCATGCCGATCAAATTTTTAAATGATTACTTTATAGAACTAGAAAAATGCTGAAATTCATCTAGAGCAGGTATTGGCAAATTACCTGCCAACCAGATCTGTCCCACTGCATATTTTTATATGGCCAGTGAGCTAAGAATGGTTTTTTAAATTTTTAAATAAAATTTTATTGTATTTTAACCATTTAATCATTTAACCATTCTTACCTCTTCAAAATTAGGTAAAGTGCATTTTGACCTTGAGCTATAGTTTGCTGACCCCTGAGACTCTCAAGTGAAATTTTAAAAAGGATGGGAAGTAATAGAGCCTAGCAGTACCCATTTCAAACCATACTAAAGAGCATTAATTAGTAAAAGGATTTGATAGTGGTTAGAAAATAAAGAGGTTGAATATAAAATATAATACAAAATATACATAAAGAGGTTGAAAACAAAAGTTAGAATGGACTAGGCACACAATTTACTGAAGCGAAGCAATAGAATGGCACAATATTCTATAAAGCCAAGTTACTTGATAAATACTTATTTAACAACAACTGCTAGGAGTAATGGAAAGCAGTCTGGCAGTTATTGAGTATGACCCATCAGCAGATCTCATTTCCAAGATAAATAAGGAACGAATTCAAATTTATAAGAATAAAAGCCATTCACCAACTGATGAATGGTTAAAAATATGAATAGGCAGTTCTCAAGAGAAGAAATCGAATCAATAGCTCTACAAAAAAATGCTCCAAATCACTACAAATCAGAGATATGTGAATTAAAGCAACTTCAAGGTTCAACCTCATAGCAATCAGATTGACAATGATGACAAAAAAAAAAAAAAACATGAGAATGATGACTGTTAGAAGGACTTCAGGAAAATAGGCATATTCATTCACTCTTGATAGAACTATGAATTAATTGGTCCAGTCATTTTGGAAAACAATTTGTAACTATGCTCAAAAAATCACTAAACTGTAACTAAACCTTTCAATCTATAACACAAATAGGCCCATAGTCCAAAGAAATCAAAGAAAGAGGAAAAGGATCCATATGTTGTCTATAGCAGCTCTTTTTGTCCCCAATGGAAAAATGGTCAAAAGATATAATGGGAAGTTCTCAAAAAAAGAAAAGTAAGCTATGAATAACTATGTGAAAAAATGCTCCAAATTACTAATAAGATTAATGCACTATTAAGCCTATAGCTAAAGAGATAAAAGAGGGAAAGAATCCATATATGTGTATATATATGTATACATACCTATGTAAATAGAAAATGTTCATAGCAGCAGTTTTTTATCGTAGCAAAGAACTAGAAACCAAGGAATGCCCACCAATTGAAGAACAGCTTAACAAATTATGACTTAAGAATTTAATGTAATATTATTGCACCATAAGAAATAATGGAAAAGATGGTTTTAGAATAACCTGGGAAGACTTGTATGAACTGATTCAGAGTGAAGTGAATGGAACAATGAGAACAATTTATACAATAACAACAATATGATAAAGAAAAACAACTTTGAAAGACTTGAGAAATCTGACCAGTAAAACAATCAACAATAAATTCAAAGGACCGATGATGAAGCATGCTATCCTCCTCCTGAAAAAGAAGTGACAGCCTCTAGATACCAAATAAGGTATAACTAAAGACATTTTTAGCAAAAGTCAACAACAATTTGTTTTGCTTCGTTATACATATTTGTTACAAGAGTCGAGTTCTTTTTCAGTTGAGGGGAAGACTGAAGGGGAAAATTTCAGATAAGTTAACCAATAACAGAAAAAGAATTAAAGCAGGTTACTAAAGTATTTTTTGAAAGACACAAAAGAGAACAGAAATAAGGAAGGACAGTGGAGTCAGAGGCAATCAGGACAGCTCTGAAAATATGAGATGAACATATTTAAAAAGAAAAGGAAGCTATACAGAATTATCAATTCACAGTTCCATGTATAACCATCTCTTTCTGTTTTACTATATATATGGAAATGCACAAATTATTTGGTGTTTGTCAAGCTCACAAAAACAATTTTTTAAAAAATTAAACATCATTAAACAAAAAAACAAAAAAGACTGTCAATAGTTTCCATTTCTAGTTTTTTTATTGCTAATACCTTTCAGTCATTTATTTGTTGGAGAATAACTCTTGGTCTTACACGTCTTGGATACTTAGGCTTTACCAAAGATGTCTGATGCAAAGATTTCATTTTACAGATAACATTATTTCCTTTATTCTAGCTGGTTCGTGTAAAAGCTTTTGCATTTTAATATAAGAAAAATTGCTTTATTGTATGATGATAAACTATGAATGACTTAGCTCTTCTCAGCCATACAATGATCTAAAACAATTCAAAGGATTCATGATGAAAAAAGCTATCCACCTCCAGAGAAAGAACTGATCAGGAGTCTGAATGCAGATTGAGGCATATTATTTTTCACTTTCTTTTTTTCTGTTGTTTCTTTGTCTCAGCTTTCTTTCACATGATGAATATGGAAATACGTTTTGCATGACTGCATATGTATCACCTGTATCAAATTGCTTACTGTCTCACAGGGAGAGAGAGGAGGAAGAGAGGGAGAGAAGTGAACTCAAAATTTTTAAAAATGAATGTTAGAAATTATTTTTAACATGTAACAAAAAATAAAATATTATTCAAAAAATTGTTTATATTCTCTTTTATGCTTACCTATATCCCTTGTTTGGTTAAGAAGTCTCTCCCTAACCAAAGATCTAATTCAACTCTAATCCTCTAGGCTTTCAGTACTTTCCAATCTGGCTTCTGGCTCAGCAATAGAACTGAAAGTGTCTGTTAGGTAAACAATGCTCTTGTTCAGTCTTTTCAGTCTTGTCTGACTCTTCATGACCCCATTTGGGGATTTCATGGCAAAGATACTGGAGTGGTTTGTCATTTCCTTCTACAAAACAATGCTCTCTTAGCTGCTAAATAATAGGCATTAAACAAATAACATGCAAAAGTAAATACTTGCACTTTTTAAAGATGAAAAGATAAGGACCTGAGTGAGACTGTATGTTATGCTGTTAAAACCTACACTTCAAAATTAGAAGAAAAATTAATTCATACTTATTCTTTTGGCTTAAATAAATGATAATTTAGGTATTTACAGCATGTGATACTAATGGTTGTAGCTTGTACTTTGGACTGCTTAGAGATTAACCTTTTTTCTTATTTGTAAAATGATTTAAAAATTAAGAAAGGAAAAGAAAATTACCTTTGGTTGAAATTGTCTTTAAGAACTTCAGAGTTCTAAAAGATGTTATTTACTTGATGATTCTGCAAAATTCCTATCCAAAGAGGAAAATAAACTGGGGGAGAAAAACAAGGGAAGAAGAGTTTTATACTCAAGGAGGAGTTTTCTAGTAATGACTGTGAGAGGGATGGGTTGAAACTGTAAATTATCATGTGGTAAAAAAGATCATTATCAAATAACACTACTATTTTTTTTTTAGTGAATGAAACATACATTTTTTTTATTACTAACTACTAAGCCAGAGAAATAAATCAGTCTTGAATCATATGCTTTAAAAAAAAAGCCCCAAACCTTTACTTAGGTACTTTTTAAAGAAAAATGAAATTCTATGATTCTAAGACAAAGATGAGAAGACACTGCTTGAAATTTTAGTAACCCCAACCCAAATGGTATAAACAGGCTAATAAAAAAGTATGAAATTAACGAAAGGGCTATTAATCCCTCGTACTGTTTTTGAAAGAACTCCAAAATAAATTACTCCAAAAACTACCTCAAAACTCATATATCAGTGAGCTGATCTCCTTCATCATTTCTTACATACTTTTAGTATTCCATAACATCCATACAACATAACTTATTCAACCATTGCCTAATTGGTGGGCATCCCTTCAGTTTCCAATTCTTTTCCTCCACATAATACAGCTACTTTAAATATTTTTATGCATCTGGATTTTTTCTTCTTTCTTTGATACCTTTGGAATATAGATCCAGTGACTGGGTCAAAGTGAAAGGACAATTTCGTACCTTTTTTTGCAAAGCCTACTGTTTTCAAGAAGAAGAAGAAGAGACAACACCATAGCCAATGACTTTGTGTGACACTGAAAGGAAACAGAAGCTCCACAATCACATGGCCAAGGGGAAAAAGCCTGACAGCATAGAGAGGAGCAATATCTTGAAAAGACCACATGCCCAGTAACATTGTTGCCCTGACCAGGTGTTCCCTAAGGATGTGCCTCTCCTTATACGATCTACACTCTTCCCACTGATAGAGAGAGAGAGAGAGAGAGAGAGAGAGAGAGAGAGAGAGAGAGTGTGTGTGTGTGTTTATGGAGGGGTAGGCCCCAAGTTTATCAGGAAAATGTTTGCTCACTGATGGTACTTTATTACATTTCTTTGCTTACGTGCCCCAAAATGGTTAAAGATATTCTATATCACCAACCAAGGCTGAAAAGGGCTAGAGATGGAATGAGGCCCTGAGATGGGTATATAAGATCTGAGGTTGGTGTTTGACTTTTGGGGCTCACTCATGGAAGGAATGTTGAGACTCTGGGCAAGCCACTGTAACTGCCCCCCACCCCTGGCTTTGCTAACCCAGACCCATTGGTTCTTGTCTAGTAACTATGTATTGCGATTTGATCAGATAAGGTCTGTCTGTTGATGTTTGTAATTTCTGTTTGTATTTGCCCTGAAGTTAAGGGGTCTGATCTTTTCCCCCTGAACTAAGTGTATGATATATGTATGTTTAATTAAACTGAGATTGTTAACCCCTTAAAGTTGCTTTCCTTAGAAAAGCAGATCAAAGAACCTATGCTAGCAGCCTTCTTGTTGTTGGTCTTGTGTTGGTCTTTCACCCCCAAACCAGCTGCTAGCCAAATTGTTGCTACAGGGCTACAGGCTCCAAGACAAGTCAGCTTCATCATAAGCTGTTTGCACACCTCAAGACTTTCCACCGGATGAGTCAACCCTATACTTTTCCCTTTTGCCCTAAGTTATGGATATCTCCTCTCTGAGTCAAACCAAACATAAGCCCACCCTTCATCTTCATGTTAAACTAATCACAGTCTTAATTTAGTTTTCATCACTGGTGCCTTAAATAACCAACTGCATAAAAGAGCTGCTCCTGTCCAAGGGGTCCTTGGCCATTGAGGGGCCTTGGATCCCACTTACTGGCAGTTGCTTGCTTGCTAATAAATTGGTCATGCTCTGAACTTTGTACCTCAGTTTCTCTTTATCACAGTTTTTTTTCACTGTGAAACACTTCAGCAAATGGAGACAGAGATTAAATGAATTGCTCAGCACCTATTTTAAAGTCCTGCCTCTGAGAGGTACACCTGTGTGTCCCTAGATAAGTCATTAAATTATTAGTGCTCTAGGTCAAAAAAGTGGACCACTAAACCATGCGTAATGATAAGGATCCCTGCAGCTGCACATTGACTTAGAAACCACACATATTTACCCTATTTCTCTTTTTACTAATACAGCAACACATTATAACCTAATAGGAACTACGTTTTAATCTAATTCAGACACACATAGGAATGTTGTTGGACAACTCTTTACAAACAAAATTGCAGAGATGATACTAATTGCATCGGTAGACAGAATTCCCTTACCCTAGTATTTCCTATTTAAGTCATGCTCAAGGCATTGTGCTAAATACTGGGAGTACAAAGAAAGGCAAAAAAGAGGACACCATTCAAACAATTAGCCACATCACAGATATAAACAGGATAAATTGGAGGTAATCTCAGAAGAAAGGTACTAGCATTGAGGAAGATTGGGGAAGCTTTCTTGCAGAAGGTGGAATTTAAGTCTTGAATGAGGTCATGAAAGCCAAGAGGCAAAAACAAGGGAAAACTTTCCAGGAAGAGGGAAGAGACAGTGGAAAAAAAGCAGAGTTGGGAATTAAAGGTGTCTTGTTTGAAGAATGTCAAGGAAGCCTGTGTCAACAGCTGCAAAATACATGGAGGGGAGTAAGGTGTAAGAAGACCTGTAAGGTAGGAAAGAGCCGGATTATGAAGGGAGTAAATGAGATATGTTATGTAGAAATCACAGAACCTGGCAACAGATTGGATATGTGCGGGAGGGGTGAAAGTGAGGAGTCAAGGATACCTACGTTGGGAGCTTGGGCCCAAGTTACTCAACAAGGATGGTGGTGTCCATGACAAGAATAAGGATGTTTGGAAGAGAGGGAGTAAAGTGTACAAAGATTGGAAAGGTAGGAAGGGGCTAGATTGCAAAGGGCTTTAAATGCCAATGGAATTCTATTTGATCTTGGAAACAACAGGGAGCCAGCCACCAGAGTTTTTTGGGCAGGTGGGATGATGTGATCAGAACTGGCTTTAGGAAATCATTTTGGCAGCTAATAAACATCAACCCTACGCAGCTTGGCCCTTTCTCACCTTTCACTCTTCTTACACATTACTTTCTTTTTCATATACTTTGATCTAGCCTTACTGGTCCTTCTTGCCTGGAATACAAACTTTCTTCTCCTCCACATCTTGGAACTCTTAGTTTCTTTCAAGATTCAGCTGAAATGCCCATTTCCAAGTTAAGGTTCTTAATCTAGGGTCCATGAACTTGTTTTTTAAATAGTTTGGTAACTGTACTTCATTATAATTGTCTTCCTTTGTATTCCTATGTATTTTTAATGCCTTTAAAGACATTATTCTGAAAACAGACTTCACCAGACTGCCAAAGGGATCTTTGACACAAAAAGTTAAGAAGCCTGGCTTTTACATGAAGCTTTTCCAATTGATACAGCGCTTTAGATTTTTCAAGAAGTACTTTATATATGTTCTCTTATTTGATCTTCAAAATAACTCTGAGATAGGTATTACTATTATCTCCATTATTACGGGGAAGGAAACTGAGGCTGAGAGGTCATTGATTTGTCCAATGTCATACTGATATTAAGGGTCTGAATTCAGGTCTCCCTAATTTGAGCAGTTAGGTGATACAGTAGTTAGAGCACCGGATCTGGAATCAAAAAGACTCATCTTTCTGAGTTCAAATCCAGCCTTAGAGACTTACAAGCTATGTGACACTGGGCAAGTCATTTAACCCTGTTTGCCTCAGTTTCCTCATCTGTAAAATGAGCTGGAGATAACAAGCCGCTCCAGTATCTTCACCAAGAAAACCCCAAATGGCATCCTGAAGAATCAGACACAACTGGAAAATGACTGAAACAACTTCCTGATTTAAGTTCAGAGCTTTATCTTCTATAATAGCTCTGGCTGCTACTGTCCTCCTTCCCTAAAACCTCTATTAATTTTGTTTATATGTGCATATGTATGTGTATATACGCACACATAGACATATATATATATGCATGTATGTATTTTTATACATACATTGTCTCTCCCCTTAGAATGTATGTTCAAGTGCCTGCTCACTTTTTGCCCTTGAATTCCTAGGACACAGCATTGTTTTGAACATAGCAAATCCTTAATAAATGTTTGTTAAAAGCAAGTTAGGCAAATACTACAGATAAAAAAAAACCCAGTGGTCCAAATGCAGTCACACATGGTAGTCCAGCAAACTGTATTCATATTTTCCCCTATTTAGGACTTTTGTTACTAATCCCCTCCATGTCTCCTTCTTTTGTTCAATGTGCATTTGTTAAAGACCTACTATATGCAAACCCCAACTACTTACTATTTGTTTCCCCAGTTGTCTAGCACAGTACATGGCACATAGCAGGGGCTTAATAAATGCTTATGGACTGAGTATAAATTTCAGTCCCTGCCTACAGAGCAGCAGATGAAACTGCAAGTCAACCTAATTCTAAGATTTACAAATGGTTTTTTTTTTTTTGTTAACAAGTCTATTAGGTGAGGAAGCTAAATGGGCTTTCTCTACAACCCTTGCTTTCTCTAGTTCTCTCATTTTCTGGAATGAGGCCTGTATCTGGGCAACTGTCTCAGTGAAGGTGGAAAATGCATGGGTCACCACAGAACAATTTCCTTGGCTTTTTACAAAGGTCACATTCTATGTGGGTTAGTCTGTCATTAATTTTTGACTAGGTCAGAAATTCTTAACCTGGTATCCATTAACTTGTGTTTTGTTTTTTAATATTCTGATAATTGTATTTTATCGGTTTCCTTTATAATCTTAGATATTTTATCCATTTAAAATTAAACTTCAATAAAAATTATTTTGGGAGGGTATCCACAGGCTTCACCAGAAAGGGCGCCACGTAGGACACAAAAACGTTTGATTTTGAGGGAATGAGGATTTGCTGAGTTTTCCTTTCCTGATAAGCAGACCCCTGTAAAGACCTATTTGGGGTGCAGGATCATAGGCTCATGGTTCTAGGGCTGGAAGGGGCCCCACAGGGCATCAAGTCTAACCCCCTGCATTTTACAGATGAAGAAACCGAGGCAGTTTTGTGTCTCAGGTGGAATTTGAACTCAGGTCTTCCTGCCTCCAGGTCCAGCTCCGTCCCCTGTCTACACTATGTACAGTGGGGCCAGGGGACCACAAGCACACACCGACCCACACCCTAAATTCTTGTCTTTAACTCGGAGCCGATTCTCCCCCACCCCGTTCCTCCAGTCCCCCTCTCCCCCCCGCACTCCCCATTCCCTCTTCTTCAATTTACCTCCTCTGGCTTTTCCAGCCCCCGGCTCTCCCTCCCTTAGGCAGGGGTTCCCACTCTATGGAAATGGAAGGGAGAAAATGAGTCAAGCTCAGGATGGCCGCTTCCCGAAACCACGGAGGTTAAGCGGCCCATTTGCAGAAGGGCCACGACAGGGTCAGTGCCCAATACACCCGAGTTCCAGAGCGAAGCGGCTCTGCCCCGCCCACCCAGCCCTATTCCCCGCCTCCTTCGTGTACATCACTTCCGTTTGTGGCTCCACCTCCGCTAATTGGACCCACCTCCCGGCTGAGGTTTGGTGCGGGCAGGTTACCCACAGCTGGGGTGTCATTCCCGGCCCTGGAGGAGATATTTTCTTTCTCCAGCTCCCGGTCTCAGATCCGGCGCTGGTGCGGGGTGTAGGGGCTGGAGAGCTGCCCTTGTAGTCAGGAAGAATGAGATTCAAGGTTTCTCTCTGAAGCGTTGGACGTTTGTCCTTCCTTTTTAGGAATGGGGCTGCCGTCTTGACTTGCCAGTGAATGGCACTGAAGTGAGCAGAGTTGTGCAAAGTCCTCAACCTTCCTAAGTCATCAAAGTCCAGTGGCATGACAAAAGTCAGGAGGACTGGCGATGGCCCGGGATGCAGTGGATGACCTTGGCCTCTTAGATATTTGACCAAGCTCTAAGCGCCCCCAGCTCCTGTGCCTTCCCGGCCTTGAAACAAACTGTTCTCTTGGGGGGCTGGGCTAGGCGGGGCGGGATACCGCTGACACACACATTGCTTAACTTCTCAAGATTGAGCTCTTGCTGGAGATGGAAAGCTTTCTACCCATAAAGGATCAAGACAGAGCAACCCTGGAAGAAAAGCCAGGAGGGGTTTTAAAGCCCACCAAGGGAGGCTTTGTGCTGCTCCCAGGTTACCTGCTACTTTTCTTAGAGGTGTAAAATACCTGGGGACTTTCAGCTGACATAGTACATTCTCATTTTTTCCCTTTTTTAAAAAAAATCAATTTTATTTTATTTTCAGTTCCAAATTCTCTCTGTCGTGCATCCATTGAGAATTCAAGAAAATAAAAACCTGTTAGAAATATATATACTCCAGCAAAAAAAAAAAATTCTCTAATTAGGTTTGACCAAAGGGGAAAATGGGAATATGTGTGTGTGCATGTATGTGTGTGTGTGTGTGTATATATATACATACATATATACATATATGATATATATGTATGTGTATATATGCATACATACATACACACATACATACATATACATATATAATACATACATACAGAGAGAGAGAGAGAGTTTGTGAGAACAAACCCCAAAAACTCAAATAGTTTTAGAAAGGAATTTATTTGGTCTTTTGGTAGAGAATAGTGAGCTGGGAAGGAAGTGTGGTTCCCTCTCCTTCAGGTTCTGGAAGATTTACATTATATAGGATTTAGACCAGGGTGACAGACAACGTGGTGTATTAGACCTTGATTTAGTATGTCATTGGTCATTTTCAATATAGAAAGATGAACAACAACATTTCCATAAGCATTGTTGCCTTGACCAGGTGTTCTCTAGGTATGAGCCCATCCTGCAATAACATACACTCTTCCCACTGATAGTGTGTGTGCATTTATGAAGGGGTATGCCCCAAGATGATAAGGGAAATGTTTTATTCCTTCTCTGTTTACTGATAGTACTTTATTAAAACTCTGCTTAGGCATCCAAAAATGAGTAAGGAATATTCTATATAACCAACTAAGGTTGCAGGAGGGCTACATTCTTCCAAATCTAAGTCAGGAATTGGGGTGGTGGGAAAATAGCAGTTCCAAAGATGAATTCTGTTTTCCCTTTTTGTATAAGAAAAGACTGTTAGAAGTTCTCTTTCCTTTTTGGTGGTTCAGCAGGGTAATCGAAAAGGAAGATGTTATTTGCTACCTCCACAGTAAGATCAATGCTCTGGTATCTTTTGGTGCAGTAATCAGTTGAAGTGGACTGGAGCATTAAAGAGTAATGTTCCTAGATTCATTCAAGGTTGGATAACAAGTGAATTATGGAGGGTCTAATCCAGGGGTGGAGAACCTTCGGCCTCAAGAGCCGCATTTATCCTTCTAGGTCCTCAAATGCAGCCCTTTGAACCCATACTTCAGAGAACAAATCCCCTTAATAAAAGGATTTGTTCTGTAAAACTTGGACTCAGTCAAAAAGCTGCACCCAAGGACCTAGAAGGCCACATGTGGCCTGGAGGCCACAGGTTCCCCACCCATGGTCTAATCTATTATTTCAGTTGCTTTGTGTTCACTTGGATGCTGATGGACATTTGATCTACGAGGTTATTATTGGGAAAAGAGATAGAGAACTTCTACCAGCTCCATTCTCTGGACTCCTTCCCCACCTCCTAAGTATCACCCTGAAGATATCTATATCCTGAGGCCCCAATTTCCTGATCAATGACTATATGCCTAACAGATATAAAGTATATAAGGTAAAAATAAGTCTTTGTTATTTAGCCTGTCATGTTTTCATCATTATGATATTTCCATTCAAACGAATCATTTAAGATGTGCTTCATTAGGAATAGGAAGGCCATTGAAAGCAGCCAGAAGGCTTTCAATCATATCTCCCATAATGAGACTTAGACATTGATGAGTTCTGATTCTGACATGAGGTGTTAAAATGACATTCTTTAACTTTAAGAAAGAATGAGATCTGAAATACAAATGCATTAAAATTATTCAGGTTTGATTTTTTTTAAAATTAGGCTATAGTTTCATTTTTTTAGATTTGTACAAAGATAAAAATTTGTAGCAGATTTTTAAAAAGAATACAAGAAAACTCCATTTTATGGGGCAGCGAAGTGGTATAGTGAGTAGAGCACCGGCCCTATTCCCTCATTCTCCCCTCTAAAAATCCCTCCCTTGTCCTAATCCCTCCCTTGTCCTTTCCCCCCTCACCAAACCCCTACCATTTTATTTCTTCTAAATTTAGAAGACTTTTATTATCCTCTAAACATATATTTATTGTTCCCTCTTAAACCCATCCCCGATGAAAGTAGATTACCAGAACTACCAGCCTTCCTCCCCCATCTAAATCCTCTGTATCCTTTCTTTTTCTTGCACCTCTCTTGTATAAAATAGTTACTCTTTTTAGCTGTTTCTAAATCGTTTTACTTTTTAAATTCATATCATAGTCAGGTTTATCCCCCTCTTTCTGTTCTTGTAAATCCCTTATAGTCTGTCTTTGGTACGTACCTTACGTGTCTCTTAGTTCTTGTATGTTGAATCTTCCATTAAGTTGAGGATTTTTTTTAACAAAGTCTTGAAAGTCTGGGGGTTTGTCAAATATCCATTTTTTCATTCAAGATAATACTGAAATTTGAAGGTATGATATTTTCCGCCAGAGTCCCAAGTCTTTTGCTCTTCGATATATTGTGTTCCAAGATGTGCGGTCCTTTAATGTCTCTGCAGCTAGACCTTGTGTAATTTTAATTGTGGCACCATCATATTTAAATTGTTTTAATCTTGATGCTTTTAATATTTTATCCTTGATCTGGGGATTTTGGAATTTGACTATGATATTCCTATGAGTTTTTCTCATAGGATCTCTTTTAAGTGGTGTTCAATGGATTTTTTCTATTTCTACTTCCTTGCCTTGTTCTAATGCTTCAGGACAATTTTCTTTAATTATTTCTTGTATTATTATATCAAGATTCTTTTTTTGATCATAACTTTCAGTTACGCCGATTATTTTTATATTTTCCCTTCTTGATCTATTCTCCAAATCTTTTGGTTTTTTATAAGATGTTTCACTTTCTCTTCTATTTTTTCATTATTCATGTTTTGTTTAATTATTTATTGATCTCTTATAATTTCAGTGGCTTCACTTTGCCCAATTCTAATTTTCAAAGTGTCATTTTCCTCGTTGAGATTCTGGATCTCCTTTTCTAATTGGTTGACTTTCCTTTCATAACCTTCTTGTTTTTCTTGAATTATTTTTATTTTTATTTTAGTTTTTCCTCCATCTCTGTCATTTGATTTTTAAAGTCCTTTTTAAGATCTTCTATAAATTCTTTTTGGAGAAGTGACCATTTAACGTTGCTCTTTGGGGATTTCTTTACTTCAATGTCCTCCTCCTCTGATGAACTCCGGTAGTCTCTATTCCTGGAATAGGTTTCTATGATTGGATTCTTTCTCCTTTGCCTATGCACTTTTTTTTTTGGTGGTAATAACTTGATTTTTATAATCACCTCTAGCCCTGGGGTATGGGAAATGTGCCTTTTGCCCCAGATCTTTAGTTCCCTCTAGCCTGGAACCAAAGCCAAACCTCCAACTTCCTGTAAGTGCCCACAGCCAGGGGCTTTCTGCCCCACTGCTTCTACACTCACCAGGTGTGTGTTGGTTCCTTCTTGCCCCCACTGCTCTTCAGAGCACAGCTGGGTCTGGAGTTCCTCATCAGGATAGGTTCCCGCAATCTTCCTGGGCTCAAACACACGACTCCCCTCACTATCCTGGGGTAAAAAGTTCCAGTGGCTGGGGCTGAGGTAATGTCTCAAACCAACTAACCCCAGGGCTTGCCGCTTATTGTTAAAATGGAACCTAGTCTAGATATGTTTACTCTTCCCCAGGACCAAACCCAGTCCTGGGGTTCTTCTTCTGATCTTCTCAGACTGTCCCTGGAAGATGCTGGTTGTGCCCCTATTCTTCTTTGTTTCCACCCCACTTTGTTCGCTATTTTAACTCTTTTGTGGGGGAAAATCTTGAGAGCTTGGATTTTCTGACCTACTCTGCCATCTTCCCGGAATCCTCTCCTAAATATATAACATTTTACTTCAATACTTCCTCCTTTGGAGATTAAAGGCACTGTTATTGTATCTCTAAGGAGGAATAGTATCTTGGGGAGAATTACAGTTTAAATGCTATCTGGAGTTAACTATTGTGACTGAGACTAAGTCATGCACAGATAGAGAAGACTAAGAGAACTTCTTTCCTGAGAGAATGAGTTAAACTGTCATAGAGAAAAGTGAGAGTTGGAAGAGACATTTTGAGAGAGCTAATTTAACTTTTATTCTGTGCAATAACCAATTATTCTGTGCAAGCATGCTGAAGAGAAATTTTACCATCCTGAGAGAATGGAATTGTGGTTACTCTGGAGATCCAAGTTTAAAGAAGGATCAGCAGTTGGTAAGCGGTGACTCTAGTTGTAACTTGATATATATTGTCAACATATTTATCCACTTCTTTGCATTTTCTGTTATTGTTAAATTATATAGTTGTAAGGACAAGCAAAGTGGGACTTTTTGCTGGTTTTTTCTTTTGGAGTTCTAGTTCTCAGCACTAAGGCAATCAAGTGCCTTTGATTGAGTCTTGCCTTTGATTGAATCAAAAATCTTTGATGACCTGCTTAAGTCACAAGGAAGCCTAAGTCACATGAGTTTGAGTCACATGGACCTGGGTCATGAGGGTTGTGCTGCCCTCTGACCCTGAAGAGGTGTATATATACTCTGAGGTTAGCATTTTGCTTTGGGGCTCACTCATGGGAAGAGTGTTCATGTGATGAAGCCAGACGAGATTCTGGATAGCTGTTAAAACTTTGAAAACCCAGATGTTGGTGCTTCTCTCTCTCTGGTAACTACGTATGTATTGTTTTGGTCAGACGGTTAGAAGCCTTGTTTGTTGATTTGTGTTTGTTTTCTCTATTTATAATTTCCGCTTGTAATTTCTGTTTGTATTTTCTCTAAAGTTCAGGGTGCTGACTTTTACCCCAGAACTAAGTGAATGATATATGTATGTTTAATTAAAGTAAGATTGTGAACCCCTTAAAGTTGCTTTCCTTTAGAATAGCAGATCAAAGAACCTTTGCTAGCAGCCCTCCTGTATGCTGGTGTTATTGGTCTTACACCCCCACAGCAGCTGCTAGTAACATTGTTGTTACAATAGTTGATTATATGTTAATTTCAATCCATCATACTGCTGCCAGATTAATCTCTTTCATATTCCACTTATATTCCATTGTTGCTCTATTCAAGAAAGAATTTGCTCTGTAATCACTGTTAATTGCCTAATTGGGGTTTCCCAATAAATTGGTCATGACTGACCAGTTGCTTGTGAAGTCTGATCAGTTTCTTGTCAACAGGATTTTTTACGTAGCCAGTCTCTAACCTGAAAATGCTTGGAACTGAACAAAGCTGGACTAGAGATGGGAGTGCCAGTTATCAGGTAGTTTAACCAATCAGTTTCAGAGTGAGGAATGTTCTCTTATCTGAAGTAAAAGCACAGATTATATACTTTTTAAATTTTTTTGAAAGGGGGAAGGCAGGGCAATTGGGGATAAGTGACTTGCCCAAGGTCACACAGCTAGTAAGTGTGTCAAGTGTCCGAGGACGCATTTGAACTCGGGTCCTCCTGACTCCAGGGCCACTGCTCTACTCACGTGCCACCTAGCTGCCCCTACAGATTATATACTTAAATCACGACTGGGGAAGGAGGGGAGAATGGAGGTTACAAACTATCATGTAGTGATTGCCCACAAGAAACCTGGGAGGAGGGGAGAAGGGGGATTACAGACTATCATGTAGTGATTTCCCACTAGAAACCTCAAGTCTCACACTACAATTCTGGAGTTAAGTCTTTGGGTGTTGTGACCACCTCCCCTAAAGTACAGAGCCAGAGTTCTTGACAAGAACAGGTTCTACAATCTTTGATTCACTTCACTTATAGTCCAGTGATTGTGAGTATTGTCAGAGTTTTGATTAATCAGTTTAGGCTGCATCATGAGCTCTGATTCCCAAGCCAGAAAGTCAGCTCTTAAGAAAACTAAGTTATTGGTATATTCATTACACATATCATATTGATTAAAATAAAAATTAGAAATTCCCTCCTCATTCCCTCCTTTTGGCTAAAAAGGTCAGAATGACCCTTGAAGGCCGATAAGGAACATGCATTTGATACACAATTTTGAAAATTTTCTTGATTATAGAAATTTGGTATAAAAGGAAAAAAAGAGGGACTTAGTTGTCATATAACAGGGGGAAAACTCACTTAACTCTGTTTGATTCCAGGCATAAGTCATATCTGACAGCCAATTATGTAGTTACAGAGTGTTAAAGTAAGGCACAGGATTAGCCAGGTGGGAATTTTCCTTTTCCAGAAAGGAAATAACACAAAGGGGAAATAAAGTCAGGAGGATCCTATCTAGGCTGTGTCCTAAATCATCCTCACAAACTTTCCCAGGAACAGTCCAAAGAACTGCCACACATGCCATTTTCTATTACTGGCTTTGTGACAATTTAGACAACTATCCCTGAAATCAAAGCTCAAAACAAATCATAATCGAAGGAATTTTTACCTTGAATAGCAAAATTTTCATTAATCATAACTTAAATCATGACTTAAGGAGATAAGTACAATACAAAAGTGAAAGAAAAAAACTGCTACTTCCATGAACATTAAGTGATTGAGGGGACAGTGACAAGGAGAAAAAGGCTTAGTTCATAGAGGGAATAACTGCAAACTTCAGCCCATGTCCAGGTTCTTGGGTTGGTGGTCTATATCAGCTGTCATCTTCTTCTCATCTTGGGGGTCTTAAGAACAGCTGTCCCCCTCAGATGTTGACTGCTTCAGAATCCATTTAGTCTTTAGGGTCAGGTCACCTTCAGGTTCTGAAGTCCAAGTACACAGTACTGCCCTTTTGAGATGTAACAGGTGGATCCAGGTTTCCACTCCCTGGAGTTTGGGCCTTTCCGTGGTGGCTCCAAGAAATGTTTTCAGAAGTGACGTTTCCTGTAGACCTAGTCACTGGGTTGGATCAGGATCTGAGTTTTGGTTAGAGTTTTAACCAAGGGAACTATGAGAGAAGTTGCTAAGTCTCTGATAGTTTCTAAGCCAACACAATGCAGTATTGTAGGAGGGAGCCTTTGGCTGCTATGCTTCCCACTCATGGGTACAGTGGCATTGGGCATCCTGTTACTATCTCATAGGGACTGAGCTTATGGGAACCAAGAGGTCTAGACCTAAGGCTTAATAACAGGGCTGAAAGAAGGGCTTTGGGCCAGGGGATACCAAGCTCCTCAGAGAGTTTAGCAAGGGAGGTTTTAAGTATCCCATTAACTCTTTCAACAATTCCTGATTACTGGGGTAATAGGCACAATGCTGAGTACTTAGCCAGGATGAAAGTAGCTTAGCTAATGAAGCTCCTGTGAAATTGATGCCTATATCACTATGTATCTCTTTAGCAACCTACCCATAATAGAATGATTTTTTCTAAGAGGATTTTTGCTACCCCAGAGGCCATGGCAATATGAGAGGGAAATACTTCCACCAAGTGGGAAAACATACAGACCATAACCAAAGCATATTTGTATCCAAGGGCAGGTGGCAATTGGATAAAGTTGATCTGCCAGGTTTCAAAGGGTACATCTGGGAGAGGAAATTGTCCATGGGCTGGCTGCAGAGGCTTGGGTGCATTGTGCTTGGGGCAGGTGGGACACATCTCATAGGCAGTGACAGCAGCTCTGTGAAAACTCCTCCAACAGTATTTTCGAGCTAGGTCCACTAGCTTGTCGGGTCTCCAATGGCTGAATGAATAAAGGTATTCCATCATAGAGAAGAATAAGTTCTTAGGGAGTACTATAAGTCCATTTGGGTAGATCCATCGTCCTATGTCTTATCAAACTTACATCCCTCCTTTTGAAGCTTATCTTGCTTTTTTTTTCTTTTTTGGGCAGTGGCTATCTCTTCTTTTGTTAGACTAAGAGTCTTAGGCAGGCCTTCAGACTGAGATGGATATACTAAGGATGTGCTTATGGGGACTTGTACCTAAGGAAATTGAGGAGTTAAAACTGCAGTTTTAGCTGCTTGGTCAGCCAAGTCATTTCCATGGACATAAATGCTGCTTTCTTGACTGTGTCCTGGAATTTTAATTACTGCTACAGCTTGGGGAAGCAGTAAAGAGTCTAATATATGGGAAGCCCATTTCTAATGTTTAATGGGCTGTCCTAAGGAGATGAGGAAGCCCCACTGTTTCCATAGCATTCCAAAGTCATATTCCAAAGTTTCATCCTCACTTTCCATCTCAGGTGGGTAGATGGTAGGATTGAATGCACTTACACCAACTACATTCTCAAATAGCTGTTATATACAAGCCTCCTCATACTTGGTTTTGAAGAGTCCCCTACAAGAAAAGAATTGAGGCTGGTTGAAACACCTCTTCCATTTTCCTATCATAGATGTTTACTGACGCCCCCTCCCACTCAGCAGCTTACATGGTCATCACTTCCACCACCCTAGACTTTTGATAAGTCAAAAGTCACTCCTCAGGATAAGATTGGGAACCCTGTCTTATGGCATCAAGTATAAATTCTTCTCCTTAATTTCTGAAGTTCCCCTAAGTTGGCTCTTACCTATCTAGATACTCAAATGGATGTGTGACCACATCAATTTGACTTTTCCCTCCAAGATCACAAGTATCCATGTCTGTCTACCCTTTTTGCCAAAGCAAGTCCACCCAAAAGGCAAGAGACGATCTTGGCTTTCTCCAGACATCTCAAAGAATACAAGTGGAACACTTAGGCTATCTACTCTCATTCTTGCCATGTGACCAGCCCATCTTCTTATCCTCTCATACATCTCTCTGATGACATATCTTAGTACCCTCCATGTACAATCTTATTTTCCACTGTTTCCCAACAGAATTTTTCCATGTCATCCATACAGATGTAACTATGTCACTCACTACTCAAAAAAGTACACAAGCTCCTAATTTCCTCTAGGATAAAATAAAAAATTCTGAGCCTGGAATTTAAAATCCTTCATGATCTTTCTCTTACCTCCCTTTATAGTCTTATTGTATACTGCATACTCTTCTTCACATATTCTCCATAGCTTCCTTCAAGCCATAGCTCAGGTGCTTCCTCCTAGATTAGGATTTTTTAATCCTCTATTTTATCATCACTTTTTCCCTCTTGAAATTATTTTGTATTACTTTGTAAATACATTGTATTTACATATGTATGTGTAGAATCTAAGCTCCTTGGGAGCAGAGACAATTTTATTTTATTTTATTTTTGCCTTTGTATCCTTAGAATTTAGCACAATACAAATTCCTTCCTTTTCACCTATCTAAATCTTACCCAACTTTTAAGACCTAGCTCAAATCCAATCTTTCCCAAAAAGCAGTATGGTGCCATGAAAATCATATTGAAGTTAGAACACAAAATCTGAAGTCATGGGACCTGATTTCAAATCATGCCTTTACTGCTTATTACGTTTGTGACCAAGTCATTTAATTTTTCTGTGTCAAGATATTAGAAGACACCCAGTTTTCTAGCGCTAAGGCTCAGCAAGCAAGCTGTGCCCTCAGCTTGGCATAACAGCACCCTCTGGCAAAATCACATCATTGTTATATTGCTTTGACCAGCACCAGGTGTTCTCTGAGCTCAGACAAGCACCTGCTATATCCACGTTCAGGTCTTGAAGCCTTGCTACGAATCAAACTTGTCTCATTGTTGCTGTTACCCCTCACTGTTAGGGCTACAACTCACTGCGTAACTATAGGTATAAATATTGAGATCTCCCCATACTGCCTTGGGTTCCCAGACTAGGGGCAGGGGTCTGGCACATGTGTCTTTGCCTCAAGCCATTTCCCTCACTTTGAAATTAAACTTCTGTTTGATTCCTGACTCTTGTGTCTCTAGCCTGCTCTGTTAGGCTCCAGCCACCCACAGGTTAGAGGCTGGTTCCATCCGGTTAACATCTGGGTCTCAGTTTAATCATCTGTAAACTGAAGAATTTGGTCTAGATGACCTTTCAGATCCCTCTAACTCTCAATTCATGATATATGAAACAAAACCCCAAAGCATTACCCTACTACTGATACCTGTAACCCTGCCCCTAAATTCCTATTTAACTTATCATGTATTCCACACTATTTGCACTTTGATTGATTGATAACATTTGATTTTAAGTTTTTAATAGGTCTCTAATTATTCTTTAATTTTGCAACTTTTACCCATTGTTGCTAAATGTACCCTCAAGGAAAACAAGTATAGTTCCTCTTCCTTCAAATATGTGAACACAGCTACCCTCTACCCTTATTTTCTCTTCTCCAGGCTAAATGTTCCCTATTCCTTCAACATTATGAAATGAACTCAAGGCCCTTCACCATCCTATTTGCCCTTATTAATGAACAACTTATCAACGGCCTTCCTAAAATGTCCACAGAACTGAACAAAATATTACAGATGTGGTCTGACTATGGCAGGATACAAAAAGGTCTTTACCTTCCATTCTGTATGCTGTGTTTTTTAAAATGAAGTTTAAAGTTGATGACTTTTTTTTTTACTGCCACTACTGAATCACATTGAGTTTGCAGTCCAATTAATCCCTAGATCTTCTACACACAAGAATGTTGTTAGTCACGTTTCTCCCACCTGTATTTATGAAGTTGATTTTTTTGATCAAAATATAGGAATACACATTGATTTCTATCTAGTTCCATAAGCTAGATTTAGTCCAATATTCTAGTCAACCAAGATTCTTATTTTGATATTCTAACACAGGCATACAATATATTGCCATTTTTTCTAGATTTGAGTCATCTTCCAGGAAGGTAAAGGGTCCAAAGATGAATATACTCTTTTCCTAAAGACATTTGTTCAGTATTGCAAGCATTTTTGTGGTTCCCAAGGGAATAGGCTCTTAATTATAAGCCAACCTTTAGCCTCTGTACCCTGTTTTCAACCATTTAAAGAAATGATTACCTAAGAGGAGGGAATACTACAGAGTCTTAAAAAAACACAGCTTTACACAGGGAAGATGAGAAAAAAAGCCACTTATTTCATAACTATGCATGGGTACGCATCAGGGACTCTATGTTCTTCAGATCATAGACGTGGACTGGTGCTTCTAGGGAGCCATTTTATTGCTTTAACTGCTATAAAAGCCTGGTGGACAAGGCTCCTTCTACAGGCTGCATCTGGCCCCTCGCTTATTTGCCCCATGGGACAGGAGAAATTGCCCAAAGAGCTATGGTATTTCAATTTGTCTAGAGTTGCAAAAATGCTTAGGCACAATATATTAGAAGGCCACAAGGTGGCAGTATAATTCTGTAAGTGTGTGAATTGATGTGCGTATTGGTGTGGGTGTGAGCTGGGTACACCTGTGTCTCCATTTTTCCTTTATAAATGTTCATTTAAATGAATATAATTTTTAGACATGTCTGCCAACATATCTGTCACTTTCGTACTCTAGAGCTAAGTTTGTTAGTCTGGGTGCTGTGATCATCAGTGTGGTTTAAAAAAACTTTCAGTGTCACAGAATGAAATAAACATTATAGCAATAGTCTATACCTCCATGCTTAAATAGCCCAGCCACAACACTGGCAGACTACCCCCCCCCCACATTGATGTAGGTTTCAAGCAAAAGAGAAATTGCAAATTGGTAACTATATGAAAAAATGTTCCATATCGGTAATAAGAGAAATACAAATGAAGGCAATTCAGAGGTTTCATCTCAGACCAGCAAACTGAAGCAAATTGACAAAATGGCAAAAAGTGGGATAGGGCTTTTGAAATCAGTCACAGTAATGGAGCTGTGAATTTTTCCAAATACTCTGGAAAGCAATTTGGAATTATGCTAAGAAAATGACAAAAATATTCATACCCTTTGATTCATAGATCCTACTAAGTAGCTAATCCCCCTAAGACAATTACAAAAAAGAAAGATGCCATATACACCATAATATTTAGGGTAGCCCTTTCTGTAGTTGCAAAGAACTGAAAATAAAGTGGATGTTCACAGATTAGGGAATAGCTAAACAATTTGTGATAAGTGAATGTGATAGAATATTGCTGTGATGTAAGAAATAACTATAGTGAATTGTGCTAAGAAAGTTACTCAAATATTCATACCCTTTGATGGGTATGAAAGTGGGAGAAGCATAACTAGCAGAGAAGTATGGGAAGACATGAGTTGATGGAAGATGAAATAAGCAGGACAGAAACCAAAATACACAATGATAATAACATGAAAATGGGAAGAAGAATAAAAGGGCAATAGAGAGTTAATATTATGAAATTATAATGACCAAGTTTTGCCCCCAAGGGAGAACTGTGAGAATGCGCCTCCTTCTCTTCTTTGAAAAGATGGCAGTGTCATGATAAAAATCTTCAATGAAAAGAAACTGAGGCACAAAAGTCCAAGCATAATCTAATAATCTATCGGCAAGGCTAGCAGCTGCCAATAATAGAGGTCAGTGTCCATCATCACCCCTCCCCCCATCTCCCACATACACAGTGATCAAAGACCTACCTTACTGGTAGGTTGACACCTTTACTGGTGTCAACTAAATTAAGACTATGATTGGTCTATAATTATGCTGACTTGCAAAAGTGAGAGGGGGCCTCCAAAATCCATAGTAACAAGGAAAACTCAGAATTCAACATCCTCTGGAAAGTTCTCAGCCACATTCTCCTCCTCCCTCCACTCCTTTACCAGAGAGACCCAGTGCTAGGAAAAACATCTGACCAGGTTGATCCATCTTCCATTCATCTTCACTATCTCCTTCAGGAGACAGGTCCAGTCTCAGTTGTATGCACAGTCTCTTGCACAGTTTCTTCCAAACTTTTCTACCAAGGCCTATACAGAATAAATACAAATCTAAGCCCTAGAAATTGGTTACATTGATTACTAAAACCCTCAACTATTAATCTATAATCAATAATAATTTCACATTTTCTCCCCTCCCTTTGATTCTATGGAGCCATATTTCCATTGAATTGATTTGAAATTGATATGATCAGGCATGATCAGACTCCATTGGAATTATATTAGTAATGAGGCAATGGAAAAAAAAAAAACAATTACAAGGTTTGACATTTTATACAAGGCCAGCCATGAGAGGTTTGATTATTACTGGTGCTGGCTGACTATTACAAATGGCCCAGCAGAAGGTGACTTAAAAGAATAGAGACTCCCATGACTCAGGAGTGCTTTGGTAGTAGGGCCTTGCTACTATAGCCTACCCATTGACAAAATTCTTTAGGGGCAGTCCCCTTCGGTAAGTTAACCTTACAGAGAAAATGGCACATGGGAAAGGTAAAATTTACATGTGCTACTCCTAATGTCCATTTAATCTGCAGTTGAGTTTTGGATGTCTCAAGTAATTGTGTGGTCCCTGGAAACAATTTCTTATGGTCTCATTCTAGAGTAGGTCTTAGGTGATGGCAGCTTTAAAGGTGTATCTTCAAAGATGGGCCTCTTGGCTGACAGAGAGGTTCCTAGGTGTTCCTGCCTTTTACAAAACAGATCTTAATAATACAACTTAGTAACATCAAATTAGGAACCCACACCTGAAACTTTAGAGTATTTAAGTCCTGAGTATCTCGGTGTTTCATCCAGACCTTGTATTTTATATGATCACTGCTACCCATCCTAAAAGAAATGTATCAGGATCTGACATAAAATGAGCCCTTATCAATCTTTGTTTTAGAATTAAAACTCATAAAAGGAAAAACTTAAGGCTTCAATAGGCCAGTAGACCAATGTATATTCCATGAAAGTCATTTGTATTTGAGAGTCAATGATATGCTCTATTTGATTACAAAATTTTTTACATTTATCTTTATCTAAATCTGATTCCAATTTATTCCCCCTCCCCCCTAGGAGGATATTATGATTATATTAACATAATGAAAGAATCTTGTAGTATTGATCTCCTATAAACTAAATACCTTGTCCATTAATGTCAGGGAAGTGTCTTCTCTATTGTTAACAGGCTTATAATGGTCTCTATTATTTGTAATGCAAATGACAATTTAAAATGATTCCTAATTATAATAGTTTTCTATACTAGCCTATATTATTCAGTGAAAAGTCACCAATAGAGTTTATCTCTTATGTTTATTACAATGAAAAAAATGAGGTATCATTATACACTTGTCCTTATGCATGGAATTTGCTATAAGATTAAAAAAGGGAAGGTGTGGACATAGCAGTATTATGTCACATAGTTCCATAGTTCCATTTGATTTCAGCCATGGGTCATGGTAAACAGCCAATCACACATGAAAGCTCATTAGGAGCCAGAGAATATCACAGCCTGCCTCAGATATACCTAGGTGGTAAAATGTCTTTGTTTACCAAGAGGGGGAAATTAAGTCAGGAAACTCTTACCTTCACTTTCAAAAGGTTGTTCCCTCCACTTTCCCAGAGGCAGTCCTCAGACTGCAGGAGAACGTGGAATTTCCTTTGAATGCTAAGAACTAGCGCCCTTATGAGAGGTCAGACACTTATACCTGAAATCAAAACTTAGAATAACAGCAGATTAAAGTCCCAAGAGACTTTTCCTCAAACAACAAAATTTCACTAATCACAGCTTAGAGCTAGGTTATTGTTATTTTTCTCTTAATAAGCATCAGGACATTCTATTGATCTTTCATGTAAGAATAATTACAGTCTGAACTTATACTCATACATAGTATATATCAGTTCACACACAGAAAGTAGTTGGTTCAAAAATGTAGCTTCACTACATACTAATTATTAACAGATACAATTTCATGATTTTCTAAATGATATTAAATGAAACTCATTCTTTATTTAAAGTTAACTTGTGATTTTTTCCACTTCGTCTAGGAGAAGTCCTAGTTCCTCAAACTGCAGTGTTTAGGACTGTCACACTGTCAAGATTGGTAAGACTTTATGACCCAGCCTGACTAGAAAATTCAAAGGAACTTCACAAACAAGGATCATTTTAGGAGGATTTTGCTACTCTTTTCTCTCAGTAGCAAGTCATTATTATTGTTTACTAATTTAAAATAAAATGTAACCCTTTAAATATATAACAGTTGCCAAACATTTTCGTCACATTCTTTTAAGATTTCTCACAATAGCATCCAGATAAAGAAAAGGAAGTTACCTTTCTAATGGCATTTCTGATACAATGGTTTCTCAAATTTCAAATTTCACAGTACAAGAAAGATTTTAGTATTACTAATCAGGTGACATTAATTCAGTAAAGTCATTTATCTTGTTATTCCTGGTGTATTTATACTAGTTACATCTTAATTCAGTATGTCAGACTTCTTGGTTTGTAAAGCTTAATTTAAAGAGTTTCAGATCTATGCATTCTGTAGGACTTAAAATGTTTAGCTTATTATGTTTCAGTTGTAATTTTGAATCTCCGAAATGTATCAGCAAATTTATTAACTTTCAGTGTCAATTTTTTAAAAAGCACTTTTTAAGTGGCAGAGCATTTTGTCCAATTGAATTCCTATGAAGTCTGAATATTACAGTGCTCATCCTTTGCACAAGCCAGGCACTGTTTAAGATTTCACAGTTACATGCTTCTCCCAACAATCCTCTGAGGTAGGCATAAATATTTCATCTCACTGTAAATAAAACCACTTTATATTTTAGTTTTAGCACAAAACTTCAACCAGATCAATTCTCGATTTATAATTACTAATGGCAATATTAAATCTCAATTTCCCAAGGCTCTACTGTCTTCAATTAGTTCACGTTAAAAAAAAAATTCGTGGTGGCACTCTCAAGTTCCCCAAAACTGTTTTTTTATTTTTGAAAATCACTTAAACAGCTGTATGTAAGGTGGATTTTAGTGTTTGTAAAGTGGATTTTTGTTATTCTTTTTTAGAGTTTAGTTTCCCAGGGTCCGTGGCCATAACAATCTCTAGTTCCCAGGTTTGTGACTTGTAAACATCTCTACCCTGCTTGCACAGAGTTATATAATGATAAGTAATATTAACATTTGTACTTGAAATTCTAAGTATCCACTGTGACTGTGTAGTGAGATATAACAGTGACATAATGTAAACTTGTGGGGTTATTGCTAGTAAATTGTCTTATTTATCTGCTGCCCTATAAAGCAAGTGTACACTGGTCAGTAAGTGGGGAACCCATAGGGATTTGGGATTTGAGTAATGCATAGAAGAATGCATGTACCTGCCTCAACTAGTCCCCATTGAGGCTTAAGTGATTCAGGGGAATGCACAAGGTGGAATGCTGTGCCTGTCTCGACTGACAGCATCAAGATGTGGAGTAGATTCTCTCCCCCTTTTTTGCCCACCCCTGAGAAAAGGGTGATTGTGGGATCCTGTAGGAGTTGGTGCTCCCATTATCAGGAACTCCCTTTGAGAAGACTATACTAGAATAAAGTAAGCTAGCTGATTTAACCCCTTATTGTGTCTCCATTCCTGTCTTCCTGTCTGCCCAGATCAAGAGTTAACCTGTAGTAGTGCTAGAGAACCTGCTAGCATCCACCTGTCTTACGTTGGTGTAGTCATTGTTATCTCCTGCCCTACAAGAGCCAAATGAATTCCATTTATTTTCCTAACTTGAGAGGGCAGATAAAGGGCACATTTCTCTTTACTATGAGGCTTTTTGGTTATAACCCAGGTAGGAAAAGCTACTATTTTTTTTTTAGAAAAGCCTCTAGCACAGCTATTTAAACCAGACCAAAGAAACAATATTTTCTCTATCAATCAGTTAATTTGTATTTGTTAAACTTCATTTAACCCTTCAAAGTCTTATGAAATTTCTTTTATACTCTTATACTGATTGTGAAAGGGAGACGTGCAATACTTGTCAAAGACACATTTCTTTAAAAATTCCTCGAATCTTTTTTTATTTCAGTAGGATCAAAACCCTTCCTCAAATCTCCTTCTCCAAACTTCTAAAACCTTCTACTTTACCCTCCGTTTACAATGGTGTCAGTGCAAACAGACTCCAACTTTCCTTTAACTCTCTACCCAGTCTTCTCTCATCCGTACTTGCTTAAACTTTCTTCCTTTGTTTCTTTTTTTTATCACTCCAATGGACTTTGTTTAAAGCCCTCCAAAACTGTACCTTTCTTGTTTCCTTGTCCAACACTTCTCTTACTTTTTTCTATTTACTTAATGCCTCTACTCTTTAAGGCTGTCTATAGACTTAATCTTTACTCCACTGAAATTTTCCTTCCAAACCAATTAATTGCAATACTGTTACAGTTTGGGATTCTTAAAGCCTTATAAGTGCATAGTTCATTCCAATTTTGAGGCCTTTTGGGCAATTAGAATTGGTTGGAATCATGTAGTTTTTATAATTGATAGTCAAATAAACCCAAATACGACTCACTTGTCACAATTGCAAAAGTTAAGGTTCCTCTTAATTCCTTTTTGTAAAATGTCACGTATTTCAGTAAGCAGGATGACTTTGGAGAAGTCATCTATTTCTTTCCCAAAGTTAACCTCTTTTATGTTACAGAAGTATTTATCCTCTTATTTCACAGAGAACTTTACTTGGCAATAATTAGGGGGATTAGCCAGAGACTAATCATAGTTTCTCAGTTTATGGTCTATTGTATAAAAGCAACTTTCATTTTGGTGCTGGTACTTTGTGACATATAAAAAGTTCAAGAGCCATAGTTTCTGAGTAATTAATCATTTTATTAACCATGCTAGCATATAATTAATAAAAGGGTCAGTGATGCTCTCAAATGCCAAAGAGCCCTCCTGCAACACACTCAACCCTTATATGCCCTTGGAAGAGTGGAAGTTCCTGAGGGTGGCAATGATTCTGATTAGTTAACAAATAATGAGAGAGAATGAATATTATAATGAAAGGTAGACTTATTCTAATGAGGGATTGGAAGACATGACTTTGGTCATGTCATTTACTTCCAAACTACCCCCACCCTATGGCAATCTAATCAAAGAATTTATCCTCACCTAAAACCTCAGTAGAACACAATGGGCTTCCCCACCTGGGTGAGATCTGGACAAGATTGAGGAGAAAGTTAACCCAATCCCATTATCAGAGATGTCTTTCAGATGCTGGCTTGGCCTGGTAGAAAATAAGGTTTTAGAAAAGGATAAATCTGGGGGCACCTAGGTCATGCAGTGAGTAGAGCACCAGCCCTGGAGTCAGGAGGACCTGAGTTCAAAGTTGGCCTCAGACACTTGACACATTCACTAGATGTGTAACCTTGGACAAGTCACTTAACCCCAATTGCCCTGCCCTCCCCCCTCCAAAAAGGAGAGGAAAAAAAAGGATAAATCCTGTGACTCTCCAATATTAACAACTAATTATTTAATAATCCTTTCTCTCAACTTAAAAGTGCCTCTGTCATCCCTGGATAAATAGGTAGGCTACCTTAACTCCAGGATTTGTGAGGTAGGGTGGGTACTACTGCTTCTTGCTCCCATTTTCACTTTTAAAGGGATATTAAATGGGAAATCAACATTGAACAATCACAAGTGGCCCTGGGGAGGCTTAATTAATTAATTAGGACAATCACAAGTGATCCCCACACAGACACTCTTATGAAAGAGAACTATTGACTCATGGGGCATCCCCTAGTCATCTTAGTCAAGGTCCTAATTCCCTGCTATAAGACTTGTTACCTTTAGCCAATTATTTAGAAATGCAGTCCTCAAGATTGGCAAACCCTCCTACTAAGGTTTTATCCCTCAGGAATTCTTTTCCAAGGGGTCATATGGTTCAGCTGTATCCCTCAGCCCTTGCTCTTTACTTTGACTCAGTTTACCTGGCCACATAGATGTGACTGCCTTGGGAGCATAGTCACAGACTGGTCCTTGGCTCGTTAATCTAATAAAACCCAGGTATTCCTCACCAGATGGTCCCTCTCAGATACTGGTGACATTCCAAACAGTGGGCCTTGCTATCACAGTACCATGTTCAAAACAGCCTCAATTTAACTGTTACATATTTGTAACAGAACTGGTTTCTGGGTCATGACTTATAGGGTTAATAAGGAGGCCCTGATTACTGCATTACTGTTTGGAAAATGACCAAATGATTACTCAAAATTTTTGTCATTCCAGATGAATGTTATATTGCCTTGGTGACCTGTCACTTTGAAAAGTGATTCCTGGCACTACAAATTTGCCTTAACTCTCCCCATTGTGTTTTACTTTATCTTTAGAGTTTTCTGATAAAAGCTCAGAGGCCTCTTATAATGTTCATCATTCTACTTTTGTATAAAAATGGTCTAAGTACCTAATTCTTTAGATTGCTAGAAATGTAAATCTCTTTCTTCCTGGTAAGGAAAAATGTTCTATCTTAATAAGTTTCTCCCTTCTTTATCAAAGACTATGATACACAGAGCAGAAAACTTCTGAATGGTTTATATCTCCCACTCAGAAGATTACCTTAGTTCAGAGGAAATTTAGCTTGGAACCGAGAAGCCAGTCCAACCTCTAGGACAGAGATGTTTCTGTGGAGAGGGCCTCCCGGGATGGAGGTCCCATCACTCAGGTCCTACCTAGGTGGCCAATTGTTGTGATAAAAATCTGAGATAAAGAAAACCTAAGACACAAAAATCCGAGCATAATCTATTAGCAAGGCTAGCTGTTGCTATTAATAGGAGTCAATGTTTCCCCTCACCCCAGTGACCAAAGATCCACCTTGCGATCAGAACAGTCTTTTATACAGTTTGGTTATGTAAGTCCAACACTGACACTAAGTTTACTAAGTGGGGTGGGGAAGGGTATACAGAGGGGACACTATTGATTATGATGCTATTAACACTAATTGTCAGCATGATGGAGGACTGGAACCTTATATATTTTACACAGTTATTTATATATTTATATGTTTTATCTTCTCCCCCCCTCAAAAAATCATCCCTTATAAGAAAAAACTTTTAAAAAGGGAGGAGGAAACAATTCAGCAAAACTAAACAACAAATAAGCCAAGTCTGACACAAACATACATTCTATGGAACATGTTTCCATTGAATTGAATTCCAGTACTCTCAGGTTCTCTTCTTATCCCCAAATTCAAAATGGGTTCTTAGGAAATACTCTGATAAACTAATTCACACTTAAGCGTAAATAACTTAAAAGACCTCATGTGTTATCCCTTCATAGGAGTATTTTTATTTCAGCAATTCTTAACTGGGACTCAGCCCCGCTCCTGCCTATAGCCTAGGACCTTAACACACTTAACTAAAAAATTAAAGCCATTCTCTGAGAGGTGCCTCCTCTCCTCCTCTCACATCGTTCAGACCTAGAAGTGGTATTGCTGGATCAAAGGGTATGCACAGTTTTATAGCCCTTTGGGTATAGTTCCAAATTACTCTCCAGAATGGTTGGATCAATTCCCAACTCTAATAATAATGCATTAGTTTTACAATTTTCCCACATCTTCTCCAACATTTATCATTTTCCTGTTTTGTCAACATGAACTATTTCTGATAAAGTCATGTTGGGTCTTTGTAACCACCACTTCCCTTTCTAATTCTAGAATTATCCGAAGAATTTAAATAAAACTCATTGACCTATAGCTTGCAGATCAGTTCTTTTTCCTTTTTTGAAAAGTACTATATTTGCCTTTCTCTAACTTTTTGATATAGGGAGTGGCATCTTTTCTATTTTCCATGATCTTTCAAATAATCCTAAGGCTGGGTCAGTAATGACACCTTCCAGTTCTTTTAGGACCTGAAACTATAGTTCATCTGAGTCAGGTAACTTGAACATATCAAGTGCAATTACTATTAATATACCAACTGCAAAATTACTATTTCTTGGGAGCAGCTAGGTGGCACAGTGAGTAGAGCAGCGGCCCTGGAGTCAGGAGGACCTGAGTTCAAATCCTACCTCAGACACTTGACACACATACTAGCTGTGTGACCTTGGGCAAGTCAATTTCCCTGCCTTCCCCCCTCACAAACAAACTTACTATTTCCTTTTTATCTTGGATATCAACTTCCTTTCAGTCATTTTTGTTCTGACACTTCCAATGCAAAGGTCATTAATCTTGATAAATAAAGTAAAATAATTCTTGAATAGTTCTGCCTTCTCTTTGTTGATATTGTTCATATTCACCCTAAACATATTGTTCCATCCACCCCAAAGTGCTATCCCTTCTTTGATCGTCTTTTTTTCTCCCCATATAGTATGAACACTAACTCAAAACAAAATGAAACAAAGCAAAAATCCAAACCTTTACTTTGTCTTCAGCTTTTTAGCTTCAGCTCATTCTGAGCTCTAGCATTCCTAACCATATAGGATATCCCAAAACTATTGGTGCAATTTTAAGTTTAAACATTAAATTAAATCAAAGACTTATTTATTATTTTATTATTAGTAAATATTGTTTAATAATTGTTAAATATTAAATTAAAATTCAAACTTAGGGGCAGCTAGGTGGTGCAGTGAGCAGAGCACTGGCCCTGGAGTTAAGAGGACCTGAGTTCAAATGCCACCTCAGACACTTGACATCTTTACTAGCTGTGTGACCTTGGGCAAGTCACTTAACTCCAATTGCCCTGCCTTCCTCATGCAAAAAAAGAAAAAAAAATCAAGCTTAAAACTGCACTAAGTCTTTTGAGATAGTCTGTATTTTTTCAGAACCTATGGTCCTGAATTTATTCTTTCTATTTATATTCATCCTCTGTTACCTGCCCTACTTCTATTTTCATTCTCTACATTTCTTTTTTTTTTTTTTGGAGGAGGGAAGGCAAGGCAGGTAGGGTTAAGTGACTTGCCCAAGGTTACACAGCTAGTAAGGGTGTCCAGTGTCTGAGGCCGGATTTGAACTCAGGTCTTCTTGACTACAGGGCTGGTGCTCTACTCACTTCACCACCTAGCTGCCCCTACATTTCTTCTTAAATGTAAGTTAAAAGTTCCCAATGTATCCACATAAGTCTCTTCAGACAGGTTTCCTTTCCTTTTTATGAGGAGTTTCTGTTTGTTTCTAAGCAACTCCCATGACTATTTCTGGGATGACTATTTCTATAGCACTTTAGTTCATGGGATTCTACCTATCTTTATTGTGAACCCTTTGAATCTGCTTTCTCAAACACCTAGAGTACAAGTCGGACTGTGATGGATTTTCTCTCCTCTATCACAAACTGTAGGAAAAAGTGGTAACTTTCCCCCAGGGATCTCATTATTTTTATTCTAGCAAACAATTCCTCCTGGTGAGCGAGAATGGGATCCAAAATAGAATTTCCCCCTATTGGTTTCTCTATCTTTAGAAGGATGAAATTACCACTAAGCAAAATCAAGTAGTCTCTAGCTGCTCTGTTTTTGGCAGAGAGAGAGAGTTCTAGCCAGTGGAAATGTCTGACCATGTCACCCATATACTCAATAAATCACCTCCAGGATCAAATACAAAATCCTTGGTATGACATTCAAAGGCCTTCAAAACTTAGACCCTCCCCTCTACCTTCCAGTCTTCTTACTCTTCTTATACTTAAAACCCTCTCCCTCCCATGTCAGTTTGATCCAACGAAATGGGCCTCCTTGTTCTTCTACAAACAAGATACTCAGTTTTCAGCTGGGCATTTTCTCTGGCTGTCTCTGTTCCCTGGAATGTTCTACCTCCTCATCTCCACCTTTTAGCTTCCCTGGCTTCCTTCTAGTTCCAACTAAAATCCCACCTTTCACAGGAAGCCTTTCCTATAACTATTTCCTATTTATTCTGTATATAGTCTGCATATATTTGTTTGTATGTTGTCTTCCTTCATCAAATTGTGAGCTCCTTGAGGGCAGGGATTGTCTTTTGCTTTTTGTTTGTGCTATGTGCTGGGCACATAGTAGATGTAAGAAATGGGAGGAGGAGTTTTATTTCCACAGAACTAAAGGTGTACTTCCCCCCTCCCCCCCACCCCAGCTTTAGCAGAAACCAGTCCTCAAGGTCGGTCAGGTGAGAGGTCAGAGGCTTGTACACATGCGCATGCTTTTTGAGAAGGCAGTCTGGGGAATTAGAGAGGCCAAACCCGCTTCAACCAGTTCAAGCTTATCTAGGGTCTGGTCTTGGTCAGGAATCCAGGCCTACTGATTTGTATAATTTGTATATGTTAAAGAGGGAAAGTAGGGGAAGTAAAAGAATATAGTTTAATCCTAAACTAAGACAAGGAAAATCTAATTAATTTCACTTTTGCTTCTGTATCCTTATTATCCTACCTGTATAAACTGTATAACCTAGGAAAACTAATGTAAAAAATAAAGATTGTGAACTAACCGTAACTGTAGCAGGAATGGAGGGAATGGTTACCCCTGCTCCTGCAGCTGTATCAGTGTGAATGTTCCAGTGAATACTATACTCACTCTCTTGAAGAACGTAACAAAGTGCCATCCTATGCCCACTCTGGTCCTGAGTTCTTCGGGTGACAATGGGTAAATTACATGGATCTTCCTAAGGTCAAATAAAGGGAAGCAATGAGCAGCAGAAGCTCTTCTTGGGCTTATTCCCGGATCTTGTCTTGGGGTGTCCTGTGATTCCCCACTGTGGTGTTAAGAGGGCTACCATTCTGCATTCCCTTGGGGAACCCTGTGGTCTGCACAGCCTTCTTGAGGGGACATCACTTGGGTCTTCCAGCCCTGTCTTGGGAGCCTTGTGATCTTACTGCCATTCTAAGGGGCCATCACTTGGGTCCTCCTAGGGTCTGACCCTAGGAAGCCCTGTGATCCCCACAGATTAAGGGGGGGGCTACCACTTGATCTTCCTCTGGGAGTCCTGTGGTCTGCACAGCCTTCCCTAGGGATTGTCACAGGGTTCTTCCTCAGGACTTTGGCCCTGCCTAGGAAGTCCACTGATCCCCAAAACCACATTTCTCACATACATGATTAGTAAATGGTTATTGACTAACTTAATGTCTGGATAAGTGAAGTACCCCATCATTATGCTTATCACTCCTCTATGCCAGTCTCATGATTTGTTTCCCAAATTCCTCATCTAACTCTTCTTTCTGTCCAAGTTGTCTGTAGTATATGCCAATGACAAAATCATTTGTTTCTTCTTCCACTGACCTTCACCCAAATACTCTCAGCATCCAGTTTCCTCATCTGTAAAATGAGGATAATACTTTCATTATTTACCCCACAGAGTTGTTGGGAAAGTGCCTTGTAAACTTTAAACACTAAGAAAATTTAAGTTGTTATTAGACAGTATGTGAATGCTTACTGACTATCCTTACCAATTCAAAGAAAGTTTAGTTCTTATATTTTTGGTTTGGTTTGATTCTTACACTTTTCAGATATGATAGGTTTAGAACTAGAGGGGTTCTTAGATGCCAGTCCCATCATTTTACAGATCAGAAAACTGAGGCCCAGCAAAGTTAACTAATATGCCCATGGTCATAGAATTAATAAATATCAGGAGCAGAATTTGAACTTTGATACCTCATGGAGCACTGCATTTACTATGCTATGCTGCCTCTCCTTTTAATCACCTCATTTTGTCCCCACAAAATTCCTCTAAAGTAGGTAGGGCAGGTATGTAGATTTCTATTTTACAAGTAGAAAAACAGAAGTTAATCAATTTGCCCTCAAAATTCGAATTTTGAATTAGTAGTGACCCAGGATTAGAAACCAGGCATTCTGGCCACTGAGATTTTCCCAGTAGATAATTTTATTTAATAATAAATTTAATAATTACTTAATTTGATTAATTGGCTAAAATAATTAATTTAATAATAATTAATATTTAAATATCAGATTTTTCAGGGAGCAAAGTGGTTGAGGAAAAAAGCAGTGGGTAGGAAAGCAAGAGTTGTATGTGCTCTATTTGTTCAAAAAGAAACAGAAAGTTGGTTTTGAATTCATTGGTGGTACAGAAAAACCTTAATATTAAAAATTTTCCTATGATTACATTATCTTAAAACTCACTAGAAATATCCTTAATACCACCAAAATCCCTAAATTAGGTCCAGGAATCTTTGTCCGTCAATAAGCAGAACCTTAATATCGATCAGGAAAGGGGACGGCAGTAGCAGTTTAGGGAACCAGGAAAGGTTATCTCTGCAAGAGGAGATTTGAGATGAGTCTTGAAGGAAGCCAGGGAAACCAAGGGGCAGAGCATTCTGGGCATGGGGAGAAAGTCAATGCGGAGAAGACCACAGTGGTTGAGAAGATCAAATAAGACAATGTATGTGGCTATAGAAATATAGCCGCAGCTATTATTATTGACTGGATAGATCTGGACTTGAGTTCTCACTGCTCACCTCTGCCTCCGGGGTTCCCTGGCGTCTTCCAAGGCTAATCCCAAGGCACTAGCAATCCCTCTGAGGTTAACTTCCATTTACACCCCATATAACTTGTACGTAGGAGCATTTGAGTGTGGTCTTCCCGATTGGAATTTGAGCACCCCGAGGGCAGGCAAGTTTTTCTCCTTCCTTAATATCCCAGCCCTTCGCACAGGGTCACAAAATTGGGGCTTCACGTGATTGTTATGGGGAACAAAAGTGCTTTGCAAACCTTAAAACGTTAATGAAATGTAAGCTCCTAGAGGGTTTGTCCATCTTTCTATCCCACACAGGGTCTAGCACGTAGTGGCTCAAAAAACGCGTGGATGGATAGGAAGGGACTCAGCCTCACTAGCTCAGATAAAGCTGGAGTTAGAGCTCAGGGGCGATCAGCTCCGAACTTCAGTCTATGCGCGCGCCCCTACAGGGAGCGCGTTCTCTCGTACTGGCGCGGGGGCGCGCCCGCACATGCGCTCTTACGCACACACGCTGATGTTAGGGGAGGGGAAGTCGTCGAGCCTGCGGTTCCGGTGGCGGTTCCCGGTGCTGGGTGTTCTTTCTTGACAGGCAGGTTTGTGCGCGCTCTCCCTTCGTAAGGACCGGCACCAGCTGCGGGTTTGAGCTCCTTTTTCTATCGCTTCGCCATTTTTCCCAAGGTTCGGCTTCGGTTATAGCCCCAGAGGTAGTAATGTGGGAGCCGGGGCGCGCACGGCCTCGGTTTGGGGGCCCGGAAGGGAGCCTGTTGTCCGCCGCCGGCCCCTGGTGTTTCGCATGGAGTCGGGAGCTCGTCCTCGCTCGGGGCCGAGGCAGGCGACGGGAAGCCTGGGCAGGGCCGGCACAGAGGCCACCAGACCCTTTGTCTTTAGCGCCCGGGGTACACGGCCACGGCTCCCCTTAGACAGGAGACCAGATTTAGAAAACCTCCCCCACTTTGTGTGAATGAATAACGAACCCCCGCGGGGTCAGTCAAAGGCCTAAGCTGGTGACCCGGCTGCCGAGGCCATCACGGCTGTCCCTTGATCGAAAAGACTGCGGAGAAGTAAAATGACTTGTACAGGATCACACAGATAGAGAGGGGAGGAGGCCGGAGTTGAACTTGCAGCTCCTCATTTTCTGTTGCTTTTTCCATTATTGGACATTGCTCCTCCTTATAACTGAGGTCATTCATTAGATTCTGCAACATTTATACTTTTTCTCTTGAATTGAGGAAATGAGAAAAGGGTATGATCTAGTATTAAAAACCAGCGGCTGATATTAAGACCAGAATTTTCAACTGATTTGCTTTTAGTCTTCCAATACATAAATGGTTTACTGTAGGCGCATCTTGAACTGTGGGTCGAGAGTGGAAAAAGTTTAAGAAGCCCTAGGAGGGGGAGAGTCTCATTTGGCATTTGTAGGAGTGTAATTTTGTAGCAGTAGAATCATAGGTATGGTTGGGATGGTGTGGGGAGTTTTGGGGGCAGGGGAAGGGAATTGGGGAGTATTTTGATTTTCAGTAGTCTGTGTTGAAGTTATGTGTTATTTCCAGGATTATTTCTTAATATTAGTAGCAATGGGATGGACAATAAAAAAGAGCATGATTTTTAACAAGTGGATTCTCCTCTGCAGGACTCGGTCCAGCTGTTCAAGATGTCGTACATGCTTCCACATTTGCACAATGGTTGGCAGGTAGACCAAGCTATTCTTTCAGAAGAGGACCGAGTTGTGGTTATTAGGTTTGGACATGACTGGGACCCCACTTGTATGAAAATGGATGAAGTTTTATATAGTATTGCAGAAAAGGTAAACATTGTTTGAATAACAGTTTTTAATACTATGATCCCTCCTTTGTTTTGTTTACAAAGTCCTTTGATGTCCTTTTTCTCCTTTGATCCTTCTAACAGCCCATGAAATAGGCAGAACAAGTATTATCTTCATATTACAGATGAAAAAATGGAGACCCAGAGAGGTAAAGTGACTATAAAGGGTCATACAGCTTTATGGGGATGGCGGCAGGACGTGAACCTGGATCTCCTAATTCTCTATTGCTCTTTCCATTTTTGCACACTGCTGCTACTTGTAATTGAAACCATTAATTAGGTTCTTAAACATTTATACTTTTTTTCCTTGAACTAAGAAAATGAGGAATGTATATGATCTAGGATTAAAAGCCACACCTCATTTTGACCAAAAATATTGACTTGATTTGCTTTATTAGATCCATAAGGTATTATGTTTTATGTTATGGTTTAGATACATAAGGTATTTTTCAAGATTTACTTACCTCCTCCTTTTTAGTTGTTCATAATTTCATTCAAGATTGAGATGAATCAGAGTTATAATGAATGTGGTAAATAGAAATGCCTCTGTGGCACAGGCTTCCAGTGTAGGGGATAATCAGTGAGTGTTTTAGATTCATTCTTTCTTGATTTCAGGATCTTAATGCCTTCTGCTTTTTGCTATCTTCAGCATTAGCCTATTTGGTGACTATTAGCAGCTAAAATTGTGAAAATTACTTAACTCTACATAGAAGAAAACATCAGCCTAAAATAGGTCTAAATTTTCAGAGGATATTCCAGGAGTGTTAAGCCTTATTTTTAGAGGCAAAATTCTCCTTTACCATCCTAGAAGCTCTACTCAATAGATGCTTAAATTTGGTTTTTAGTACCTATAATTTAAACTTTCTGAGGCATGTGTTATATGCATCTACATAGAGCATACTATAATCTTGAAATTGGTGTCTTTAATATTCTCTTGTAGTCTTTGGTATCCATGCATGAGCTAATTGATATCTTCTTCTGAAGCAAATTCCATTGACATTTGGAAATAAAACCTTAGACTTGTGTTGTCTAAACCAGAGTACTGTATTTCAGTGTTCTGTTTTGCTGACAGCAATAATATTAATCTGGGGTATCACTGTTGTTGGGTGGTAAACTTTTGGTACAAATTTCTGGAGGCTGTGGTAGAAATAATCATTTAGCATCTAGAAGTTTTGTTTTCAAATGTTGTTATAATGATGATGATAAATTATTCATTGAGATGAAATTGATTAAATATTAAATGTAATTAAAGGTTAATAAAAGCCATAAAAACATCTTTTAATCACCAAATATCATGGCTTACTTTTGTAAACATGGTTTTTCTTTCAAGTCTTCCATATTGTTCATAAGAAACACTAACACGAATCTCTGTGTAACTCTGTATATATATATATATATATATATATATATATGCACACACACACATACATGCATACATACACGTGGGTATGTGTGTGTATATGCAGGGTAGCTGCTGCTAGGTGGCACAGTGCATAGAATGCCAGGCCTGAAGTCAGGAAAACTCACCTTCCTGAGTTCAAATCTGGCCTCAGACACTTGGTAGCTGCATGACCTTGGGCTTGTGTGACACTTAACCCTGTTTGCCTCCATTTCCTCATCTATAAAATGAACTGGAGAAGGAAATGGCAGACCACTCTAGTATCTTAGGGAACACAAGTTGGGCACGATTGAAACAGCTGAAAAACAACAACCATGCAATGGGACAGCTAGATGGCTCAGTGAACAGAGTGATGGGTCTGGAGTCAGGAAGACCTGACTGTAAATCTGGCTTCAGACACTTGTTAGCTCTGTGACCCTAGGCAAGCCATTTAGCCTCTGTTTACCTAGGAGGCAGCTAAGCGGCTCAGTATGTAGAGTGCTGCTGGAGTCAGAAAGACCTGAGTTCAAATTTGGCCTCAGACAATTACTACCTGTGTGACCCTGGGCAAGTCACTTAACTTCTGTTTGCCTAAATCTCCTGGAGAAGGAAATGGCAAACCACTCCAGTATCTTTGCCAGGAAAACCCCTTGGACAGTATTGATATGCTGTGGTCCATGGTGTCATGAAGAGTCAGATATGAGTGAATAACAATAAAACCATTTTGTGAAGCTAACCTGGCAGTCTTTATCACTTGTAGTTGGCTAGAGATTAGAATTAAAGAAATGCTCTTTCATTTGACTTCCATATACTCTGTTATACTCTTGACTTCTAGCCATGTTCTAATCTCTCTCTCCCACCTCAGTAGACTAAAGAATCTGTGGAGATTTCTGGGGAAAGCAAGGGAGAAGAACTGTATTTCCTTCTCAAACTGGGAACTACCACTGACAAGGGCCAACAGTAATAAAAGATATGACTCCCGTTTGTCCATTTCTTAGCTGTATCACACAAAGTTAAATATAGGTACACGTAGCTGTAATGTCGACCATAAGCAGTCTAAATGCTGCCGTTAGTCAAAATGAGCCAGGAATGGTTGATGATATAAGTATCAGTCATCTCTTCCTATCCCAACAAAGCTGTAATAAGTTGGAACTAGCTAGGCAATGTAATACAAGTTTTCATTTCCTATAAACTATATTTGTTCCTTTTATAATTCTATTATTATAATTTCCATTATGTAAATCGCTATATAAAATGCCAAATTGTATATAACAATAAATCCACTAGTAATGACAACATTTTTAGGAATATGAGCTTCTGGGCTTTGTAGATTTCTGTTTCTTATTTCAATAACTTAGTGAAATTTGGATTTAGTTTTAAGTTAACATATTTTAATATCTATATAGAATGCAAACCCGAGGTGCAAAGATTATTTTTTCAAAGCCTTATATTCTACCCCCTCAATTTAAGGGCGTAGTAGAAATGTATAATTCTGGAATTTGTTTTGGGGGAGCATTACAAGAATTTTTGACGCTTAAGATTTCTGTGAGATAAGAAAAATATAACTTTCTATTTAAAAATCTCCCTCTGCAGAAATGGCAGATAATGGGAGATCTCCTTCCTCATCTTACTAGCGAGCCATCTTTGGATATCACGACCATTTTAAAGTGAGTAAAAGTTCCAAATGTTCAGGTGGGACTTGGTTATACAGTATTTCTCCTTGAATATAATTTGTTGACATACTGCTTTTGCCAGTCAGCACCTCAGGCTGATTTAATTCTGATTTGATTTTGAGGTGTGTACTTAATAATGGAAACTATTTTTAGTCTCTATTAAATCTAAAGTTTACTATTCACAGATATGGTACAGTGATATTTTCGGGCATTAAACAATTAAGTTGCCATTTTAACAAGTAGTTTCAAGAACTTAGACTAAAGTATATTTCTTTAATATCATGTACAAAACATTTTTGCATTTTGAAAGATTGAGGCCAACAATATCGAAGTCATACATCCCAAGTAGTGCTAATGAATTTCAATCACTTTTGCTTAGATGCACTAGAACAACATAGAATTTTACAGACAGAAGGAAGCTCAGAATCATCTTGGCTAACACATTCATTTTATAGGTTAAGGAAAATATGTAGAGGGGAGATGACTTGCCCAAGTTACACTTCAGGTTAATAACTGAGATGGTGCTAGAACCAGGTCTCCTGATTTCAAGTTCAGTGCTCTTTATGTCATACCATGCTTTCACTTCATATTCCCTATTTATATCCAATGTGCATAAAAATCTTGTTTATACTTTTTTCTTTTGAAACTCTTTGGTAACTAAAGGGTGGAACCTTACATACAAGAATAAACTTAAGAAACGTTAAAGCTTGAAGGTATAGATTAAGGTTTTTAACATTGGATTATATAGCCTTTAGAAGCAGTGTAGTGATAAAATTTTCTTGGGACTGTATTAGAAATCCAGTTTTGGGGGCTCAAAAAGCTCCTTCGCTTAGAAAAATTAAAGAAAACCACTCTTCCAGTGGGAATTGCATAATCAGTCTAGAAAAATTAAATTTTAGGGGCGTGTGTGTGTGTGCACGTGCGTGTGTGTATATGTATATAAAGTTGCGTTTTGAGTTCTGAGTTTATGTCTAAAGATTCTAGTTTCTTATTAAAAAGTCTCTGCGGAAGATTACAGATCCTCTTTAGCCCTAACCACTGAAAGTGTCTGTGTACAGAGATAAGGCCTTGGTGCTAAAAGTAAAAAAGTTGCATGAGGCTAAATGAATTGTGGTAGAATAGATCTCAGTAAGATATCTGATTGCCGATAAATAAAATCGTCCTCATTTGATTTTTTTATAACAGCTACAAAATTAATCCCCTAAAAGTATAGAAGTTACTGCCTAAAAATGTGTAGTACGGAAAATATTAGATGGGTTTTTTTTTTTGTTGGTTGAACACCTGTATCCACATATATTGCCAGAATGTTTCTTAATGGATCATTGTCAGCCAGCAGAGAAAAATCTCCAAGGACATATCACAGGAATCCATCTTGTTCATAAATAGTTTGAACGAAGGCAGAAAAAGAGTCCTACTTACCGTACGTGCAGATAGATACACATCATGGAGAAATTCAGTGAATTGTACTGTCAGTAGTCAATTGACCAATCAATAGCCATTAATTAAGGACCTACTATGTGCCAGGTACTGTGCTAAGCAATGGGGATGCAAAAAGAGGCAAAAGGCAATCCCTACCCTCAAAGATCTTTCAGTCTTTTGGGGGAGACAGCATGCAAACAAATGGAGACAAAGCAAGCCATATACAGGATAAATAGCAAATAATAATTATATAGAAGCCACTGGAATGGAAAGGGTTTGGGGAAGGCTTCTTATGGAAGGTGGGGTTTTATTTGAGACTTAAAGGAAGCCAGGGAGGTTAGCAGTCATAGTTGAGGGAGAGCATCCCAGGCATAGGGGACAGCCAGATAGGATGCCTATCATGGATCAGTCAATGTATTAAACAACAGTATTGAGACTCAAAAGATCTCAATAGGCTGTAACGATGGACCAAGCTAATAAATGAACTTTAATAGAGATAAATGTATATCCTTTCACTTAAGTTAAAAAAAAAACTGCACAAGTACAGCATGAGAAAAAGCCAACTTAACTGCAATCTATAAAAACCTTAGAGGTTTTAATTGATTACAAGCTCAATATAAGTTGATAATCAGGTGTCATTCAGTGTAATAATCTTGCTGGTTTTTTGATTGTTTTGAGACTGAGTCTGACTTCCCCAGGCTGGAACTCCAGAAATCCCACATGGGCAGGATCCTAATACCAGTCTGCACAGAAACTTTAACCTGCTCCATTTTTCTGAACCAGACTCATTCACCCCTCTTTAATCAGCCTGGTGACCTTTTGCTCCCAAGTGCTTATATTGTTGTGGGACATAGTGTAGCTTTAGTCCTACTATAGTAGCTCAACTCCCAAATTCAGGTGATTTACTAGTCACAGCGGAGATTACAAGCATGCATCACCATGCCTCCCCCCTTTTTCACCTACTACTGTGTGTCATGTCGCACTATGCCTGGGGTTCATTCCAATGGGCCATGTTTTAAGAGGGACATTGATAAACGTAAATGTAGTAGGGATCCAGGATGGGGAAGAGGCTTGATAACATGTCACAGGAGGTTGAAGGCACCAGGGATGTTTTTCCTGAAAAGGGGAAAACTTAAGGGATTTCATAGCTACCTCCAAATATATAAGGATAAATTGTATGGAAAAGGAATTTGATGTTTTCCATAAAATTTCAGAGGACCAACTCAGTGGGTAAAAATTATGGAGAGACAGATTTTGACTAGTTAAGAAAATACTTTCAAATAGCCATCTGAAACTAGCATGGATTATTTTGTGGGGTAATGAACTCTTCTGGAAGTGTTCATGCTAAAAAGCTTGAACAATCAGTCTGTAGGGTATGTTAGAGGGGAGATTTATGCTTTGTGAGTTCAAGGTTAGACTAGAGCTCTAGATTCAGCACTTAAGATTCTATGACGTAGTTCATATCATAGATTAAATAATGTATAATAATCTTTTAAAATAAAAACATATTTACTATATCTCAAGTTGTAAAAAAAAATTCAGTATTAAAGTTAAGCCAAGCCAAACGAGAACACACTTTTAAAAAAATCTTTTGATAGCTCTTGCTTTTACATCTTCATTTTGTATATGTCTTCCTTTCCCCAACCAAGCAAGCCATTCCTTATAACAAAGATTTTTAAAAAAGAAAAAAAAGCGTTCAGCAAAACCAGTTAACACATCCATTGTCTGACAGTGTGTACCATATTCTGTATCCATAGACTCCCACATTTTCAAAGGGGTGGAGGTACATCTTTTTAGCTCTTCTTTTAGGAATAAGCTTGGTAATTATAATTACAACATTCCATAAAAACACTTAGAAATTTAAATTATTATTTGTTTTGTCAGTATTAAAGACTAGTAAAAGGATAGAGATTTTAAAAACACCTAGGACTTTTTCAGCTTAATGTTCAGAGTTTGAAAATTATAGTGGTGAGGAAATTGCCCTTTTATTCCTGTAAAACTTAAATCTTGAAAATTAAATGATTGTTTATATTCCATTACTTTATTAAGAAAATAATCCTTATAACTTTCTTTGCTTTTACATCAGCAATTCTAGGACTTTAGGTATGAAGTTTATTCATTCACTCATATTGATCTTTCTCATATCCCCATGTTTGCTGTTCTTTGCTTTAGGGGACCAGAAATTGATCTCGAGCTTGGTTACATTGTCTTCTCACCTTATATGTATATCAAACCTTTTATCATGTTTATTAAGATTTTAACTTATATTTATTTACTATTTCTTTTGTGATTGAAGTAGTGGAAGAGAATATCTTGCAGACATGGTCAAAATTCTAAGTGCGGTATGCAGAACTCACTCTGGTTTTCAGTGGGAGTCTATGCAGGGTTACATGTAAGGTGGAGAAAAGAGGTTATTGAAAAAAGTGAAAGTCGCTGTCCTTGGTCCCAGTTAAATTTTTGTAGGATAGTAGGTGTTTTGAGTGGCAGCTAGATGGCACGGTGGATAGAGTACAGGGCCTGAAGTCAGGAAAATTCATCTTCCTAAATTCAAATCTGGCTTCAGTTACTTAGTAGCTGTGTGACCCTGGGCAAGTCACTTAACCTTGTTTGTCTCAGTTTCCTCATCTGCAAAATTAGTCGGAGAAGGAAACGGCAAACCACTCTAATATCTTTGTCAAGAAAACCTCAAATGAGATCATGAAGAGTTGGACATGACTGAACAACAGAAAAGATATAGTGAAACTTGCTGCTGAACTTAATCATGATGAAGCTACAGTTAGAAGTATTGGTAATCATATATCTGTGAATAGCTTCTTCAATAATGATAACATTATGGAGAGTTTGGTAATTCATATTGAATTTTCTATAAAATAACTGAAGTAATATGTCACTTCCTCTGATTCTGGATATGTGGAATTTAGTAGGGGTGTGTGTTACTAAACGTTTTATTATTTGGAGTGTTGTAAAAAATTTTATGTCTCATTGTTTTCTATTTCTCGTTGCCCACAGTTTGATTTAAGATGAAGTCAGTTCATCTGTCCTCATATACACTGGCACACAAGTTCATGTGGTTTTTTTTTCTTCCAAACACTTATCTTCTTAGGGCTACTTTGCATATGGGAAAATAGAATGGTCTGTTGTGCACAAGAAAATAAAGGGATATTATTTGGAATGGCTGTCTGGGAGAGGGAAGGGGGAATGATAATGGGGAGAATTAAAGGAAAAAAAAGGACATAAAGCTCATAAGATTATAGGTTTAGATCTGGAAGGCACCCCAGGGGCCATCTAGCCCAAACTTGTCATGTTACAGATGAGGGACTTAGGCCCTTAAGAGTTTTAGTGACTTGCCCAATGTCACACTAAAATCAAGTAGCAGAGCCATGATTCAAACTTAGATCCTTTGACTCCAAATCCATCACTCTTTCTGTCTTTATATTTTGGGGTGACTCTGTGCCCTTGCTAAGAGTAGTGTCTTCTAAGCATACTTATTATTACATACTTGTATGCCTATTCTGTGTACAGTACTGTGCTAACCATTGAGCAGAGAGAAGAGAAAAAAAAGTATAGTTGTATATAATTTTACGTATGTATAGTTATCCTGGCCCATTAGAAGTTTACAGTCCTATTCTTATTAGTCTTTTAATAACCTGATCTAGGAGTATGATTTTGAAAATCACCTTTTCCCTGCAAATATATTTTGCACAATAACCTTGTATTTGGGTACTGCTTAGCATCAGGGTTGGTTGCAAGTGTTCACACTAGAATAATTGGAAGAGTGGAGGCCAACGGTCATGGTCAAGTTCAAAGTCAATGCCAAACCTGAACTCTCCAGGACTCCATCCTCCCTGGCTTGGGGGTGTGAGGACAGAGGTGTTTGACTAGATAACTAGCTGACTAGGCTTAGGAATCTTTAGAGCTGCTTAGTGCACAGTTATTTCTTTATACCAGAATCATTTATTAAAATGCCTTTTATTATTTACATTAGTTCAAGATGAATAAAATACCTGTTGCAATTTTCTTTATAACCTTCGTAACAGATTCAGATCGTTGTTTGAAACTTACCAGGATATCCCAGGGTATCTTAGAAAATGGAAGTATGAAGCATATGTTAACATTTAGGTGTCAAAATTTGACATTTTCAGTGTTTTTTTGTTCCATAAAAGCTATCATGGGGAAAATGGTTCTAGGCAGAGGTATAAATAAATGCGTTTATTCAAAATATATTGCAGCCAAGTTCTTTTAAAATGTACCTTTGTGAGATGAGAATTTAAAAAATAAAATATTGTAGAATGATTCCTCTTTTTTCGTTTTTCTTTTAGGTAAAAAATTTTGCAGTTATATATCTTGTGGACATTACAGAAGTACCAGACTTCAATAAAATGTACGAGTTGTATGATCCCTGTACTGTCATGTTTTTTTTCAGGTATGTTATTTTTAAAAAATTATTACTCAGTTTATTCTAGAAAACTAGTAATGTTTAACGTACTCAAAATGCTTTTGGGTATAGTACTTCCTATTTGAAACAGTTGATTTGCACTCCAAATGGAATTAGCTTAGAATACAAAATGAATCTCATTATGTTAATAGTGAAATGAAGTCATGCCAATTTAATGTCTTCCAATAATCTTTTTATAAAATGTGACTGCTGAGAAAACCCAGTTAAGTGTAATTAATGTATTCAAGAGAGTTTCTCCAATTTGTGTGTTGTACGTTTTTTGAAGCAATGGTGACATTTTGTTATGTATGTAGGCTTTAAAATAATGTGTATGACATTAACCTGATTTAATATCCTGACATACATAACATTTACTAATTCATACATAATATTAATCTGTTATTTGCTTTCATTTTCCCCAAATTTTCCTGACTAGTTTAGAAAAGAAAGCACTACAGTTTTTACTGTCTGCTAAATATAGGAGGGATGATCACAGAAGACTGGAGAAGATGGCATTTGAGAGGGACATTAAAGGATGAGTTCCTTGTGTTCATATCACAGTATTCTTTGCCACTAGGAATGGTGGGATATTCTGCTTTTCCTTTCCATCCTGCACCCCCTCATCTTCTTCTTTATTTCTCTAGGACTCACCATGGAGAAGGTGGCTTTGTTCCTCCATGGAGGGAGCTGATATTGTGGCCTTTCCAAAGCCAACCTAGGAAGACCAGGCAGCAAACTAGCTGGGAGTGCGAGTTGGGGAATGTCAGTCTCAGGGTGTGAGGAGTATACCTAATAAGTATACTATGTCTAATAAAATTTGTGTTCCACTAGTGCGTAGCACACCTTGTAAGAAGCAGTGGTATGAGAAGGGAGAGTGTGTTAGTAAATACCAGAGACTGGTTTGGTAGAGATTAAAGCAAATGAAGGGGGAAGTAGGTTGAGGTGAAATTGGAAAGGCAGGTTTGGAACCTTTGGAGGTTCTTGAGTGCCAGGATACAAGTAGTTTGGATTTTATCTAGTAAATGAGGAGACACTGAAAACTTTTGAGCAGGGGAATGATGTAATTAGACCTGTATGAGAGCAGTATTGACGTGCAGTGGCTGACAGCTCAGTTGTAAGGAGGTGAAGATGAAACAGGAAGACTTTGTTCAGGTAAGAAAACAGAAGTTGCGTGATAGAAATGAGAATAGAGAAGGGATGGGCAGAGAAAGAGGTGATAAAGATATGATTGGAAAGATTTAACTACTGATTGGATTTGAGGGCGAGGTAGGATTCAGTGACAACGCCAATATTCTGAACATTATGCTTTAGTAGGAAGAACACTATTTCAAGACAAAAGGTTCAGGTCTCTGCCAACTTGTTACTTTAAGCAGTTGATGCGTTTTAAGTTCCTACTGTGTTCAAGCATCTACCCTGTGATACAGACACAAAATGAAACAGTTGTTACCCTCAAGGAGGTTACATTCTAACAGGAAAGATAATGTGTGTACATATGTATATATTTATGTTATATGTATGTATTTGATGCAAAATATACATACAAAGCAAATCCAAAGGAATATTTTGAGCAGCGGGAAAATAATATGAAGAAAGATTTTATGTAGACAGTAGCTCTTGAGCTGAGTTTTTAAAGAAACTAGTAATTCTGAGAGGTGGAGATGAGAAGGAAGTGAATTCTGGGCATGAGGAAAGCCTGTACACTGGCATAGAAACTAGTGATGAAGTGCCATGTGTGAAGAACAGCAAGAACACCAATTTGTCTAAACCATAAGGAAGGGAATATTATATAATAAGGTTGAAAAGAGTTGGTAGTCAGGTTGTAAAAAGTTATAAATGTCAAACAGAAGAGTTTGTAATTGGCTCTAGGGAGCCATTGTGGTTGTTGAGTATGGGGGGAAGGAATTACATAGTCAGACTTCCACTATAGGAAAATCACTTTAGCAGCCGTGTGGAATATCATTGGAGAAGGGAGAAACTGTATGCAGCAAGACCAATTAGGAAGCTACTGCAAATAACCAAGTTAAAAGTGATGAGAGCCTGAACTGGGTGGTGGCTTGAGTAGAGAAAGGAACAGATGCAGGAGAAGTTGTGGAGGTAGAATTGACAATATTTTGCACTAATCTAAATTTGCCTTTTTGTAATTTCACCTGTTGTTTTCAGTTCCCAGTTTGTCCCTCTCAGGCCAAACAGAGAACATCTAATCCCTTTTCCACTTAATAGCGCTTTAGGAAATTAAATCTGGCTACCATGTCTCTCCTGAGTCTTCTCCAGATTACACATTACCTATTCCTTCAGCTGGACATTATCATGTAGCCTTTCACCATCTTGTTTGTCCTCCTGAATGTTCTTTAGCATATCCTTGTCTTTCCTAAATTGTGCCCAGATTGAAACACAGTACTCCAAATGTGGTCTGACGAGGGTGCCTTATAGTGGGTATCACTCCCTAGTCTTGGGCACTATTCCTCTCTTCATCCCGCCCTAAATTTCATTAGCGGTTTTTGTCTGCCTAATCACACTGTTGAGTCATATTGAGCTTGTAGACCTACAGATAGGTCTTTTGTAAGTGAACTGCTGTTTAACCCATGCTTCTCCTAACTTGTCCCTGTGACTTGGTTTATATTTTATCTCTAATAAAGTTTTACCTTATTACATACAGCTTATCAAATTCCTTCCAGCTTTGTATCCTCAGTGAATCTGATAAATATGCCATCTGTTTATCTTTATCTAATTCACTGATCAAAATGATAAACAGTATAGGGCCAAATATAGCAAATATAGCACCCTGATTCATTCCAAGAGAGATGTCTTTCCAAGTTAATATTAATCTATTCATGACCAATTTTTGGTCCAGCCATTTAACTTTTAAATCCACCTGAATGTACTATTGCCTACCCCACATGTCTTAGATCTTTTCTCACACACACACACATTCACACACACACACACACACATTAGAGATTGTCAGTGTTAAATAACTTAGTTAAAATTTATGTATATATACAGCAACCCCCATATCTATCAGTATAGGAGCCCTTTCAGTCAAGGAAATGAGGTTACTTGGGCGTGACCTGTTTTTGGTGAAGTTAGACTTCATCATGAGATGTTTACCATACATATCTTTAATGATTCTAGAACTTTACCAGGAAATGAAGCTAGTTTCACTGATCTATAATTTTCAGACTTCATTCCTACTCTGCTTTTGAAAGTAGGGCATTTGTACTTGTCAGTTGTATTCTCTCTGATCTTTTAAAAATCATATGTTCCCAGTAAGTAGCACATAGTAGGTGTTTAAATGAATAGTTGTCTAATTGATGTATAAATCAACCTGAAAAACAATTTGTTTGTTAGTTGAGGACTGTCCCATTTCTATAAACAATTCAAAACCAGTAGAATGAAAGCTCCTTAAGAACAAGGGCTGTTTTCAGTTTTTCCTTTGTATCTCCAAGACAGTTCAGTGCTTGACACAGATAGTGGGTATCTAATAAATTCCAGTGTTGAATTGAAACATGTCTAATGTCTTTCAGAGGTATAGTTAATGGAGTAAAAGCAGCGATGCATTTTTAGAGTAAGTTTTTATTTTACATATAGAAAACCAGCAATGACAGAGAATGCTACATATTTAAGGTGATGTTGATGCTGCAGGGGGCGAATCCCTGCTTGTAACAAGACTTGAAAAACTAATAGCAACGTATGGCTATGGTGGTGGGGTGTGTGTGGAGTACTTAACATTCTTTTTCCTTTAAATTCATATGTGAATTGACTTCTTTTTCTTTCTCTTTGAAGGAACAAGCACATCATGATCGATTTGGGTACAGGTAACAACAACAAGATTAACTGGGCAATGGAAGACAAGCAAGAGATGATTGACATAATAGAAACAGTATATAGAGGCGCTCGTAAAGGTAGAGGTCTTGTGGTTTCTCCAAAGGACTATTCTACCAAATACAGATACTGATGTTCTTTTGGAGATTGGTGCTGTAATTCTTTGAGAGTGTGCAGAGGCTCTTCGGGCTTTTTGTGTGTGAAGAATTGTGTTTTTTGTTTTTAGCTATTTAAATCCTTTGGGGAAAATGCTTGAAAGATATATGAAATAAGGAGCTCGAACATCTTTTTGGAATAAGGGCTATGTAACCTTACATTTTCAGTGTATTTTTATATAATTAAATAACTATAAACAATTCACATCTGAAAAAATTAAAATATATGAAAATGTGATCACAGTCTGTTAATGTGATTTTTTTTGTTTTGAAACAACTTTGTGATTGAGGATTCTTTGCTTTTAGTTAAAAGTTTCACTAAATTTTAAGTTCACTTAAAATTAAAGGGCTGAGGGTTCACCTAGTTCACTTCCTACTTTAGCTGGTCTATGTCTAACATATTTAGCCTTATTCGTTATCATTATTTATTTGTTTTCTCTATTTAAAATCTCTGGGGAAGTTCATTTTATAACCCTAAAAGGTAAAAATTCTTCTTTAATATTAACCTTCCTTGTGGCAAATAAAACTCATTTCTCTTATTCTAGTATAGGTTATTATTTCAGGACAATAGATTTAGAACTAGAGAGCCTAGATAAAAAACAAAGGCCCAGAGAAGTCAAGTCATTTCATTTGTACCAAGGTCATATCTTGTAGTAAAATAGAGCCAAAATTTGAATCTAACTTCTCTAATTTCAGATCAAGTACATTTTCTGTTACATCAGGCAGTCTTATAGAATAGCTCGTGTATATCATATCTCCAATATATGGGGAGAGGGGCAATTTTGCTAATCGTTTGAATGAAATTGCAAAACAAGTCCTTCACTTTTTTTTTTAACGAACATATCAGAATCTGAACTTCTAAATTAATGTCCTAAATATGTCACCTTGAGGTACTTGTTTCTATATGTTTCCATTACTCAAAACATTCTTTTAAAACCTCTTTCTTTAATGTTTATCCTTGGAGGTTGGAGAATGAGGGTACAAAAATGATGGTGTCTTGCCTGATCAGCTACTATAGTCATTAGATTTGACCTCGAATGTTTTTGGCTACTTTCCAAAATTTACATCCTCAAAGAATAAAGAATAAGATTTGATAGAGGATATTCAAAAGAATGCATTATCAGGCTTTTGAGGGACTCCCCTTTTTGACCAATGGCAGCATCATTGGGATAGGTATGTAGCCTGCTGAGGTGACACCTTTCAAAGGGATGTTATTTCATCTTTGTCTCTTGCTCCCTCTGTCTAGAATACTCCCCTTCATCTCTGAATCTAGGGATCCCTTGTTCCCTTCAACTCAGCTCCTGTTCTGCCTCCCAACATGAGGTGTTTTCTGATCCCCAGCCCCACCACTAAGAATGCTCTCCCTCATCCTGAGGGTTTGTTCATTACTACATATGTACTTTATATTTATTTTTGTACCTGTTATATCCCTCCAGTAGAATGTAAACTTCTTGAGGAAAAGGGACTGTTCTTTTTGTAGACCCTAAAAAAAAATGGCTGCCCAGGGGCTAAATCTTCCCTGTTATCTACTGCTTACTGCCCCAAGCTAAGAATGATTTTTACATTTTTAAATACAACAAAACTTTAAAATGTAAAAACTGTTCTTGGCTCTTGGACCTGTCCTTGACCTAGAACAGGGGTGGGGGCCTTGAGGCCACCTCTACAAAAATGGGATGATGGCCTTCTATCTGTATAAGAATTCAAATTATGTTCCTGAATTTTCATAGCAGTGCACTAACTTTCCTTTGTCAGATGTATAAAACATCAATCTTTTTATTGGTAACATTTATGATTGTTACTTCCAGAAGTTGTTAGATAATTTAACCAAAAATGATCTGTTGTCTTTTAGTTGTGAAAATTTTACTTGAGACATTTGATATTTGAGAGAAAAGGTTTAGTGTATTAATTATTATTTCCTCCATGGTTTTAAAAGATTTATCCCTATATAAATTAGATCATTATGAAGCCATGTGCAGAAGCCATATTATGACAGCTCCCTAGAGAAACATTTTCCCCTTGCTAGAATTTAACATAGCCCTCAGCTATCATAGAGGGTAGAGGGTTGATACAAAAAGTCTATTTGAGGGGTATTACTGTATCTCTTCCAAACTGTAACTGGTAATAATACCTATTTATATAACACTGTGCTTTTTATGAAAGGATCCTAGAGGTGAAGTCCTCTTAGAATTTATTACCAAGAAAACTTTTTTCTTCCCATTAAACTTGTAAGCTTCTTTTGGTTCTTCTGCTCCAAGTCTCCTCTTTTCTAATCCATTTTCCATGCGTCTCTTACACAGAAATCTTTAGTAGTTCCCTGTTGCCTCTAGGACACAATTTAGACTTCTCAGCTGATCATTTAATTAATCAAGCAAGTAATCAGTAAGTGTTAAGTGCCTACAATGTTCCAGGCACTGTATGAGGCACTGGAGTTATGCACATAAATAAAGAAACAATCCCTACATATTCAAGATCTCTATAATCTGGTTCCCTTATATTTTCTATTATTTCTCCCCTTCACTTAATCTATATTCCAGCCAAATTTGTCATTATTTCTCTGAACTTGACATGCCATCTTCCACCTCCAGCCGTGCCTTTGCATAGTCTGTTTCTCCTGTACTTAGAGTCTGCTCCCTCCTCGCCTCAACTCTAGCTTCCTTTAACATTCAGCTAAGTTTCCACTTCCATGGAAAACCTTTACAAAGCCACCTCTTCCCATCTGCACCCGCCCTCCCCAAATTATTAGTGCTCTCTCCTTTATTTTGAACTATTCTGTATTTATTTGTCTGTGGATTTTTAATCTCCAGCTTCCTTCAAGTTTAGCTCAGGTTCCACCTCATAGATGAGGCCTTCCCTGCTCCTATTCATACACAGCTGTTAGTGTTACTCTATATACTTTGTATTATTTCTGTACTTGATGTACACAAATAGAATGTAAGTTCCTTAAAGGGCAGTACTGCTTCATTTATGTCTTTGTATTTTGAATGCCTTGCCACCTAGTAGATATTTACAAATGTTTCTTGAATTGTTGATAACAAGAACCCTACATATTTCCTCTTTGATCTTAGCTGTCTAGAAGCTCCAAGCTGATTTATTGTTCACCTGCAGTAACATTTACAGTGCCTAGTACGGGAGTTTTGATGCTCCTTTTCATAACTGATTTTTTTGAGTTTTAATTCTGTTCTATTATCTTGTATATGCCAGCTTTGTAAACCACCTCATATCATTTTTGGAAGTGCAAATCATAAATAAAATGCTTTACTTCATTAAGTTTATGGAAATAGCATTTTTTGATGAGCAAATAGAGAAACTATTACCATGATTGAGTAATCTTTAAAAAAAAAAAGAGGGGAAAATTTGAATAAGTATCACATCTAAATCAGAAATCCCAAATTTTCCTTTTCAGTTTGTGTGTGCAGCAGTACAACATTTTTTCCTTAGATTATCAGCTAAAACTTTTCAACTACCGTATTTTAAAGCCACCTTTGAAAAGTGTCACTCAGTGAGTGATCTTCCTTAGTTTACATTAAGATATGCCTTTACCTTTAGTTGGAGTCAGGGTCTATTAACAGAGAAGTTTTATTGTTTGTTTTTTTGCTCCATGGTGCAAAATGAAGCACCGTACTGATTGATTTGATTAGTATGTAGTACAGTTGAGATGGCATACATTCATAGCAGTGACATTTTCACTTACATCACTTGGAAATGAAACAGGTTTATGTGACTTACGTTATTCCTCGTTTGTTTTAGGAGAATGAGAAGATTGTATCATGTTTTATTTTTAATTGACATTAGCCTTTCATTATCTGGTACCGTTAATTTATTTAATAGGTATTTGTTGAGCCCCTCCTACATGTGTGATTGGCTATTTTCAAAGGGCTTACAATCTAGTCGGAGAAACAAAGAATTAACTTATAAAAAATTAGCTAACAATATCAAGCAATTAGTGCCAAGTGAGGCTTGTGGATATTAGGCACAATAAAAATCAAAATAGAGGTGTCATTCATTTTATATATACCATTGCTTTTCCCTGTGGTTTTTTTGTAAAGATTCTTGCATACTTAATAACCAAACTGATTTATAGATCATTAAGTTTTTTAAACAAAATGGAATTGTGTGACAAAGTGCCATCAGAGTATAATTGGTTCATTATAGTAGTTTGGCATTTTAGTCTGTGTATATTGACTTTGTTGCCTAGCAAGCAAATCTCCTGAATTCCCTCTTCATATTTCTTAAAGTAGCTTTGAGGTAAAGTCTTTAAAAGCTAGTCCATATACTTTGATAATAATGACTGCTAACATAAGTTTAAGAAGACTTAATTTTATTTCTTATAAAGTAGATACAAAGAAAATATGCATTGTTACAAACATTAAAACCTTAAAAAGCTATAAAGCAACACTAAGTACTGAGAAACAATAATGTAGTACTTAATACAATTTATAATATTTTCCCTGCACTGTTAACATTTTTAAAAATAATAATCATCTGATCTTTGAAATTTGTGTGTGGCATTTTCACATTTAAATGAAGTTATTCAAAATTAGCAGAAACATACCCACTTTATATGTACTAAGTTAATTTTTATCTTCTGGAATACACTATTAAGGATTTAAAGTTGAGGACCTCAAATTTCTAATTCAGGAATTGTATTTCTCTTCCAGTTCTGGTAATGGTTATGTCATTTCATAAACCTTATTTGAAAAAGTGGGAAGAGGGTATCAGTTCTCACTCCTACTTATGGCAAATTTCTTTGAAATTTAAGATGGTATTTACTGTGTAAACGAAGTAGTTATCAAGACAGTCTGGGATTGGTACCTCTTCATTTTATAATTTCAGAAACTGACTTTGCAGATGTTTGTTTCCAGCTGTTTCCAACAATTTCCCCACATATTTCTGGAATAGTACCAGAATTTTTGATGTCCAGATTCCTGCTTCTTAATATAAAAATTATGTTCAGACAAAACTTGTGATTTGAAATTTAAGACTTAAGTGTTTGAACACATTTGGAAAAATTAAGATACTTTTATTTAAAGGTATGAACGTTATTTGATGTGGAAATGTATATATCCTATTTGAGTATGCTATAAACTGTCTCATACTTAAAACTTGTGTTCAGCTATAGTTGCTTAAATAAAGTGAATCTGGTGATAAGAATTTCTAGACTGCTTAAATAACTTTTAAACCTTATGTATTATATGTGTTCTCAGCTTATAAGAGGACATTCTAATCTTTATTGTAACGGGGTGCTAGAAAAAACAGTTATTGTAGAAAAGTCAGAATTAGTAAAAGGGGGTACTATTGTATAATCATTTCAGATAATTACTCTACTGGATTTCCTATAAAACTGGGTATGTTAAGTTTAGAGGAATGAATGAAGAGATATAGGATGTCAGTCTACAATAGGAGAGTGGCTTGATTTGGCAGTTTCTTTTTTTTTTAAAAAAAACCCCATTGTATTTTTGACAGCCCAAGATGAACCATGTATTAGCATGTTTCAAAATCACTGGGTAGATCAGTAGTAGTAAGTGCTATTTATTTCACTTGTTCAGCTGATTTCCTTGAAGCTTTTGGACATTTTAGCCACGGTAAATTGGTAAATCATAACTCAGATTCTTCAAAATCCCCCCCAAGAAGATTAGCACTAAACTATCATGAGGATTAAAGGTAAGGATGTTATACCATACAATAGTGAACATCCATTTTTAAGAGACTGGGTATCTCATTTAAGGATCATGACTTCTTTTCTGGGGGCCAAGGGTCCATTTGTAATAATGGCTTAGAATTTTCCTTCAGTTTCCTCATTTGTAAAATAAGTATAATTATACCTGTAGTACCTCCCTCACAAGATTGTGGTGAGGAACAAATGTGATCATACATATCAAAAGCACTTGCACATTTTTAAGCATTATGTGAATGTCAACTATTTGAAAATATTTATGAATTGATAAAAGTGCTCCCTGACATTTTTAATAAACATTCTTATCAATTTAAAAGGTAATCTAAGAACTAAATTTCTACAAACAAATCTAGTTACTGAAAACAAATACACATTTAAATCACTTATCATATTGTATGCTGAAATTTTCAAACTGTTTTGACAAGATTCCTCTTGTAGGAACAACTTCTGTGCGGCAGAATCTTTATCCATAAAAGATGCATTTTGCATCTTTAAACATTACAGTAATTCAGGTCTGTTTGGGAAAAGTTGAAATAGACATTATTTATATCTCTTAGTACACATTTAAACTAAATGTCTTAAAATTTAATTTCCAGGTAAATATATAATTAAGTTCAATTCATTGCAACACATATTAAGCTACTGTGCTTGATGCTGGGGGAAGTACACAGTTTGGTTAAGACTCCTGTTTTTATAGAGTTTACAGTATCATGGGGAATAAGTCATATATACATAGTTTAACTGTAATAGGCATAAGGACTGAACCTATGTATCTATAGTATAGTAAATTCCCAGATGAGGAAACTCCCTTTGCTAATGCAGGTCTACTTCTTATCTTCCCCTTACAGTCTAGGAGTCCTAGAGTCCCAGAGTCCTAAAAGAGGGTAGATAACTTGCCAAGGATCACACAGCCATTATGGATAAGAATTGGAATTCAAACCCAGGTGTTCTGGTTCAGAGACTAGCTCATTATCCACTGTTCCTCATAAGAGGAATATACAATGTCTTTGGAGGAATGAGAAAAATTGCTATGTGAAATCAGTTCATACCATTCTTGCCGCATCTTTGTTACTGTTATTTATTGATCTCCAGGTAGCCTCAACTTTTTTTAATTGACTTTAGTATCTAGCTCATGGTTATCTTTTCTGTCCCTTTCCTTAGTGTGATCCTTTGACACTTCAGTGTTCATATTAATGACCTTTTTAATAACCTGACCACATAATTCTTCAGTTTCTTCATTCGCAACAACCTCCTGCATTGCACTTCAGTCACATCTTAGACTTAACATCTCTTGGAATTATACCAGCTCCAAGAACCAGAATTTTGAAATGTCTACTCTCTGAGCAACACTTCCTAACCCCCTACCTTTCCCACTCTGATTCACCCGAACCCTACATTTTCCCCTTATTGTTACCTCTAGTCCCTTTTGATCTATGTTTATTCTTCCACACTCTTACCATCATATCCAACCTTGAGCCTATGGTTTGCCACTTTGATGCTTCACTAGCCACTACCTTAGAATGCCTTTTCTCATTTACGTAGCATTCCTAAATAGCTTGCTTCTTCTGCTTTGAGGTTAAGTTCAGCTGTCCAGTTTTGCCACTCTTGGTCATCCCCCTTTGTCCCAGGATGCCATTGACAGAAACACTGATTTAACCCACTACAAATTTATGGTACCTAACTACAGCTGGGCCCTCACTTTCTTCTGCCTCCTGATCGTATCTAATTTTCAAAAGCACCTGTTTCATCTTTTTGTCTCAAATCCAAACTATACTCTTGCAGCAAATGGCAACTTCCTACTTACCTGACAAGTTTCCTTCAAAATTTTTAAGCATCTTTTCGCTCTAAAACTCTTTCCCTTACTAAGTCTAATCTTTCTACCTGATTTTGCAATTCTAGTATGTGATTATAATCTAGTTTATTTCATAGGAAAGCTAAGTCAATCAGGCATTGAAAAATGAACCCTCTTGAATTCAGTATTCATGAAAATATTTGTAAGTTGAATAAGGATAGCTGCCACCAAATATCACAAGCTAAGTCAGTAGCAAATATGCTTAATTATTTTTAACGAAACATGCCTATTTCCAAGTATGTTTTATTTTCAGAGCATATTAATATAATGCCAGAAGCTGAAAATATGAGATTCCTCAAACTAAAAATGCCAATTTTCACTAATAGGGTGGTCTTTAAGTCTGTAGCAGAAAAAACTAAACTACGGTGCATCCACATACAATGGAAACTCTTTAAGATGCATCAGAGACTATATTATGGACCTAATTTATAAAGCTTTTAATATTTTTTCCTCTTAATTATTTTATTTAATATTTTAGTTTTCAACATTGATTTCCACAAGATTTTGAGTTACAAATTTTCTCCCCATTTCTACCCTCCTCCCACTCCAAGATGGCATATATTCTGATTGCCCTGTTCCCCAGTCAGCCCTCTCTTCTGTCACCCCACTCCCTGCCCTCATCTGCTTTCCCCTTACTTTCTTGTAGGGCAGGATGGGTTTCTATGCCCCATTCCCTATATATCTTATTTCTCAGTTGCATGCAAAAACAACTTTTTTTTTCTTTTGAGCATCTGCTTTTAAAACTTTGAGTTCCAAATTCTCTCCCTTCTTCCCTTCCCACCCACCCTCCCTAGGAAGGCAACAAATTCAACATAGGCCACACATGTATCATGTAAAACACTTCCACAATAATCATGATGTGAAAGACTAATTATATTTCCCTCCATCCTATCCTGTCCCCCTTTATTCAGTTTTCTCCCTTGACCTGTCCCTTTTCAAAAGTGTTTCCTTTTGATCACCTCCTCCCCCATCTGCCCTCCCTTCTATCATCCCCCCCTTTTTGTCCCCTTCCCCTTACTTTTCTGTGGGGTAAGATACTCAATTGAGTGTTTATGTTATTCCCTTCTCAAGTCAAATCCAATAAGAGCAAGATTCACTCATTCCCCCTCACCTGCCCCCTCTTCCCTTCCAACAGAACTGCTTTTTCTTGCCACTTCTTTGTGAGATAACTTACCCCATTCTATCTCTCCCTTTCTCCCTCTCTCAATATATTCCTCTCTCATCCCTTAATTTTATTTTTTTAGATATCATCCCTTCATAATCAACTCGCCCTGTGCCCTCTGTCTATATAGATATAGATATATAGATATATATTCCCTTCAGCTACCCTAATACTGAGGTCTCATGAATTATACACATCATCTTTCCATGTAGGAATGTAAACAAAACAGTTCAACTTTAGTAAGTCTTTTGATTTCTCTTTCTTGTTTACATTTTCATGCTTCTCTTGATTCTTGTGTTTGAAAGTCAAATATTCTATTCAGCTCTAGTCTTTTCATTGAGAAAACTTGAAAGTCCTCTATTTTATTGAAAAGTCCATATTTTGTCTTGGAGCATAATACTCAGTTTTGCTGGGTAGGTGATTCTTGGTTTTAATCCTAGCTCCTTTGGCCTCTGGAATATCATATTCCAAGCCCTTAGATCCTTTAATGTTGAAGCTGCTAGATATTGTGTTTCCACAATACTCAAATTGTTTCTTTCTGGCTGCTTGCAGTATTTTCTCCTTGACCTGGGAACTCTGGAATTTGGCAACAATATTCCTAGGAGTTTTCCTTTTGGGGTCTTTTTCAAGAGGCGATCAATGGATTCTTTCAATTTCTATTTTGCCCTCTGGCTCTAGAATATCAGGGCAGTTTTCTTTGATAATTTCTTGAAAGATGATGTCTAGGCTCTTTTTTTGATCATGGCTTTCAAGTAGTCCAATAATTTTTAAATTATCTCTCTTAGATCTATTTGCCAGGTCAGTGGTTTTTCCAATGAGATAGTTCACATTATCTTCCACTTTTTCATTCCTTTGGTTCTGTTTTATAATATCTTGATTATTTCTCATGAAATCACTAGCTTCCACTTGTTCCAATCTAATTTTTAAGGTAGTATTTTCTTCCATGGTCTTTTGGACCTCCTTTTCCATTTGGCTAATTCTGCCTTTCAAGGCATTCTTTGCCTCATTGGCTTTTTGGAGCTCTTTTGCTATTTGAGTTAGTCTATCTTTTAAGGTGTTATTTTCTTCAGTATTTTTTTGGGTCTCCTTTAGTGAGTCATTGACTTGTTTTTCATGGTTTTCTTGCATCACTCTCATTTCTCTTCCCAATTTTTCCTCTACTTCTCTTACTTGGTTTTCCAAATCCTTTTTGAGCTCTTCCATGGCCTGAGACCAATTCATATTTTTCTTGGAGGCTTTTGATGTAGACTCTTTGACTTTGTTGACTTCTTCTGGCTGTATGTTTTGATCTTCTTTGTAACCAAAAAATGATTCTAGAGTCTGCGTCTGAGTCTGCATCCTTTTTCACTGCCTGGCCATGTTCCCAGCCAACTACTTGACCTTGGAGCTTTTTGTCAGGGTATGACTGCTTGTAGAGTAGAGAGTACTTTGTGTCAAGCTTGAGGGGCTGAGCTGTTGTTTTCAGAGCTACTTCTGCTCCACCATCACCACAATCTCTGCCACAGCAGGGCTCTTCCTCCCCCAAGAACCGCCAACCAGGATTGCGATGCAGATCCAATCAGGGAAAAGCAAGCCCTGCACTGTCACTCTGGTCTGCTGCTTGATTCCTCCCACTGCGTGAGCCAGGGACTCTGGAAGCAGCCGACACTGGAGCTCCACTGCTGCACCACCTCTGGCACCCCCAGGGCTGGTGCTGAACTGCTCTCTAACCCGATCTAGCAATTTACCCACTAACCTGCTCAGTGGTCTTTGGAGTTTGTGGGTTGAGAAGTCTGGTAACTGCCACAGATAAATGATTCATGGCCCTAGGACCTGTTCCGGTCTACTCCTGGTCTGCTGTGTCCTGCCGCCGCAGCCCATGCTGTGCTCCGCTCCCAGCATTGTGCAATAGACCCTTCCCAGGGACCATCCAGACCATCCTGGGCTGGAGACCTGCTTCCTTCTGCTATTTCGTGGGTTCCAACTCTCTAGAATCTGTTCAGACCCATTTTTTACAGGTGTTTGGAGGGATTTGGGGGAGAGCTTAAGCAAGTTCCTGCTTTCCAGCCATCATCTTGGCTCTGCCACATCTAAAGCTTTTCTTTAAGGTTACATGAATATATTCTCTAAAAAACTAGCTATTTTTCTAAATACCTGTTCCAAAGTGATTTCTGTGAGGTTTAAGTATGAAAACATTAACTTACACCTATTTAAGGAGAAAATAATAAACATTCTAGGACAGTTACAATTGATAACTATAACCATAAATCAGCTCAGGAAAGATCTATAGCTTTATAACTTGAAATGATTGTAGATTTCAAGAATTTTATTTTAGCATACAGGTGGTGATTTCAGGCTATAAAAACAACTGTGTTGTCATTTTTTAAAGAAGAAAACAAAGAATGGCCTTTAAAAGATCAAACAAAAAAATTTTAATGGTCCTCACCATTTGCTCTTTGTCTGTATTTTGGATTCCTGCTTCTACCATGAGATCAGTTACGTTGTTCTGTAAGTCATCAATCCGATTCCCCATTTCTTCCAGTACAAAGTTAAAGAAAACTGTATAGTGCAGATTAATTTCATTAGTGTAGTAACCTCTCCATTAGACACTTTGTAGTGGTCCTTTAGTTTGCATATCTAATGTTACCTTTGAACTGTTGGCCAAAAAACCCTCTTCAAAGACCCCTTTGTTATACAACAAATCCTGATAATTTGATTAAATTATAGAGGTTTAAAGCAAATTAGGAGGACAAACAAAAATCATAGTAAATTAACTTAATTCCACTGTCTAATCTGTGGAAAGAAAAAACAGCCTTCATATAATTTTTCCCCCAACTGATATCGCCACATCCTGGAGCATAAGCATAGTCATTGCTATGTTAAAAACTATTAAAAAGCTGAAATCCAGTGGATTTAATTTAATTGAATACAGTCAGGAATAACATCCAAGGAAATAGGAATTAACTGGTGTATTTTAATATGTGACTGTAAGCGTTTAAACATTTTGAGGACTTAATCTTTTTTTTAATTTAATTTAATTTGTTTTTTTGAGATTTTTTTATTTTTAGTTTACAACACTCAGTTCTACATAATTTTGAGTTCCAGATTTTCTTCTTCCCCCTCCCTCCCCAAGACGGCATGGAATCTGATATATCTTCTACATATAACTTCGCATTGAACTTATTTACACAATAGTCAAGTTATAAAGAATTAATGCCCAATGGAATGAATCATGAGAAAGAAGAACCAGAACCAGAAAAACCCCACAAAAACAAAAGAGAAAAAAAAAAAACAAAGAAAAAGGCAAGCATAAAGTGTGCTTCAACCTGAATTCAGACACCACAGTTCTTTCTCTGGATGTAGATAGCTTTCTCCATCGTGGGTCCTTTGGAGTTGTCTTTGCACTTTGTATTGCTGAGAAGAGCAAAGTCTATCAGGGTTAGTCATCACAGAATCCATATATCTGTGGTTGTGTATAATGTTCTTGTGATTCTGCCCCGCTTGCTCAGCATTATATTGTGTAGGTTTTTCCAGGTTATTATGAAAGGACTTAATCTTTTTAACTAAATTGTCTTGCCCAATTGTCTGAGACAAAATCTGTCTCTTTTTACACATGCACATTTAAGTGTTAATTTTATTATGCCTTAGGATCAGTGTTTTTCCCCCCATGGAAATTAATTCCTAAGTTTGAAGTATAAGTTAGCGAGAAATTATTGTACAGATGTTTTGCACACAATATTCAAGAATATGGGTTTCAAAGTGAGGTAAAATTTCTTTTCAGGAAATATGTTGTTTTTCTTCTGGTTTCGTGCAAACTGAAAATAGCCTGTTGTACTTGATTATTTCTAAGTCAAAGCCACAAGTAGAAAGAATTTAAGCGAAAAAAAAATTGTTTGCATTGTTGAAAATGTCTGATGCTTGTTAGTGTCAGATCATACAGAACTAGGGATTTTTTTCTATAAAACTTCATAAACGTAAGATCATAGGCTTAGAGAGCGAAGAGACCTTAAAGATCTTTATAGTCCAGTCCCTTCAAGGCCTCACATGATTTCATCTTAGGGTATCTGACACCAGATCCAACATTCTTTATACTGCACCACAATGCTTATTTAGCGTTAACTTGGGCTGTATAGAGTAGAGGCTAGAGCTAGAAATTCTGAATTCAAATCCCTCCTCTGACCCATGCTAGCTCTGTAAACATGGGCAAGTCATTTAACATCCCTAAGTCTCAAGAAGGTGTTTCTACAATGACAGAATCATATATTTGACATATTGAGGACAATAAATAGGCATTTTTATTTTATCCTTGAAAAATACATACCAGCTGTCTTTCCACCTCTTGACAAAATATGAAATAATCTTCCATCCTACAGATGAGTATTAATACATCTCTGGATATACCACCACAATACAAATATGTACTTTGCATAAAAAATATGCATATTAGAAAAGTTATATGGAAAAAACAAAAGTGGCCAGGAATGTTGATCATGAAAAGATTTCTTATTCACTATGCAATTTCAGAGCAGTGCTGTACATTCTTTTAAAATATGAAAGGATATTTTTGAGAGTTATTGTCCCAGTCAAAGCTTGAAAGTGTACCTGTAGTTCCTGTAATAAATCTTCTGCCTGGAGAAAAAAATAGATCAATGAATATAAGGTTTACCACACATTTCTGAATATACAAATTTCTGGGAATTTGTAAAACTTGTTTAATGACTAATTCCAGAAATAAAAACCCTTCTTTTTCATATAAATAGCCTACCCATGTTGTTGTATGACTTAGTAACAGAATAGTATGGCAAAAAAAGAATTAAAAATTACTCTGAGCGAGAGACACAAAGTGCCTGTAAGCAGGCTGCAAAACATTACAAGGAACTTAAAAAGACTGGAGTAAATAATGCTGTCAGAAATGTATCCTTGAAAAAAAACGTGATTTACATGGCAAGAGGGAGGAGGGATAACTGGTGTTCTGGTGGTAGCCTTTGTGATGTCAAGAGAAATCCAAGAAGTACCCCCTCCCCTCCCCAACCTTTTTTGATGGGTCCCCTTGGGCCAACAGAGGATATGAACAAGAGTTACATAGGATGGGTAAGCTTGGATGGCCTGTGATCTCTTAACTTGGAAGGAATGACCATGTTGGTGAGATCTATTTAAATTTCTGAAAAGATTTTAAAAACCAATATTTGCTCTTTTGAGCTAGATATCACCTATTTTATAACTGTGGGACACTAACACTTACACAGTAATTGGTGAGGTTTTTCAGTACCAGCTCATGGAAAACATCTTGTCCCTGATTCCCAAATTCAATTATATGCCTTGGACTGCACTACCTACACACCTAGTCACTACTACTTAAAAGTGCTTAGAACATTAAAGTTTATAGTGCCTGCTATCTTGTTTCAAAGGTAAAAGCAAGTCTTAAGAAACCTGTTAACTGCTTGTAAGCAGGTAACATGTAATATTTGTTCTTTGGTTCTTTGTCCTAAATATTCATAAAGACATTGGACATAATCTCAATGTTAAGAGTTGTCAATGCAAAATTTACCAACTAAGATTTATACATGTAATTATGACAGTAAGTGCATATCATACTGATCTCACATTTGTTGATACTATTCTTGGAATTGCCAACTATGTTCTCAGATTTTTTACATAGGCTTATGATTTTCCATGCTTTCTGTATCCCTTAGCCTCACAATAATGAACTGGCCAGGGAGCTAATTAGTTCCTCTTTGAAGAATGGAAAAGAATCGCCCTAGAAAAAATTCATGCAAGGTTAAAAATGGAAAGTATCTTAAATTTTGTATAGCCTACCTCTCTTCTCAGGTTTATAGATGAAGAGCATGAGGCCCAAATAGATCAAACAACATGCCCAAGGTCATACAATTTGTGGCAGCACTAGGGCAACTTTTGATTCATAATACAGTGCTCTTGCTAGTATATCATGCTACCACCTTCCACAGTAATGTTTACTTTTCAAAACAAAACACAGATGCTTAGAAATTAAACTAACAAATAGATTTCTAAATGTTCATTCTCCAAGCACCAGAAACACCTCTAGCTCTAAAAGTTATATGCAAAACTGTTTAATTGAATTATTATTTAACATGTCCTTTTTTTTTCTTACTGCCAGGTTGTAAGATTCATGAAAATGGTCAATAATAGAGCATTTGTCTCATTATATACAAAATAGAATTTGGTATATGATATGTACGAAGAGGACACAGTCAACACTACAGTTAAACTTGTTTCAGACTTGAATCAGTTAAACCTCAGATTATACATCACTTTGGGGATGGAGGGTAATGTTCACTTATTTTTTGTAATTGAACTATACAATCTGCTGTATATACTATAAAGACCCAGTAGGTAATCCATTTAGAAGGCAGGTGAAATACCCAAACTTTTAAATTCTATGTTACAATGTCCAAACTGCTGCCATAATTTAGTATTGCATTTAATTAGATCCTAAATCTTAGCTGTCACTTAAGGGAAAGAGAAGAGAGAGAGGGTGTAGTTGGCAAAGCCAGTCCAGCTCTCGTCTGGAACAGTCTCACAGAGCCCTTCAAATAATAGATCCTTTCATCTGGTTGCCAGTCTAGGGAAAAAATGCTGAATCATTGAATTAAATGAGATGTTTAACACCCTTCCTCCCCCAGATGTAAGATCATTAAATCACTTCAAGAGAAAGTTATGCGACCTCCTAATTTTCAGGCAGTCATTGCTACTACGAGAGGCTGGCAGCAAAAGGTCCCAAATGCCAATGATGAGATAGGGTTGAATGCGGCGGAGGGGGGTGGGGGTGGGGAATGATGGAGGAGGGGCGCAAGGAATGGCTAGAACATGGAAAACTGCGGGATATAATGACACTTGATTTGGGATCAGGCCAGTTAGCTCAGCTCTGCTTTTAATTAGAAGGATGCATCTTTGGGTGAGAGAAAACTCAAGTTCTCCAGGCTTCAGTCCTTAAATGTAAATACAAAGGTTTCAGTGAAATGATCATCCCGTTCCTTTGGGCTTAAATGTTCTATGATAATGATTTTCCTTTTATTTAGAACTTCAGGTCCTATCTCCCCTCACCCACCCTTTAGCTCCAAGCTTCCAGATTCCAGTATCCTGAATTGGAAGGAGGGGTAATTGTTATTTCACTTTTCCTGTCAATGTAAGAGATAAGCTTTTCTCCCAGTTGGAAAGCCCTCTACGGATTCAGATGCCTGGCTGAGAGACGCAAAATTTCCCAGGAAACCAGCTCTCATCACCTACTGCACGCATATGTATATAGGTATTGGACTAAACCGAAGAAATGAAAGGCAGTAAGCCCAGCTAGGCATTAGCCGCACATCTGGGTAGGATTTTCGAGAAAGTCGAGCGCAGGTAATTTCATTTGTACAAACGGCGGGTGCCTAGGTCCCGGCTGCACAAGCCTTTGGCTTCACTCGGGGGCTGGTGCAGCATTGCTATCCCGAGGAATCTGAATTCCCAAGAAGAGGGAGGGAGAAGGATGAGAGAAGAATGGGAACGAGTAGTGGGGGAGAAACCCGAAACTTACAAACTCGGAGAGAGCCCGCCCGCTTGGAGTATCGATGTCTGCCATCCGTCACCTCTCCCAGCGTAGCCCCCTTACAGGGCTAGCCCTGGCGGCTCCCGGCAGCCCAAGTGTGTCGAGGAGAAGGCAACAACCAGGAAGCCCTCGGAGCTCCCTCCGCCGGAGCTAACACAGGCGGCGTCCCGAGCGGCAGCCTCCCACTCTCCTGCTGGTGGAAGGCAACACCCGCCGAATGACATAGCACCCGCCAATACTAATCCAGTCTAACAGCCCTCTTGCTCTGCTTGCCCTCCTTGCTCTTCCTGGTGCTGTGCAGGAGTTGAGGTAATTCCCACTCACCTTATTTATAAACCCCAAGACGAAATAATCCAACGTGAATGTTAATGAGCTCTTCGAGTGCTAAGAGCAAGCATATCTATCTGTGCCAAGATCGAATTTAAAAAAGACTCTCGCTGGGAAAGTCTCACCCAAACTCCTGATTTCCTCAGGACCCTACCTGCTTACGATAGGTGTCAAGGAGTGATGACTGAAGGTATGAGTAATAGCAGGGATGGGGATACACCAAACCTGAAGCTTCTGGTTTACAAAGTAAAATGCTAATATGGATCTGTATGTGCTCGTGATATTTTAACCTGCAGCAAAAAGAAAAAAAAAGAATTAGAAATCAGAAACTAAACTCCTACACTTTTCACTTCAAATGAACTTTAATTCCCAAGCAAGGTTAAATAAAAAAAAAACAATCAAAAAAAAAGTTTTTAAATGAACACAAACAAATCCAGTGGCTGGCTTATCTGATTTGACTGGCCAAATCAGGAAGAAGATAATCCCTGGAGGAAATGACTAGTCCTGTGAAGGGTAGGAGAAGATGAGTGTAAGGGTATATAATTGGTTGTTACCTTGTATGTTTTCATTTGACTTATTTGCTGTATTGGGAGGGGTTGTTGTCTTCTAAAGCTGAATACTAGGCCCTCCCTTGGACTAAAACCAGGAACCCATCAGGTTTTGCAGCCTAACACTGGAAGCTTCTTTAACAACCTGGTGGACTGCCAAGTAATGAGCTGTGGTTTCTATTCTTACATCACAAATGATTAAAGATGTGACCTGAAGGGGGCTGGTAGCCTCCAAGAATATGATTTGGATTTTATTCAAAATGAGTGCCCTTTCTAATCTCCCACCTTCTGGTGAACCCCAAAGCATTTCTTGAAGTGGGGTTGTTCAGATTTGTGTATAATCCTGAGCTCAGGAGATAGTCTCTTGATATTTGGTCGCAGAATTCCCCTAAAGTATGCAGCCTGTATTCAACACAAAGCCTGACATATGCAGCCCTGTATGAAACATTGTAGTAGCCCAACTACAGAGGCAATCAAGCCAATTATCCAACCCTATGCCCTTCTTTACACATACTCGAAACTAAACCAAGCTCCAAATGCAGTAATTTTTTTTGAACCCCCACATTTACCTAATTTGGATTTCATTTCAGGGAATGTCTACAAGACTTGTAGAATTCATTTATTTTTCTTATTGGTGACAAACTCTGGCAGATTATTCTCTGTGCTACTTAAATGTATTGAGAAAGGAACAATTTGAATTGGTCACGAATATTCCATTCCCTGGTTCCTTTAATTAAAGAGACCATGCTTGGTGAAGTAATTCTTATGGTATCTTACTTACTGGACCGTTGAACAAAGCTATTTTCATTGAATTCCTTGATAACATACCACCCAAGTTCTATTTCTTCACTTCATGTGGGGTTTAAAAAAAAACTTCTTGTTTTCCTTAGTAAGTTTGGATATTTCAATAAGGGAAGAATTTATGACCAAACAAAAGGTAGAGAGCATTATGAAATGTAAAATGGATCATTTTGATTATATTAAATTTAAAAGCTTTTGCACAAACAAAGCCAGTGCAGCCAAAATTAGAAGGAAAGTAGAAAACTGAGAAAAAATTTTACAGCAAGTATCTCTAATAAAGGCCTCATTTCTCAAATATATAGAAAATGGAGTCAAATTTATAAGAATACAAATCATTCCCTGATTGATTAATGGCCAAAGTATATGAATAGGCAGTTTTTAAACCAAAAATCAAAGCTATCTATAGTCAGATAAAAATATTTGAAATCACTATTGATTAGAGAATTGCAAACTAGAACAACTCTGAGGTACTATCTCCCACCTATCAGATTAGCTAATATGACAGAAAAAAAGAAAATGATAAATGTTGGAGGTGATGTGGGAAAATAAGACACTAATGCACTGTTGGTGGAATTGTGAACTGATCCCACCATTCTAGAAAGCAATATGGAACTAAGCCCAAGGGACTATAAAATGGCATATACATTTTGATCCAGCAATACCAATACTAAGTCTGTATCTCAAAGAAATTTTTAAAAAGAGTGGGGGGGAGGACCTATTTGTACAAAAATATTTATAGTAGATCTTTTTGTGGTGGCAAAGAATTAGAAATTGAGGGGATGTCCATCAGTTGGGGAATAGCTGAACAAGTTGTGGTATATTATTGTGGTGGAATGCTATTGTGCTATAAGAAATGATGAGCGGGATGATTTCAGAAAAACCTGGAAAGACTTACATGAACTGATGCAGAGTAAAGTGAGCAGAACCAGGAGAACATTTTATACAATAACAGCAATATTGTGTGATGAACAACTCTGAATAACTTAGCTATTCTCAGCAATACAATGATTCAAGACAATTCCAAAGGACTTATGATGAAAAATGTGATCTGCCTACAGAGAAGGAACTGATGGCATCTGAACATAGACCAAAACATACTATTTTCACCTTCATTCATCCTTTCTTTTTTCTTTCTCTTTTATTTATGTTTTTGGTTTGAGTTTTCTTCCATAAAATGACTAATGTGGAAATATGTTTTACATGATTACACATGTATAACCAGTATCAGATTGCTTACCATCTCAGAGAGGGATAACTGGAGAAAGGGAGAAACTGAATTTGAAACTCAAAACTTAAAAGAAAAAGTTAGAGATTGTTTCTACATGTAGTTGAGGAAAAAATAAAACTTTTTTTTTAAGTTTGGATGTCTCTATGAATATTGCTGTATTATACTCCAAAGAGATCAAAGAAAGAGAAGGACTCATATGTATGAAATATTTATAGCAGCTCTTTTTGTGGTAGCAAAGAATTGGAAACTGAGGGGTGCCCATCAATTGGGGAATGGCTGAACAAATAATGGTATATATGTACAATTCCAAAGGGCTCATGATGAAACATGCTACCCATCTCCAGACAGTCCTTCCTTTCCCTTCCTTCCTCCCTCCCATCTTTCTCTCTCTCTCCGGTTCCCTTCTTCCACCCAGCTAAGGTAGCAATTTGTTTTGCATGATCACACATATTGTAATGGGTTTTGTTTTTTCTTGCTTTCTCAATATGGGGGTTGGGGGGGGGAGTAGGAGAGAATTTGAAACCAAAAATAAAATAAAAGTAAAATTTTTTTTAAAAAGATGAAAAAACAATTTATGGTATTTGAGGATGATGGAATACTATTTTGCTGCAAGAAACAATGAATAAGTTGGTTTCATAAAAGCCTTGGAATACAGGTCTGAACCAATATAAAGTTAAGTGAGTAGAGCCAGGAGAGTTGTTTTTATGATAACAACAATGTTGTAAAGATAAACAAATGTCAAAGCCTTAGTGACTAATCAACACAATTACCAACCACAGTTGCAAAGGACTCATGATCAAAAGTGCTATCCACTTTGGGTTAGAAAACTGATGGACTCAGCGCAGAGTAAAGATGTTTTGTTTTGTTTTGGTTTGGGGGAGGGGAGGGGAGGCCAAAAATGGGCATTTGTTTTGCTTGACTATATTCACAACTCTATTTCTTGCGTTGTCAAAGGGGGAGATGGGAGGGAAAGAATTCAGAACTGAAATTTTTAAAATTGAATTGATTTTTTAAAAAGCATTGTAGAAAATACTAAGCCAACACTCTCTCCTATAGAATTTTCTCAAAATTCATTCTTACTTCTATGCAACCTTTCTGGGTTGACTTATGACCGAAAGTATCTCTTCACTTCCCACCCCTGCCCCCTGCTGGAGAAAGAAAATGCTCAAAGAAAGGTGTTTAAGAGTGAAACTGGTACTCCATCCATGAATCAGATCATAGGCCATAGAATGCTTACATTGGAAGGGGTCTTAGGATCATCTATCCAACTTCCTCATTTTGCAAATGAGGAAAGTGGTTCAAGAGGAAGTTGAAATGACTTGCCCAAGGTCACACAGTTAATAATTTCTAATCTACCTTCTCATTTTATATATTCCTTTGCTTATTTAATCTCACTTAAATTTTAGGATCATGAGAGAAGCACCAACTGCCCTATCACCTCCCTGATATCCTAGTAGCACTAACCTCAGTATAAATCTGTAAAAATAAGGGATGAGACTAAGATAGGATGAAGACAGACCCAGTAACATGGAAATGAGAGTCTTTTAACATTAATTTAGTTGATAAAATATTAAGTTTCAGAAGCTATGTGAAAGAATCAAAATATCTGATGTGATGGGTAATTTGAACTGCCTTATTGAAGATTATTTTAAACATTCATTATCTTTTTATTTCATGGACTTTAAATCTGAAAATAATTATAAATAAATGCATTTTGCTTTTTTAATGTTCTAAACCTACTTTATTGGTGTAGAGCACAACCTCCACTAAAAGATCTGGAACCAAAAGTCTTAGAGGGTTGCCCGGGGTATTAATAATTAATAATTAGGTGACTTGCTTATGCCCTTCTAGCTAGTGTGTATCAAAGGCAAAACTTTGAACCCACATCTTTGTAAATACTACACTCTGTTAAAATAACACAAACATGTATGTGTGTATATATAGAAGTATACATATACTTGTAGATATAGATAGGGATAGGGAGTATACCTGTGATTTTATTAATATAGGGAAATCCTGGATAAAGAAGCCTTCCTTCATCAATACAGTTATGCACCTTCTAAGAAATTTAAAATCTTAGAGAATTTTCTAGCCTGAGGGGTTAGGGTAATTATTTGCCCAAGGCCACAGAGTCAGTATATGTCAGAGGTAGGATATGTATGTATGTATGTGTACATACATACACACACACACACACATATATATATACACACACACTATATGTTTACATATGCAGTTATTTAGCTTTGAATTTAAAGGAAATTTTTAATTCATGAGGTTTTTTCATGAGGCTCCTTCCTTGACAAAAATAGTTGAGGTGAAATGCAATGAGGACGTGAATTAATGTGGTGAACGTCAATGACATTTTAGAGGTAGAATCAACAATCCAACTACTCTGCAACCCAGTGACACCGGCCTTGCTATTCATTGCACAAGACAGTTCACCTCCTGATTCTATGCATTTCCACAGACTGTGTCCCATGCCTGGAATTCTCTTTCTTCTCTTCTCTGTCTCCTGGCTTCCTTGCTTTTTCTTCATGTCCCAGTCTACAAGAAATCTGTTCTGATTCCCCTTAATGCTAGTCATTTTTCTCTATTGATTATCTCCGACTTAACCTGAATATACAATATTTTGTTTGTACATAGTTGTCTTAATATTGTCTCCCCCATTAGATTGAGTTCCTGGAGAGCAGGGATTGTCTTTTGTCTTTCCTTCTATCTCCAACACTTAGCGCATTGACTAGAACATAACATGTGCTTAATAAATGCTCATTGACTGACTTGTCTATTTGGCAATCCATTATATAGAGAGAATGAGGAAGAGGGAAGAGACAAAATGACCTTGAGTAGTAGAAATATGGTAAATTAGAATAAGAAGCTGGTTGCTGCAGGAAGGTGATGAGTTTAGCTAGGAATACATTAAGTTGAAGTGTTAATTAGATCTCCATATAGATACATCGAGCAGGCAGTCAGAAGCATGGACTTTACCTGTGCTAGAGTAGGTGCTATAGCAAGCTTGTACAATGTTACTGAAATTTCAATATGAGAATTTACGCCTCAGAAGTCAGCAGATATTACAAATTCAGGGCCTGAGTTATTGTTTTGTTGATTGTGTAGTCTTAAGAAAGTAATGGATAAAATGTGAATAATGAAGATTAAGCTTGAAAGTGTTAAAGTAAAAACCCCTGGGAACTGTTAAAATGGAAGAAACTCCAGGTCCAAAAGTGGGACCTGGAATGAACCAGTCTGATCACAATTTACAAAGATTATAAATGCATTTATTGCCTGAGAAGGAGTTTGCAAGCTGAAGCAGCGAGACAAGGTTCATATCTGCCAGGAGGGGAGTTGGAAAGGGTGAGGTATTTATATATATTTTGAGGTATTTATTGGTTTATGGCTAAGGTAGGATTAAAGGAGAAATGCAATAAATTAGGAAGTCAGGCAGGAAGTAGGGGTCTAGGGAGAAAATATCTGTAAATACAATAAATCAGAAAGCATGATGTTTGCTGCTTTTTAGATAAGTTAGGAACCAAGATGTCTGTTTCCCCGTAGATAAGTCAAAAATTAAGATGTTTGCTTTTCTCTCTGAGCTGGTCAAGGCTGCTTTCAGCAGTTGCAGGCATCTCTGAATTCAGCTAAAAATTACTTCACAAAGAGTCACTGGTATGTCAAACAGCCCTGGACATCAGAAGTCCTCCTGATTGGCTAGTTGTGCTTTTCCCGAGTCTGGTTCCCCTGTGAAAAAGGGAAGCTCTAGCATATTTAATGGGTTAGCACAAGCATTACAGAGCCCATGTTCACAAGTGTGTCAGGCTTACTTTTTTTTTTGAGAACCTAGCAGCACCCTCCTGTTTCACTCCCTCCTTTCCATTCCTGAATAAGGTGTATCAATCTATTGCCATATTGGATGCTGGGCACTTATGAATGATGTCTCTCTCATTAGAATGTAAAATTCTGGAGGGCAAGGACTATTTTTCCTTTTTTATTCTCTCCCTGGGGCTTAGCACATTGCTTGGCACATAGTAAATGCTTTTTTCATTCATTTATCCACCGCTACACTTATTAGCAATAGCTTTCTTTCAAGGCAAATTGTTTATCTTTGGCTTGCAGGCATTAAACTATTTGGTGGCTCAGCCTAGTCAGTACCTTGACCAGTAGCCTTGCCCGTTACCACTGCTGCTACCGCTGCGGCTGACAAAAAAAGAGTTGGTCAGTGGTGCAAAATGCTTCAGAGAAATCAGAGGATGAAGACAGGTTTTTGAATTTGGTAATTGAGTTCATTGGTAACCTTCAAAAGAGCAGCTTCCACATAGTTGTAACAGCAGATCCAAGATTGTAAAGGATTAAGACATGAATGAGTGGTGAAGTAGAGCTATAAATTACTCTTTCAAGAAATTTGATGGTGTAGAGGGAATAATAGCCAGGATGTCAGCTAGAGGGAAGTTGGAAAGTTTGGGATAGAGGAGACCTGAATATGTTTGCAGGCAGAAGAGAAGGAATCAGTGGGGGGAGGGAAAGGTTGAATATTTTTCAAAAGTTTTTAATTCACTTTGAAGTTAAATACAAAAATAACCACTTCTATGTATACAGCACAACACAAAAAAAAGGATTCAATATGAAACCATGACTCTCCATTTCATACTGTTTTTTTAAAAACTATGTAATAAATACTACACATCGTTTTCAAAGCTACCGTGCTTTTCTGTGCTTCCTTCTGAGTTATTCTCTGCTGTACACTTAACTTTTTTTTCTCCCTCCCCACCACATACTAGAGAAGGCCACCATTAGACATAGATATGTTAAAGAAAAACAAAGGGGGGATAATGGATAGAGCAAAATACTAAAACAAGTAGGAAGGGGATGAGATTAAGAGAACACCTATGTATTGGGGGGAATTAGACAGGAGGAAAGACACTTCTCTAGACTGAAATAAGGAAAAGTTAATGTATGAAATGGGGCAACTAGGTGATGCAGTGGATAGAGCACTGGGTTTGCAATTAGGAAGACCCAAGTTCAAATCCAGCCTCAGAAACTGCCTAGTTTTGTGACCTTAGGCAAGTCACTTAACTTCTGTCACTGGAGAAAGAAATGGCAAACCACTCCAGTATCTTTGCCAAGAAAATCCTGTGGACAGAGGTTTACAGATGCAACTGAAACAAGACTATAATAACAATATATGAAAGTGAAATAAAACAAACACAGGAAATCAATATACACAATGACTACAGTAATGCAAATGGAACGACAATCAAAACTGATCAGGGTGGGCTCAATGGATAGGGAACACCCTGCATCTTTTGTTTGGTCTAGGTCAGGGTGAGGAACCTGTGGCCTCTGAGAGACTTTACCTAGAGTAGGGACCTGTGGCTTCTAGGTCCTCAAGTGTGGCCGTTTGACTGAATCTAAACTTCACAGAACAAGTCCCCTTATTAAAAGGATTTATTCTGTAAAACTTGGACTCAGTCAAAAGGCCGCACCCAAGGGCTTAGAAGGCCACATGTAGCCTTGAAGCCACAGGTTCCCCACCCCTACTCTAGGTAAAGTCTCTCAGAGTGAGGCCAGAGCAGTACCTTTTGCATGAAATTAAGTTCTTTGAGAACAAGGTCAGCAATTGGATCTTGCACAGGTGTCAATCAATGGTTTAACACTTGGGTGTTAACAGCTAAAGCAAAAGTAGGAAGCTCTGCTGGCTGAGTTCAGGCAGAGGCTAGTACACATCTGTTTAGAGGGACCCTTTGTTCAACCTGTTTTTCCTTAAATTATTCCACAGAATTCTCTACCTTTTACTGGGTTTTGAGAAGTATAGGACTGAACTGGATAAGAAGAAGAGCAGGGGAGGAGATAGCTGGCCAACATATGAATAATAAGAATGAAGGATGTTGGAGGTAGAGAGAGACTGGAGTCACTTGGCATGGATTCGATGTTGAGTGGAAAGAATAATTTTACTGGAGGTGTTCATAGAACTAAGTAGATTAAAGGTTCCAACTGGAATGTTGGCATGAAGTTATCCCTGCAAGCTATATCCTCCAAATCTGGCCTGCTGGTTTTCCTTGATCTAGCATTTCCTACTCCCTTTCTGATGATTTATATCAATATAATTTCCCCCTGCTTGCTGATTTTATTTTCTACAAAACAGCAAAATGAAGCAACTGGGGTCCATTAGAATAAGTTTTGTTGCTACTCATTAAATGCTGTTTAAACATTTAAAAGTTTGAAGTCCAACACAATACCCTGTTAAAAACACACAGAGGCATGGAAAATAGCTGCTATAAAAGTCTGTGATATATAACCTGATTGCTGCCATGGTGTAGTGTAACAGGCTAACTATATGTTATAACTCCACTATTTTTCTCTCACTAGAAAGCCCCAACCCTCAGCTCACCTGATTCACTGCTCAGGTTTCTAACTGTCACTACTACTTACTTCTTGGAGTTTCCAACCCTTATGTCCCCTTCGGGCAGCACTACTCCCCTTCTGTTCTCTAATCACAACATAACAGCTTCTTCAAGATTTTCAACTGCATCTACTATGAAGCAGTGGAGACAATGGCAGCTAGGTGGATAGAGTGCTAGGCCTGGGGTCAGGAAGACTCATCCTCCTGAGTTCAAATTTGACCTCTAATACTAACTAGCTGTGTGACACCAGCCAAGTCGCTTAATCCCATTTGCCTCACTTCCTCATCTGTAAAATGAACTGGAGAAGGAAATGGCAAACCAGTCCAGTATCTTTACCAAGAACACCCCAAATGAGGTGTGATGTTTAAAAAGAGACATAATTTCTGGGTAATTTAATAACTTTATGAACAAGGCCAGCAGGTTATTAATGAGTCATTTGGCTGACAATCATGGTGGTCAGGTTTACAGTTTATATACCCTTTGGAAATGTAGGTGTTCAATGAGGGATTAAGAGTGACATCACGTCAAAAATATCTCTATACTCAGATCACCTGCAGCCTTGGGCTATCTAGACAAAAGGATCTGTCTCCGCTGAAGCTTGAGTAGAACACAATGGGCTTTCCCATCTTAGATTAAATTCCTTGTAAGTTTGGGTGGGGTCTGACTAAGATCAAGGAAAGTTAATTCAATCTCATTATCAGTAATGCAAGAGACTGAACTTTTTTAAATCAAGAATTTGGAAGAAAGGAAGAGCTCTGAATCTCCCCAAGATATTGGTTATTAATAATCATTTCTCTCAGAGGTCATGGAAGAGTCAGACATGACTGAGATGTCTGAACAAAATTGCAGACAAGATCCTACAGTGGAAAGAGCACTAGACTAGGAATCAAGAGACCTCAATTCAAGTCCCAGCTCTACCTTTAAGCCTCTGTGTGCTCTTGGGAAGTTATTTCCCCTCTCTTAGCTTCTGTCTTTTTTTATAAAATATGGATAATTTTACCTTTGGGACCTATTTCATTGGTTTCTTGTGAGACTCAAATGAGATAATGTATAAAAAGCACATAGGTAACCTTAAAGTACTATATAAATGTTGGTTTTTACTGTTACTCATCTCGTTCTTCTCATCTTTTCTGATGAAATTCAGATACAAATGATCATGAGACAAATTGCTATGCTGTTTTTATTCTTTTATGTTCATATATACTGCAGACTGTTACAGTGTTGGATGAAATAACTGCTTTTTGCAACTGGAGATTTTGAAATGGCCCAAGATTTTTTAAAAATAATTACCAAGTTATAATTTTTTTGGAATTGGGAATTTTTGTCATTGGAAATGGTTGAGATGTAAGCTTACTGGAAGCATCATTAAGACAACTCTAGTAGCTGATACAACAATGGAGATACTATGGATCTCAGCCTGATTTAACATGGTTTTGATTTTTTTCTTCTTTGTCTATGTTTTAAAAAAATTGTTCCATATAACTTGGAGAATATAAATATTTGGTATGGTGACAGCTATTTTGAAACATTGTTTTAAAATTTTTTATGGAGTCTATGTCCAGGCAATTGTCAGCAACAGTTTTGCCTCTGATAATAGTGTGCTTCTACTACCACTTATTAGTTGAATTTTCAAAGATATTTTGATGTCTGTATTTGTGTGGTTGTCCATTTATTGTCTCACTGTTTGTGACCCCACTTGGAGTTTTCTTGGCAAAGATACTGGAGTGGTTTGTCATTTCCTTCTCCAGCTCATGTTACAGATGAGAAAACTGAGGCAAACAGGGTTAAATGACTTGCCTAGGGTCACATAGCTAGGTTACATTTGAACTCGGATCTTCCTGACACTAGGCTTGGCCTTCTAATCCACTACACCACCTAGCTGCCCATGTGTAATATAGGAACTTATCTATTATGAAAGTTGTCAAATATCTGATGTATAATTCTATCCACCAGATCATGTTTTGTTATTTAATAAGGTGACAATGTGTAGCCTGCAGTGATGTATTACACATTTTCCACTCTCTCCTTAAATAATCTGCACTGACAATTACCTCACGCTAGGTTGCCATTATAAATGCCTTTGTTTCTATAGGCAAATCTTCAAGGCCTGGTGCTTTTTTTTTTTGTGAATTAATGTGGGTATTTTGATTTTGTCCTTAGATTTTATACATTTCATGGGCTTCATCCAGAGATACACTACTTTTAGTTACATTTGATAAATCTAATGGTGTTTATATATTGTCAGGCTTCACTATAGAGTGGTAAAATTATGTCTACTTATTCTAAAAAAATTTTCTGTAAGTTTTAGCCTGTTTATCATGTTCTGAGAGACTATATTATTATTGTTATTATTATTAGTCATTGACCTGGAAGCTTTGGTTTTGGCTACGTGTAATAGCAAGCGCCCTAGCATACCCTGGATGGCCTGCTAGCACAGATCCTTTGATCTGCTTTTAAAGGAAAAATAGCTTTTAAAGGGGTCGACAATCTTAATCAAACATATATATCATTCACTTAGTTCAGGGGAAAAGTCAACTCCCTGAACTTCAGAGAAAAAACAAACAGAGATTACAAGCAGAGAAAATAGCATAGATCAACAGATGGGGTTTCTGTCTGAGAAATTAGCACAGCTCAACAGACAGATCCAACTGTATATACAGTTACCAGAGAAAGAAGTACCAACATCTGGGTTTTCAAAGCCCCAGGGGCTCCTTAATGGCTACCCAGAGTCTCATCTGGCCAAATCACATGAACACTCTTCCAATGAGTGAGCCCCCAAAGTAAAACCTCACCTCAGAGTATATATACGCTTCTCAGAGCCAGAGGGGATCACAACCCTTGTGACTCAGTGCCTAATTCAAAATTAGTAAAAGGTATGAGCCTTCCCACAAGCAAACCTCCCCCAATCAAGTTTCCCGTAATGTGTTCCACATTCTGTTAACCTTACACTATGATATTCCTGGGAGTTTTCATTTTGTGATTTCTTTCTGGAAGTGAATTCTTTATATTTTTACTTTGTCCTCTTGTTCTAATGTGTTTGGGTAGTTATCTTTTATGATTTCTTGAAATAGGATCTCAAGGTCCTTTTTTGCAGTTGTGGCTTTCAGGGATTCCAATGATTATTCAATTTTCTCTCTTTGATCTTTTTTCCAGGTTGGTTTTTTTTAAAAATATGAAATACCTTACATTCTTCTATTTTTTAAATCTCTTTTAATCAAGAGATTAATATTTCTTGTCATCTCATGGATTTACTAACTTCTGTCAGGTCCATTCTAATTTTCAAGGAATCTATTAACTTGTATAAGGTTTTCTACCTCTCATACTAAGCTACTAATTCTCTTTCCAAATCTCTGCTCTAAAGCTCTTGTTTCTTTTCCAATTCTTTCCTCTATTGCTCTTATTTCATTTATATAATTTTTAACTGTTTAACTCTTGTTTCTTTTCTTCTAGGAATTCTAATTGATCTTGTAGACAAACTGTATTCTTCTTTGAGGCTTTGCTTTTAGTTAATTTGGAGTTATTTTCCTCTTTTGGTTTGTGTCTTGGGCATTCCTGGCATCATAATAACTCTATATTTTTGGTTGTTCATTTTTTCAGCTTTCCTTCCTGGATTTGGACTTTGTCTTGGGGTTAGCCTCTCCTCCGCACTTCTGACGGGACTGTAGGAAGAAAAGAAGGAAGAAAAAGTGAGGGAGGAAGGAAACAAACATTTATTAAGTGCATATTATGTGCCAGGCACTGGGCTAAGTACTTTATAAATGTTATTTCATTTAATCCTCACAACAGCCCTGGGAGGTAGGTGCTATTATGACCCTCATTTTACAGTTGAGGAAACTGAGGCAGACTGAGATTAAGTGACTTCCCCAGGGTCACACAGCTAGTAGGTTTCTAAAGCCAGATTTGAACTTTGTTCTTCCTGACTCCAGGCCCAGCACTCTATCCATAGTACCTCCTAGTGACCTCTAGTGGCTTTCTGTGATCCTGGCCTGCCTTGCCTAGAATTCTAATACATTCTTTGGAAAATGAAACTTCTTCAAAGATCTCAAGAGATCTATTGTCTAGGTAGGCTAAGTCCATGATCTACCCTGAGACCCAGGCTAAGCAACCAGTGCTTTTTGTAGTTGAATAAAAGTATTAAGATGGAAGCTCTTTTTCTGAATGATGGAAGAAATGGGTGATCCTTAATACATCCTTAATATAGCTTCAGGAGCAGACAATATCATGAGGAAGATATGTACTTTATCTTTTACTACGTGGTTTTTGTTTCCCCTGCTAGGTTGAAAGGGTTTCATTTCCTGTAGCTTAGCAATTATAAATATTTAGTAAGTTGACAGTTATTAAAAACATTATACTTCAGTTTTCATAGATACATGGTGATTGTGAGCAACAGTTCAGACTTTGATGGTGCTGTGGATCCAATATAATTATTTATTGTTAGTCTTGTTATAGATTTCAGATAGAAATAATCTTAGTACAAGTTATTATCCTGTGGGTTGCCTTATATAGTTAAATGCTCTCTGGACTATTGTGCAGGTGAGTGAAATGTATGGTTTTTTCAAACTCATTGTTTGTAGACTCATTAAAAGCATCTTCAAGACAATTCCAGTTACATTCAGAATTATAGGGAAGACATGTATCCCATCCTGCTTCCATGTTTTTAATTTTGTTTGCTGGATATTTGTATTTCGAAAGCTTTTCATTCAGTGAGTATTTGGTATGGCAGCATTGTTCTTAATTCTCTTTTGGATCAATGTTATGTCTGTAATGATGCTCCATGCAGTAAAGTCTATATGCTAGATTCTCCAGGATATTCGGGGGTTTGCTTTTGCAGCACAGGGATTTGTCATCTCTTTATAAAAGATAGCAAGCTTCTTGCCCCTAATTCTAGTGACCAGATTGTATCTTTCTAGGTATCTTGATAGATACTAAATGTTTACAGCCTGCAGTTATATATGTTGCACAGTTTCCTCTATTTCACTGAATCACTGTATCAATCATTAAGTCTATGCTCCTTAAGGACAACCTTTCAGTAATATCTGGTGGTAGTGACCTGATGCTGCAACATTGCTACTGTAAGCCCTTCTGTTTCTCAAAACAAATATGCATGACTCAACTATTTGTTTGACACTTTGTTGACATACTGTTGATTGAATTCATACGGATATTGTTGATAAAGTACCTTTTGATTCCACTCTTGGATTTTAACCATTTTGTAGGTAATGGATGTATGGAGATAAACCACTTTCTGTTGCATTCAACAAAGCCTTTTCTTCTGCCTTGTGAAGTGAGATCTGTTTGTTCCAAAAATATGTCTGTAAATTTTTAACGAGTCTATCATGTGCTCTAAGATGATCTTCTTGAGTGAGGAAGTATTAATCTTTCTATAGCTGCCTTGGGACAATGAGCCTTGTGTTTCAATAATATTGTACATATTTTCATTTGTACACTTGTTTGATCAATTGTTATCCATCTTATGTTCTCATAAATATACATTTAAACTGATAACACAATATTCTGAATTTAGCAAATTGCAAATAAAATGGGCATTTCTATATGCATAGTAGAACAGAAAAAAAGGGTTGTACATAAAATTGTGAACTTTTATTAGGTACATTTTGCTTTTCTTTTCAAATAGTAAATTCAGCATATAATGTTCAAATTTATTCTGCTCATCTGGTGAGCCTTTATGACATTCCTTCTGTTGTCTTATGTGCAATTTTTCCCCAAAATACTTCAATGACTCTGCCTTCTTCCCTTTTCCTTCCCTTCCTCTCTTTTTCTCTCTTTCTTTTCTTTCCTTCTCTTTCTTTCCTTTTTTCATGTTGTGAGGATTACATGAGATATTTGTAAAGCATTTAGCACAGTATCTGGCACATAGTAGATGCTTAATAAACACTTCTTTCTTTCTTTCCCACTCCCACACAATGCAGGGTTGGAGGGTAGAGAACAATTCCTTGTAAAAATAACAATATCTATCAATTATATAGCACTTCAATATTCACAAAGCATTTATACATATATGTGTGTGTATATGCATATACACACACATATATGTATATGTGTGTATATATATATATGTGTGTGTGTGTGTGTGTATACATATATATGTAAAATTTCATTTGATCCTGATAACAACCTTGTAAGGTAAATGCTATTATGTCTGTTTTACAGATGAGGAATCTGAATCTAACAAAGGTTAAGTGATTTGCCCATATCCACAAAGTATCTAAGGAAGAATTTGAATATAGCATGCCAACTGTTCTGCCTAGAACATGCATAATCAAGCAAAACAAATTTCCATATTGTATAGGACCAAAAATATATGTCTTATTTTATATCTTGGGTCTATCATTTCTCTGTCAGGAGTCTGTTAGGCAACAAGTATTTAACAACTGCCAGGCATTGTGGTAAGTTCTTTCGATACCAAGGAGAGGCAAAAACATGGTCCCTGCACTTAAGGACCTCCCATTCTAATTGGTGAGACAATAAAAATTACATGTACAAGATAAATACTTGTAAATGGAATGTAAACTTAGAGATAAGGCAGTAGCAATAGGCCAAGAGGGGCCTCCTGCAAAAGATGGCATTTGAATTGATTCTTGAAGGAAGCAAGGAAAGCTAGGAGATGAGAGAAAACAACCTTCCAAGCAAAAGACATTCTTCAACCACTTGATTTTTCCAGTGTGGATGATTAGACTAAACACTTTTGAGTATTTAGAGATTTCATTCATGAATCTCTACAATATTCTAAGGCTTGATGCAATCAACATAACGTCACTCATAAAAAGGAGTATTTGGAGGACCTCATTGTCTGTAGGGAATCTTTCTTTAACTTTGGCTCTGTGTTGGATATCCTTGATGACAGCACTATTTTTAATAAAAATACAGTAACAAATTAAAAAGACAGTTTTCAAAGGATTATACTCTCATGATTTGATGGGAAGGAATAGATCTACATAAAAATAGCAGTATCATTTGTAATAATAAAAATCCAAAAATAACTCATGTGTCCAATAATTAGAGAATGGCTGAATAAATTATAGTAAATTACTATAACGAAATATTATTATAAGAAATGCAAATATGAAGATAATAAAGAAACAAGGGACAATTTATATGAAGTGATACAGTGAAGAAACCAAAAACAAAACAATGCACATACTGACTACAATTGTGTAAGTCTTAATAATAATAGAACTAAAAAAATGCCCAGCAGAAAAAAAACTTAAAGGGGACATGGAAATACACTAGATCTTATTCAGGATGATTCTATTAAAGCTTATACATGCATTTAAACACTTAATAAACTGTAATTGATATTTCAGAAAATTTTAATTAATTATAAAATTTCTTCTTATGGGAAGAAGGGGCTCATTTAAGTATGTGAATTTTTTTCTTGATAGTTGCCATCTTTAACAAAAAAATTATTCAAAATTAACATACAAAGTTTCTTGTAGGATTAGTTCAACCTTGGTTTTCTACCAACTGCAAGACCTCTCCCTTTAAACTAAAATGTTTTTTCTAGCATTAGACCTTTATATCAATTCAGTTTTAATTCCGTGGCATTGGCTGCCTTTCAAACATATATGGAAGGTAATAAAGGTAGTAACAATGGCAGAAACTCTCCAGTTAAAAAGGCTTTAGGCAAGGCTGAAGGATCGACTTAAAACATTCTAGATCAAGTGAGACCGATGAGTACGACATAAGACTCACTCTATCTCACTTGAGAACTCTTCACTTTTCCAATACCACACGTATGCACTCTGGATCTTGCCTTTGATGAAATGGTTTTCAGACTTTATTACGCTTCCTATTTCACTCTGCTTCCATTTCTCTTGCCTTCTTTCATTCCTGATCCTTTCACCCAGGGGTGTATTGGTAAATGTTTAACAACAGGCTTTATGGGCTGGGGGTGGGGGAGTAGGCAGGATGCTCTTAAGTTTAATCTGCATTAACATTTTCTACATCACTCTAGACAATTAAGAAAATAATATATCAACTCCTAATTTGTAGTTTTCAGGTTTCCAAAGTATAAATGCTCACTGAAAAGTTAACAGGTTCTTTGAACAGGTAATAGCAGGCTCCACTCACATCTTGCCTGCTAGGCTTTTGATTTTTGTCCTGCTCACACTGGGTCCTTGACCTCTGTTATTAATGTTGAGACTCCTGAGGAAAAAATCTGTGAAGTGAAGACAAGCACTCCCATAGCCGTCCACAATCAATCATTTTCTTCAGGCAAAACATACATTTCACACTTTCCCAATGTGTTGATTTTTTTTGCTTGACTGTACTTTTTTGTTATGGGGGATGGCTTTTTTTGGTGGGGGGAGGGAAGGGGTAGATGGAACAGTGATAGCGATGCCTCCCCCTAAAGAAGAAATAAGAAGTAAAAGTGTCAATGAATCATTTTAAAAATACACAGTATTCAGAGTGTGGTTTTACACACACACACACACACACACACACCATATATATATATATATGATGTTATATATATATACACATATATATGTATGTATGTATGTCAAATGGTGGTCTTCTCTAGTGTGGGGTGGGGACAGAGGGAGGAGGGAGGGAGACAGTTTAGAACTTAAAATGTTAAAAATAAAATAAAACAAAATAAAAATACACAGAACAGGGCAGAAGGAAGTTCAGAAGGGGCCACAGACAAGTAGGGCAATGTTGGAACTAGTATGTTAAGTTTGAAATATATTTACAAGAATAACTCAAGGTATATCTAGTAAAGATTCGATTTTATATTCAGTCAGTACTCTTTTTTCTGTTCTTTGCATGGAGAAATGTTTATGTTTTTTGATGTTTGTCAAGTTCCTAATAATAAACAAGAAAACAAATAAATATTCTTCAGACTTCTTAAAGAGTGTCACTATATTCCTGTTATGCGGATAAGGCATCTTGGTTTGGCCTGGAAGCAAGATGAGGTTTTGTGGTATAGAATGATTATTGAATGAGTGAAGCTAGAACAGACTATGGTCAAGAAAGAAGGCTTGAAGGAGCTTTTGAATGTTTGTGGACTGGATGGTAACTAGGAGGAACTAGGATTGTAAGGAAGAAAGAGTGTCTACATATGGGGCCCTTAGAGTGGATATTATGTACATGGGTAATAAGGGCAGACAGAGGCAGGCACCCCTGCCTATGCAGTTGGGCAGAGAGATTGTGGAGTCTAAATCCTATGCTGTTCATAAAGCAAAATCAGTATGTTAGGAACTGTGATGACCCAACTCTGGAAGTTTTAAATATCTGATTGGCACAATCAAGAGCTCTCAAGAACTTCCATTTGAAAAAAGAAGTAGATGGGGCAGCTAGGTGGCGCAGTGAGTAGAGCACTGGCCCTGGAGTCAGGAGGACCTGAGTTCTTGACACATGTGGACACATGTGCTAGCTGTGTGACCTTGGGCAAGTCACTTAACCCCAATTGCCCTGCCAAAAAGCAAAGAAAAAGAAAAATGAGGGAGTTTACAATTTATATAAACACAGTTATATGAATTATATTATAAAATTATATAAACACAATTTATATAAACCACATTTTACAGAAGCAAATGACAAATAATCAGAGGTATACTAATTAACTGGGTCATGTCAATATAATTAAAATGTTAATGACATCTAAGCTAATTTTCAGATTTATTGTCACAGCAATGCATCTTTTTCTAGAACTAGAGAAAATAATAATAATAAAATTCATCAAGAGAAATAATGAAAAAAGTATAAAAGTAGTATATTCATTAAAGCAGCAGATGTCAATGTTGCACCCTTCTGTCCTGGTTCATTTGCAAAGATCGAGTCCAGTGTAAACAAGGGAAGTCTCACCCACAATGTAGGAAATGGTGCCCGAGGCAGCACACGTACTAACACAGCCACACCTGAAGGGCAGAAAAAATAGGAGGCAAAAAAAGAAGATTCTGAGGAGGAATCACATGAGGAATATCTTTTGTACCACGTTGGAACAAAAGCTGAACTAAAAAATAAAAAAAAGCAAGGGGAGGGATGATAGCTTGCTGTCCTGTGGCTTGCTTACAATTCTTGGGGCTCACCAGGCCCCAGATCCCTGCTCTGGCCTCTACTCTCCTTTGCATGGAGAAATTAGAGGAAATATATGAGACTCGTACTGAATAAAAAAGGCACAGCTGGGTTGTAATCTGCAAGATTAGAGGGCGTATCTGAATTAGTGAAATCATAAATCTATTGAAGCACAGTGAACTGCATGTTTGCAGAGAGGGAGGGATCTCTAGATACTAAAGGTTACAACGCAAACATTTCTCTACATTTCATGGATGGTTGCTATGGTCAAGGTGAGTAAGCAAATCTCCCAATATATACCTGGAACCTTCTTGTCATGTGAGTCTCTGATGTAGGGTTACGTATAGAAAATAGAGTAGATTGTTTCACCACATAAAAATAATACTATTAATAATTATTATACCTTTTACATAGCACTTTAACATTCCATTTGTGTGGGGGTGGGGTGGGGGTGGAGAAGGGTTTCAAGCAGGGGCAGCGACTCTGTACTATGTTTCTGCTTTAGTTTTTCATTTCCTTCTTTAGTGCTGTCTATATCAGAAGGTACAGGTGATTGGATCTCTTGCTAGGAACTTGAGTACTGTCTAATCTCTATTTGTGTATAGATGTATACACACATGCAGGCATATACACACACACAAATGTACGTACACACATATACAGTATCTACGGATACATTTCTATATCTTTATAATTATATAAATTGATATATATTTATATAGTGATATTTTACATATTGCTACATTATAACATATATACATACATATATGTATATATGCATGTGTATGTACTATATATACATATATACACACATACACACACACACATATATATTAGGAGTGATTACCTAGAACTGGGTAATGGGCAACAGAACTGCCAGATGGTAACCAATTATGCTCCTAGGACCAGTTCAATAGTCCCCTGGGACCTCCTTCTGTCTCAATGCTTCCTGCCCTGGTGTTCAGCCTCAGCCTCCTTATTATTTCTGGGTGCTGGGATATCCCTGGCAGGGTCAGTAGCTTGTGCTCTTGTCCAGCCCCCACCACACAATCTGCAGACCTCTCTCTCTAGCTTCCTAAGCAATCCTAGGCTGAAAAAATTACTTACTGTGACTTTTTCTTGGCTTTCTTAACCAGAATTCAGTCTGATGAATTTTCTAGGTTGTTGTGGAGAAGGTATGCTGGGCAAAATGCTTTCTCTCAGTCCATTATCTTGACTGTACCTCAGCTCCCATGTTTTTAATGATTATCTTTATGATGATGATTCTCATACTATTCATCTAACCCTTACCTCTTGTAGACCCCTCCCCAAACCATTTTGAACCCCCAAGACCTGAGAAAGGCCTAAAACTTGGATTGGTCAATCAGGAGATGCATCGTGGCCCACTCTGAGCTAAATCTACCATAATAATTTGCAATCTTCTGGCATAGTAGACACGCCTTGTTCTCTGAGTGAACTCAAAATGCCCCTTCCTGTGTCAATAGATGAAGCTGACCAAAGCATTCTTCTGTTAATGACTACCAAGGACAAGAAGCCTTGACTAGACACTACCTTGAATAATGGGACTTTTCTTATCTTAAAATTTTATGGACATATACTATATTATGTCATGTTACCGGTGAAGGAAACACAGATATCCTGGATTGCAATTTCAATTGACACTTTGTCAACTGTCTTATCCTATTGTATTTATAACATATTCAATTAAGAAAATTCCTTTCTCATACTATGGTTAAACATATATGGAGATCAAAAATTTGAGTGGCACAGACATCCTGAGTTGGGATTGTTCTAAAATGTATTTAACGCTCCTCATTCTTTTTATCAGACAGAATTAAAAATCTGGCTCCATGTACACATGTATCTGCTAGCTTTAAGAGAATAAACAATATGAATTTATATATCACCTAGGCTGTTTGCCTCTTTTAACCAAACTTCCAGGTCGACACTCTCTCCTAATCTCCACACTTACATCTCCAAATACCTATTAGAAATCTATAAATGCATTCCTAGATTTCATAAGGGTCTCCAGAAACTCATTATCTTGAAAGACCACAAATTCATAGCTCCTTAGTACCCCCTGCCTTTGAGTGCACTCCAGTGGAGAGCTCCTCTCAGATCTTCCATTTAAGGAGGTTCTCCTCAGGACTTTCTTAATGCTTCAGGACCAGTACCCCTTCCCCTGCCCCTTTCCAGCTTCCTTTTATATGTTGTCTTCCCCCTTTAGGTTGTGAGCTCCTTGAGGGCAGGGACTGTCTTTTGCCTTTCTTTGTATCCCAGGTAGTTAATAAATGCTTTTTGATGGACTAACTCTTGTGATTCCCCAAGAGCACTTTCAACTAAGCTGACTTGCCTGACCTGTAGGTTGCAGGTGGTAAGCAATTCACCACATAAAAACAATACTATTAATAATTATTATACCTTTTACATAGCACTTTAACATTCCATTTGTGTGGGGGTGGGGTGATATAGGGGATAGCTAGCCCCTTCTCCATAGGAATTGCATCCCTAGCTGATGAGTTGGGGTGTACTAGTGGTTTGAAGAAAGCTGCCATTCCCAAGGCTTTTAGGTTAATAAAAATAATGATGACTAGCATTTATATAGTGCCTACTATGTGCTGGGCACTATGTTAAGCACTTTACAAATATTATCTCATTTAATCCTGACAACTCTGGGAGGCAGGTGCAATATTTATTTATCCTTATTTCAGATGAGGAAGCTGTGGCACACAGAGATTAAATGATTTGTTCAGGGTCATACAATTAGGAAATATCTGAGGCTGAATTTGAACTCAGGCTTCCTGTCTCCAAATCCAGCCTTTCTATCCAATGGGCCACTGCACCCCTGCCTCCCTTCAAGGTAATGTACTATCTCCATTGGGTTCTGAGGCAGGGTGGTGGTTTGAGTTGCCTGGTACCAAAACTTGCTCTTAAACCAGGACAAGATATTAAGTGCCAAGTGGTCTACCTGTTACTAGTAATAATTTGCATTTACATAACTTTAAAAGTTTGCAGAGCACTTTATATCATCTTATTAATTGTAACAACCCAGTGAAGTAAATACTATAGATGTTATTATCCCCATTTTACCACTGAGGAAAAATGAGGCCCAGAGAGGTTAGATCATCACATAGTGATGAAACTAGTTTCATAGGAGGTATTTGAACCCAGAATTTCCTGGCACCAAATCCTGCACCCTTCACTTCTGTCATGGGAAATACAAAGTGTATAGTGGAGGTAGAGCTCTGCACCCATTTCCGTTTTGAGCGTCCTTGGAAACCTGCCACTTGCACAAACATTCATCTTCATTCTTCCTCCCAATATTTGTGATACTATATATGATACTGTGACTAGATCAACATCAGTATCGCCTGGACTTGGTGATCCAGGTGTTTTGAGCGTTGGTGGTACTTGAAGATGTCACCCTGCCTTGGCCATAATTGCTCCACAACCTTAATGATACTGTTTCCTTTTTTGCCTCATTGCATATTCTCACATTTGTAGTTTTTAATATCATAGTCTGGCCCTGACATGCATTATAAGCTCAGACATCTGGCTCACTGACAGATATAGACCTGTGATGAACTAGATTCACGGCCAGCAATGGCTAGCAGCAAACCTTTCTATATACCTTTGCAGAGGTGTATTGGTCTCTGTGTGTTAGGAGCAATATCTACCAGGGTCCCTGCTAGCCTAGGCTACTTTTTCTTTTCTTTTTCTTTTTTCCTAAAAGGCAAGGAAGCTGTTTAAATGACTTCTCGGATGACTATGGGCATAAAAGAAGCCAGATCATGAGATGGTACCCATCAGACTTGGCAGATGTCACATTGCCATGTGAGTCGTCATACCCTGCTGGCCTCTATATGGAGGTGATAGAGACTGACTAACTGAACCAATGCTATATCCTTGCTCAGTATCCTTTCCACGTTATAGAAACACATAGCCCTCCTTTCATTAACTGTCAAGGTCGTCTATGAGTGTTTCATTTTGTTCCATTGTTGAACTTGAAGTAAAAGACTCACCTTAGGCAAGCCTAGCCTCCAACATTTTGGCATGGTCAACAGGGTTGGACTGAAATGACCTCATGGTTCATACTGCCACTGAAATGGGGGAAAGGCAATGCAGATATGGAGAATGAGGTGATTAGATTGACAGTCATGGCAGGATGGTATGCTATGACAAGGGCTTTCCTGGTGGCATTTGCAGAGTCCTCCTATAGGGACAAAGAGAACCCTCCCCTCCCCACTGCAATGAGGTGATTAGTTCAGTGAATGCAAAAAGAGGTCTTCATAGAATTTCTCTGTCTCCTTATCTTTTGCAACAGATGCTGGAACATAAATTGCAATTATCTTCATGGTAGTCTTTTTTACAAATCCTCATCATGAGCACTATAATAAGAGATGATCAAATTTTCCACGATATAATATTTATTGTTGCTTTTGGAGCCACGACAAAATCAACTCTGCCAATTCCTGTATTTTTCTCTCCAAAAAGTTCCTCTGAGCCATCCTTTCATTCAGTTGAGGCTTGTCTTCTGGTTTCATTTATAGTAAGAATGGCAAAATTGTTATGATCCACTTCTTTCACTATTATGTCTGTCATTAGTTGGTCAGAATACCAACAACCAAGTTAATGTTGAAGGATAGTTTAAAAACTGTGATTCTTTGCACCCTCTGTCCCTTTTCTGACTCCCTGCCCATATCATTGTAGAACCAGAAGGTGGCTACATAGAACTGAAGTCCACTTTGTATTTTTCTTTGTTTCATCTGTTGCCATGGCAAAGGAGCTCATCTGCAAGTGGCCAGCCTACGGGTAATGAGCCTCTTTGTGTTTAGTTGGGTCCTAGGAAAGCAGACACAGGATGTTGCTAGGCCCACACTCACAATGTTTCCTGCATGGTAGAACCTGGCAGAGCTTGCATTTCATAGGACAATCTTTGAGAACTTGAAGCTTCAGAGTGGAAATTTATATAACCCTTGCTCTAGTGTCCCTCCTTTCCAAAGACTCAGAGCTCATAACCTGGTTTGATTTTGGGAGATGACCCTCAAGAGGTCAAAATTTCTTTTTGGCACATTTCTCTCACTGAAATAAAGGTACAGTTCTTACCTAGGTTTCCCCCTACTTGTGGGTAACAGGGTCCACATTTCTGCATAATTTGAATGCATAATTTGTTGTTGCTATTCTTTCTTTGCGGAAAAGGACCAATGACATTATGTAGTGATGTCTTGTCTCTGTGTGAATTGGATTTAAGTGAGGCAGAGTTGTGCATAATTTAAGTATTGTATGTGGGATAGTTTGGATTTTACCTTAAAGAATATTCATGAGACATAGAAGACTCAAGAGAGTCACAGAAGAGCCCATGGACAAGTACAGAAACAAGGCACTCAAAGAGGGCATCAATGAACTACACTTGGAGGTTGCTATCAGGGTAGTACTATGTCATTTTTGAGATTACCTCTCTCCCACAGTCTCCCCAAGACTTGCAGTACCACCCTGTGGTTTAGACTGCCCCTGGGAGGTGAATATAGTTTGAAGATTGCTGCTTGTCAAACCTGATTAGCTCTCCAAATAGGACCCTATGCCAAAACCATGCACATCAAATACTTCTTTCTTCAAGGTGCAGGCTGACTTAGGAAATATCCTTCATAATTGGGGTTCATAAATATTGTCCATAACCTATCTTCTCAGTTTGTGTGCAAATTACACGTTAGCCAAGGGCATGTGTTCCTTTGTAAGGCGCCACCACTCTTGGGTTGGAGGAAGAAATCCCTTCCTTGCCCCGCTGTCTTTGATGTACTCTGGAAGAAGGCATAAAGGAAAAGATAAAGGGGTGAGTCCTAAACATTTAGAGAAAGTGAAAAATAAAGCTGAGTGGGATTGTGCAGCTAGCTTTTATAGACCACTAGGATGGGCACTGATTCCCAGTCAGCCACTCATCAGGAGGCAGTACTAATCACTGGAACCAATAGGCATGCTCATATTTCATTGCTCCTATACATTGGTCCCCAGCCTGTAATCTCAGCAAGTTGATTAGGGAACTCTTCAGACTGATTGTTGACACTCTTGAAAACATCTTTACTTAAATAGTGATTTATTATCATTAATTATTAATGATATAACACCCCTTTGGGCTCACTCCCTGGCTCACACCACCACCATCTCTCTCCAGGGGCATGGTAATTACTATTTTCAATGTTCTAAGAGTAACCCTGGGGGTAGCTGTCTTAAGTATAAGCTCATGAGCCCCCAAGAGTGAGTTTTTCTTTACAATGAGCCAGAAGATTCAGTTCTATAGTAAAGGCATTTATTTACTCAGCTAGCATAGCAAGAAGAGTACTTTAAAAAGCATTCCTAACAATTGTTACAAAGCATTTCTTCCCGACACCAGGGGGCACACTCACCCTCAAATACATTCAGAGTCAAACAAGAGTGGGGAAAGTGAGCATAAACTAAGTACTATGGCAGTGAGGCACTTGTATGGGGAATACACATGGCAAGGCAACTGGATCAGCTCATCGGGGCTTGTTGCTCTTAGGGTATGATGTGTTGGCTGGATGGCCAATCAATAACTAAACATTTATTAACCAATGTTCCAGGCCTGGGGATCAGCCAAAGGAAATGCCAGGAGCTGTGAGATGCAATGTCTTGTTTGTGGAATAGCTAGGAAGTCAGTGTCACTGGATCAAAGAATATATGTTGGGGATTAAGGTGTAAGAAAACTAGAAAGGTAGGAAGGTTATTAAGGTTATTAAGGCCTTTGAATGGCAAACAGAGCATTTTGCATTTGATCCTGGAAGCAAAATGGAGACACTATAGTTTATTGAGACACTGTGTATATGATTGGACCTGTGCTTTAGGATAATCACTTTAGTGACTGAATGAAGGAGCTACAAGTTGTGAGAAGTTTGAGGAAGGAAGAACCACCAGTAGGCTATTATAATAGTCCAAGTATGAGGTGATGTCTTAAGAGTGATGGCAGTGGAAGAGAACAGGGGTCACATTTGAGATATGTTGCAAAAATGAAATTGACAGGCCTTGACAACAGATTGTATATGGGGGGGGGGCGGTGAGTGAGGGATGGTGAGGAGGCCGACCTAGGTCTGTCTGAGCTTCAGGAACTGGGACAGTGCTGCCATTTACAGTAACAAGGAAGGTAGAAGAGGCGAGGGTTTAGGGAGAAAGGTAATGAGTTCTATCTTGGACGTGTTTAGTTTAAAATGCCTACTGGATATCCCACTCAAGATGCCTGAAAGGCAGTTGGAGATGGGAAATTAGAAGTCAGAAGAGGGATGGGGCAAGATAGGTAGATTCGAAAATCACCAGCAGGTAATTAAATCCATGGGAGCTGATGAGATCACCAAGTGAAGTAGCATAGAGGGAGAAGACAGTCAAGGACAGAACCCTAAGGGACACCTGCAGTAGGAGGGCATGATCTGGAGAAAGATCCAGAAAAGAGGACAAAGAAAGAGCAGTAAGATAGGTGAGATGAAAACCAGGAGAGAACAATCTAGAGAAGAGAGTATCAAGGAGAGTGATCAACCCGCTGCTGGGATGGACAATGTGCATCCCTACTGACAGAAGGTGCTGGCTCCTTTGCAATTCATGCCCTCGACACAAATTCATTGTCTTGCGGGCCACAGCATTTACCATCTAGGAATTCAAGCTTTCCATCCTTTCCAGGGGGATGACAGTTTATTTTGCTGTCTCTTTCAATCCCTGAAGACCTTAGCTTTTGCAGACATTTCAAAGGTGCAACACTGTAGCAGATATAATTATCATCGATAAAGATAACGAATTATAATATTCAGTTGAAAGGAATCTCAGAAGTCATTTAGTCCAGCCTGTGTCTGACTGAGAATCCATTCTGTAGTGTCTCTGAGAAGAATTTGTCCAGCCTCAGTATACAACCTATCCAGGAAGCAAACAAGCAGCAGCAACAATAACTTAATTCATTTTGTAGAGTCAGGCATCAAACATTTATTAAACTCCTACTATGTGCTAGACACTGTGCTAAGCGCTAGGAATACAAAGAAAGGCAAAAAGACAGTCCCTGTTCCCCGAAGATTACATCCAAACAATTATGTACAAATGAGATATATAGAGGATAAATTGGAAATAATCAACAGAAGAAAGGTACTAGCATTAAGGGGCATTGGGATTCATTCAAATTCAAGTGAGACTCAGCATCGGAAGCTTTGTAGCTTCACTGAAGCTCCCAGAGGAAAATCAGAGCTTATGTTCCTGATAATCAGAGATGGAGGATCAGATTCCAGAGCAATCTCTTAAAAAAATAATAAGAATTCAGAGCTGTAAGTACATGTGGTTAAGAGGAAACCATCTGAGAACAGCTGCTGCTTCTCTCCCAGTCATCCTGCAGTGTTTTTTCACTGTATTTTATTTCCCGCACAAACATAGCACTGCATTTCAAGTTATTCCCTTTGGAAATTTTAAGTAGTGCTGAGTCAGGAATGTGTAATGGCAGAATCATAGTTTAGGTTAAAGGAGTGGGGTAGTTAGGTCCTGTACTGTTTTAAAGGGCTCTTCAGAATCTGAGAATCATAAAATGTTAGAATCATAGATTGTCTGAGTTGGAAGGGACCTCAGAGGCCAACCTATACCCAAACCACACTTAGTAGTTGTCCAGCTTATTTCTGCTTGAAAGCCTTCAATGAGGAGAACCCACTAACTCTCAGGCAACCCTTTCTAGGTTTGCAGAACTGTACTTGTTAGGAATATTTTCCTTACACCAAAGGAACACCAATGTTCCTTTTTTCAACTTCCAACCACTGTTTCCAATTTTGGCAATTGGAACCAAGGAGAACAAATCTCAACTTTCTTCCACTTGAAGAAAGCTGTCATGTTCCTCTTAAGTTTTCTCTACTTAGTTCCTTCAACTAATCTTCCTATGATATAATCTTGAGGCCTTTTCATATTTTTGTCCTCCTCTGGACATTCACCAGTTTATCAATGTCCTTTCAAAAATGTAGTGCCCAGAACTGAACATAATGTTGTTCTGCTCTTCCTTCCTTAAGCGTCTGTGCCCCTTTTTAGGAACCCCTTTTGTGGTTTTACTTCATCATACTGACTCATATTGAGCCTGTAGTCCACTACTACTCCCAGATACCTCCCAGAAACTATTCATGCCTTCCCACATGGTACTTGTGAAATTAAAGAGGGTGTTGCAAAATAGCTTGCTCTACAGTACTTTTTCTTACGTTGTTTCACACCCTCCTTGGAAAATCAACAATGAGTAAGCATCCATAGACTCAGAAAAAGATTCAGAACGATGAAGCTAACTCCCCAAAAAACTAGTCTAGGCAAGTTTGTTCTTTTTAAGTCTTAGTTGGATATTCACGTCAAAGAAACTTAGTTACATCAGGATGGTTCTAATGCAGAGCTGCGGTTTGAGATATGGAACATTGTTTTTATTGATTATTTTCTGTTTCTTACATCAGCATAGTAATTCCACGTATCTCTCCCAGTATTAGAGAGGAAAAAAAATGCAGCCCAACTGACCAATACACTGAAAAAGTCTGAAAACATACGCAACATGTAATACCTATGGACCTTCCACCTCTGCAAAGGGGTAGGCTGGGAGTATCTTCTCTCATCTCTCCATTTGAATCCCATTTGTTCTTTATAATTTTTTTTTTACATTTCCCTTTTTTTTCGGTGTCACTGTTCTTTCCATTTACATTGTTTCAGTTACTGTAAGTATTTTCCTTGACTCTGCTTAACTGTGCATCAGTTCATGTAGATCTTTTCATGCTTCTTTGTATTTGTCACATATAATATTCCATTTCATTCAGGTATCATAATTTGTTTTGTTGTTGTTTAGTCATTTTTCAGTTTGTATCTGACTCTTGTGACCCCTTTTGGGATTTTCTTGGAAAAGATATTGGTGTGGTTTGCCATTTTCTTCTCCAGTCATTTTACAGATGAGGAAACTGAGGCAAACAGGATTAAGTGATTTGCCTAGGGTCATACAGCTAGTAAGTGTCTGAGGCCAGATTTGAACTCAGTAAGAGGAGTCTTTCTGACTTGAGGCCCAGTACTCTAACCACTAGCACTACCTAGCTGCCATACAGTTTGCTTAGTCATTCCCTAATTGATGGGAATGGCAGCTAGGTGACTGGAGTCAGGAAGACCTAAGTTCAAATCTGGCCTCAGCCACTTGCTAGCTGTGTGACCTGGGGCAAGTCAATTAAATGTTTACTTCAGCTTCCTCATCTGTAAAATGACCTGGAGAAGGAAATGGCAAACCACTCCAGTATCTTTGTCAAGAAAACCCCAAGTGGAGTCACAAAGAATTGGACAAGACTGAATAACAATTGATGGGCATCTACTTTGCTTCCAAGTCTTAACTATTACAGAAAAATTCTTGTAAGAAATGTGAGGAGGAGTTTTGTTTCCACGGAACTAAAGGTGTACTTCCCCACCCCAGCTTTAGCAGAAACCAGGCCTCAAGGTTGGTCAGGTGAGAGGTCAGAGGCTTGTATGCATGTGCATGCTTTTTGAGAAGGCAGTCTGGGGAATTAGAGAGGCCAAACCCTCTTGTACCAGTTCAAGCTTATCTAGGGTCTGGTCTTGGTCAAGAATCCAGGCCTACTGATTTGCATAATTTGCATATGTTAAAGAGGGAAAGTAGGGGAAGTAAACGAATATAGTTTAATCCTAAACGAAGACAAGGAAAATCTAATTAACTTCACTTTTGCTTCTGTATCCTTATTATCCTACCTGTATAAACTGTATAACCTAGGAAAACTAATGTAAAAAATAAAGATTGTAAACTAACCGTAACTGTAGCAGGAATGGAGGGAATGGTTACCCCTGCTCCTGAAGCTGTATCAGTGTGTGTTCCAATGAGCACTACAACTGCTCTCTGGAGGAGCATAATAAAATGCTTTCCTCTACCCACTCTGGTCCTGAGTTCTTTGGTGAGAATGGGCAAATCACATGGATCTTCCTAAGGTCAAGTGAAGGAAAGCAACCTGCTCATCTGAGGCTTACTCTTGGATCTTGCCTTGGGGTGTCCTGTGATCCCCACTGCAGTGTTAAGAGAGCTACCACTCCAGATTCCCTTGGGGAACCTGTGGTCTGCACAGTCTTCTTAAGGGGACATTACCTGGGACTTGTAGCCCTGTCTCAGGAGCCTTGTGATCTTACTGCTGTCCTAAGGGGTCATCACTTGGGTCCTCCTTAGGGTCTGACCCCTAGGAGGCCCTGTGATCCCCACAGATTAAGGGGGGCTATCACTTGGTCTTCCTCCGGCAGTCCTGTGGTCTGTACAGCCTTCCCTAGGGATTATTACAGGGTTTCTTCCTCAGGACTTTGGCCCTGCCTAGGAAGTCCAGTGATCCCCAAAAGCACATTTCTCACATTCTGCTATAAATATTTCAGTGTATATAGTCCTTTTTTCTTTTCTTATTAGTGGCTTCCTTGAGGCCAGTAAAGGAGTTTCTGGTTCAAAGGGTATGGCCATTTTAAGTCACTTTGTGTAATTCCAAATTACTTCCTAAAATGGTTGAACCATTTCGCAGCTCCACCAAAATATATTGATGTCTTTATCTTTCTTTTTCTATCTATCATCCAACATAGACTGTTGCCACTATTTGGTCATTTTTGCCAATTTTCAGGGTGTGAGATGAAATCTCAGGGTTGTTTTGATTTGCATTTCCATTTTTATTATTAATGGTTTAGAACTTCTTTTATGTTGTTGTGAATTACTTTGTAGCTCTTTTGAAAATGTAATACCCTTTGACCATTTATCTATTGGGGAATGACTATTACATCTATATGAGAGTTATTGTTTATATATCTTAGATATAAAATCTTATGGAAATTTGATACAAGATTTTCCCCCTTATTTAGCTACTTCTCTTATCTTAGATGCATTAATGTTGTCTGTGCAGAAGCTTTTCAGTGTCAAGTAATCAAAGCTATCTATTTTATCTTTTGTAATTGTTTCTATCTCTTGTTTGGTTAAGAATATATCTTCTGCCCAAAGCAGAGAGAGGTATTTCAATTTTAAGGTCAAGTACCACGTAGAATGTACTGTGGAGTATGGTGTAAGATGGTCTAAGCTTAATTTCTGCCAGACTGCTTTCCAGTTTTCATCAAATAGGGAGTTTTTCCTTAGGTAATTTGTATTTTCCATTTTATCAAACACCAGGTTATTGAGTTCTATCTGAGTCTTCCTTGTCTAGTCAGTTCCATTTACTTATCTCTATTCTTTAACCAATACTGATGAGGGCACAATCTCTTGGAACCCCCTTGAACCTGGAATACAATCTCTGGGAGCCCCCTTGAACTCTCCTTGAGTCTTCCAACTGGATCTGGCCTTCCCCTAAGGCCATGGGCCTTGCATTATCATTGGGCCCAAGTCTCCGAGCCTAGCCCTCTATTATCCAGCTGTTTCCTACCCTTAATCCTGATCAAAATATCTATACCCTAGCTCTGTTACCCTAGCCCTCTATAGTCTGTCATCTCCATGTAGCTTTCAGTTATTTCCCACCCTGACCTCATCTCAGTCCCATCAAGCTCCTCCTTAGACTCCTCCTCAAGTCCCTCCCTAAACCCCTCCTCTAGTTGCCCCAGACCATCCCTCAATCCCTCCCACAATCTTTGTGTATATAATCTCCATCTTGTATCCATGAAGGCGCTCAGATTCAATCTAGCTCAGTAGATTGAATCTGCCCCACTTGTGAAAACAGGTGTCACAAAGGGTGGGATTCTTAAGACAACCCATTATGGTGAATCCCTAATAAACTTTGTCTTTTCCCTTGGCTGAGAAGGTTTGAGTCGAATTCTTTCAGCAGGACCCGGCATGTCGGTACTTTGGGGTGTTGAGCACCCCTCAACCCCAAACCTCTTCAATACCAGATGGTTTCGATGACTGCTGCTTTATAAAAGTTTGTGGTCTAGAAGTGCCATTTCTCCTTTCTCCTTACTTCTTTTCTTAATTTCCCTTGACATTTTAGATATCTTCTTTTTCCCAATTGCATTTGAATTTGGTTTGGGCCTTACTGAGAAGCATTGTGGGCACCTCTACTCTAGACCATGACCATCACTCATCAAAATTTGTTGGCCCTGTATCCCTTATTTTTAAGCTATGCTCCCTGTTAACCAAGATGACAGTGATATTAAGATGATATATAGCTAATTATAGATTTGGTCCTATTCATGGACTGAAACAAGAGACTCAGTACCTTAACTGAAATGAATCTAATTATGGGATTTCAGATATTGTAGAAGGCTGTTAGGGGAAATATTTTTGGGCAGGAGAGCTTTTCAGTGTCATTGAAAATCACACTTGCGAAATTACTTATGGCAAGTCATTTTGTCTCTTTGGGCCTCAGTTTCCTCATTAGACATGGCAATAATGTATAGGCTACTGAACTTAGGTTCAGAAAGACTTGGATTCAAATCTTTTCTCTGATACTTACTAGCTGTGTGACCATGAGCAAGTCATTTGACCTCACTAAGTCCTAGTTTCTTCATTTGTAAAATTCGATAAATGTGTTTAGTGCTTATCTCACAGACTTAAAGGGAAGCTTAATTAGAACACACTCTTAAACATGGTAGTATTTAAAATCTCAATTATTATTAAGTGATCTCCCAGCTCTAACTTTGGGATACTTTTTGTGAAAACATAAATATATTGTTAATTCTGTATGTCAGAGACCATTTCTTTTGCTATTTATTTCTTCTGTGACTTTTGAAATTATGATGTCAGTTTATGTTCCTACTGTAATACAAGGAAAATTAGGAACCCCTGAGTAACCCCTAGCTACTGACAAACACCCCCAGAAAGAATGGACTCAGATATCTTTGGCATTTAGCAAACCCCCTGGGACTCCATGACTCCACCAAGGAATGTCAATAGATAGGACCATCCCACTGAAGAATAACCTGGCAGACCCTTTCTAGCAGATATCCCTGGGGCTCTGTGACTCCACCAAGGAATGTAAATGAGATTATCCCACTAGTATGATAACCTGACTAAATCTTTTGATCAGCCAGGACCTTTGTTCCTGTTCCCCCCACCCTGGACCCCCACATATCCTATATAAGCCAAGCTGTCACCCCAACACATGGCCATTGATTTATGGTGCAGTACCCCAATGGCCATGGCTAATAAATTCTCCACTTAAAACTTGTACTCTGTGGTGTGTCTCGCTCGCTTCTGGTACAACACTACCATGAGGTACTGAGGTGAAAGTTGCTACATAAGACTGAAGAAGCTCTCTTATTGTTGTTGTTGCTTGTCCTTTATTCAGGCAGAGGACTATGATATTAGGAAAATGATGCCATGAAGTGTAAGTGAATTGAATTTAAGTGACGGAGGGCTGTGTGGTGGTCATTAGTCTCATTCTCTTCCAGAGCCATTGGGGCCCAGTGGCATGATATAGAGCAGGACGACTGGAGATGGCCCGGATGCGGTGGGAGGCCTTTTTAAGCTAAGGTCTTTCCCAGGTCTCAGTTTGACTGAGACAATGCCCATTCAGTGATTAAGGGTAAGTGAGAAATGAGGAAAAGAATGGCCTCTTTTACCTACTTAAAAAAAAATCAGTCTGGGAGGGGAAGACCTTCAGGGTTTCTGGCCAAAACAGAAACAATTGCTATTTATATTACTCAGAGCCATGAGGGCCCAAACAATGACCATGTGGGGCTTGGGCTGGGACCTATTGCTGGCCAGTCAATGACAGCCAGAGTGATTTGGATTTAAGGCATGGTCTTTAATAAAGTGAGCCCTCTCTTATATAAATGTATGTATATATGTATAGGATTCAAGTTATAGAAAGGCATATTTTGGCTCAAATTAAGGAAGAATTTCCTAAAAACTGGAGCACTGTGTAATCAATAGTCAATGAACATTTATTAAGCACCTACTTTGTTCGAGGTCCTGAGCCGGGGATACAAATAAAAAGACAGTTCCTGACTTCAAGGAGATTACAATCTAACAGGAAAAGACATGGAATTGAAAAGAAGCTGAAATGGGGAGGGAAGAAGATACATCACCTGCAGGTATGATGAAATCCAAAAAGTCCCAAAGCAGTGCAGATGACGGAAAATAGGGAGAAGACCATACTGGGCCCCCTCCTTGAATGGAGGTTTTGGAGTTTATGGTTCTGCCCTCTAGTCAGAAGGTCTAATCAGAGGGAGAAGGAATACTCTTGAGCTCTAAGTACCAAGGCTGAAGCTATGTTGTAGGAAAACGAGATTATCCTTCTTAGATACTAGCCTAGTGCCTCTGGGCAAGGCACTTTACAGCTCCCTCAGACTCAGTTCCCTCATCTGTAAAACAGAGATAATAATAACACCTACGTCCTAGGATTGCTGTGAGGAAACTTGAATGAGTTTTGAAATGATTCTCCTAAGAATCACTGTGAGAACGAGGGAGTTTTGGAGACCATATGGTCTAACTCACTTATTTTGTAGATGAGACAACAGAGTGATAAATCAGATAGCACATGTAAGGGGCCTTGCAAATCTTACAACACTAAATTCTAGCTATTATTATGTTCCATGACCACTTGAAATACCGTTTTACCTAAAACTTTTATATCTCCTGCTCTCATTAAGCATGCGTTTAATACAAGTTCGTTGAATGGACTGAATACGTGGTCTTAAGCAAGTCACTTATTAACGTCCTTATCTGTAAAACTCAGTTCAATAAACATTTATTAAGCGCCTACTCTGTGTCAGGCCCTGTGCAAAGCAGTGGATAACACTTACAATACCTTCTTTGGGTTGGGGTGGGGGAGTGAGGAAGGTGTCGGTAGGAAAAAGTACTTTGTCAAGCGGAAAACGCTTCTTCGGCGAGAGCTCAGAATCAGGCTCCTTTTGGCGTCGTGGCCGATACCTCTCGGCTACCTTCCAGCTCTAGGATGCGCCGCTTCCACTTCACAGTCACCTTATTACCCGCGGTGGTTTCTGGCCAACCTCATCTCCCACTTGGGGCATCACGGGAGAAGGTTCAGGTTAGTTCTCTTGCCCAGAATTAACCACCCGGCCCGAAGGCACAAAGCACTTACCGGGGAGAAGAAGGTGGCCCCGGCCCAACCCGTGCAGCAGTCCAGCGCCGTCTCCTCCCCACCGCCTTCCCCCAACCCCGCCCGCCGCGCACGCTTTCTGTCTCCTCGCCCTCGCCCCCGCCCCCGCCACACGGCGCTCTCTAGGACCCAGCGCGCACAAACCCAGGGGCTTTTCCTTCCTCGCTCGAACGTGGGCGGAGTTTCGGGTTCTTGTGACGCCGCGGGAGCCGGGCTCGAGTCCTCCCTGCGCGATGTTGCTGGCTCGTGTCACCAATCGCGGGGCAGCGGCCGCAGTAGGTGGGGAGGTGGTGGGGTGGGAGGGTGGGGAAGGAGGGTGGGGGCGGTGCACAGGGCTGGGCGGGGCCGCGGGGCTGGGCTGGGCGGGGGCGCGGGGATGGGGGGGCGGTGGCTGCGGTGAGAACCGCGGGCAGAGAGACTGCGAGAGGGACGGAACCGCGGACTGGGGCTGAGGCTGGGGCGTCGGGCAGGGGCAAGGGCTAGGGCGTCCTGGCTCCCAGCTCCCGGGCGGCGGCGGGGAAGGGGCTCTGAGGTGAGGAAGGAGGAACGTGTTCTGCGGGCTCCAGGCTGAGGGGCGGCGGCGGCCCCAGGACTCCGAGCCGTGGAAGGTGGAGGGCTGGAGGGGGAGGAGGAGGAGGAAGAAGGAAGGACAGACTGCAGCCACTGCTGCCGGGTGCCTCCCTCCGGATGGGTGCCTGCAGTGTCCCCCTCAGCTGGCCCACGGCGGGGCTCCCTTGCGCGCGCGCGCTTGTGTGTGCGTGTGTATGTGTGTCTGTGTCTGCAGCCCCCTCCCTCAACAAAGTTTTTTCCCTCCCTCCTTTCCCTTGCTTTGTCTCTTACTCCCCCCGGCAGGAGGTTCTTGGGGAGAGCTGCTTCAGCAGCTGCTGGCGGGGCCCAGGAGGAGTCGGGGGGAGGTGGGCTTTTGTAGCGACTGTCCCCCTCCCTTGCTCCCTCGGCCACCGCGGGAAGCCTCCCGCATTCCTCTGCTTTGGCCGGGGGGCGTGTGTGGGGGCGGTTGGCCCACCTTCTCTCGGTTCCTCCCCTCCTCTGCCAGGCCGGGATCAGGTACCCTCCCGGGGTGATCGGGTGGCTCTTTTCTCACCACTAATGAGGTCAGAGGCGCCCTCGCTGGGTATTTAAACCCTCTCCGTCCCCAAGAGACCGCCGGTTGCCCCCCTCCCTCCATTCATTCATTCTCCAGGACGAGGTGTGGCTGCTGCTTGCTGCATGCAGCTCACCTAAGTGGCTTTGCGCTTCACCCGGCTGGGGACGGACAGGTGTACGGCCCGACCGCCCCCGGGCTGAGTCGGTTCTCTTTTGACCTCTCTTCTCCCTGGGGGCAGTCGAGTGTGTGGCCTGAACCTCCTCCCGGCTGAGTCGGGAAGCCTGGGGTGGAGCGCTTTGATTCTGGCCTGTTCAAAGTGTGGGGAGAGGTGAGGGCAGAAGGTAACCTACCCGTGTGTGTGTTGTGGAAAGAGATGCTAAAGACCTTCTTTGTGGACAAACGGATCTGAGCACAAGGCGATTTTGTGAAACATAACTTATTAGGGAATGAGGATGTGTGTCTCTCTGTATGTGTCTTTATGTGTTCTGTATGTATGTATTGGGAGGGAGGGTTGGAGTTGGGTCCATGTGAAACTCCTCTCAAGTTATTTATTTACTTTTCCTGTTTTCTCTGCTAGGGTTCCGTTGGTGGAGGATTATTACTGCAGGATGACTCCAGCTGTTGGGAAATAACTGAGCAACTTCTGGAGTGCCCTGGCCTCAGCAACAAGGGAAGGGGTCTTGGGGTCTCCTGGACAGTAACTTGGGTGCTTCAAGGTCACCCATGATCTTCAGGATGGAAGCAGATGGTCTGGAGTGGCTCTTCATCCCTTTACACCAAATAGTGTCATGGGGTGCCTCGGGGGCCATGGTGTTTGGAGGCGTTGTGCCATATATACCCCAGTACAGAGACATCAAAAGAACTCAGAATGCTGAGGGGTTTTCCACTTACGTATGTCTAGTGTTATTAGTAGCTAATATTTTACGGATCCTGTTCTGGTAAGTCCCGGTCTTTTTCATAGCTTGTTTGTATAAAACTGAGTTCTTCCATTTCATTGTACTGTTTGAATGGGAATATTATGAAAGGGTGTAGAAACTGGATCAACTTCCCTTTTATTTTCTTTAAGCTCTCTTTTGGCTCCCTCCACAATGTCTATGACTAGTGAATTGTGCTTTAAAGCTATTTTGATCTTAGTCAAGCCCTTCCTGTGTCTAAAATTATCTGAGCCCAAACTAGCCACTCATACTTTGGGTCTGAGTTCATTTATTTCAGTTAGTTTCTGTTCAGGGATGCAAACTTGAATATTACTAGACAAAGCCATAGAGAACTGGGTATGTAAATTTGCTGCTGCTGCAAAAAAGAAAAAAAAATGCATCTTAAGTCCAAATAAGGGTGACTTTTGGATTATCTGTCCTGGATTATTCCAAACTATGGAATCTTCAATTAGTGAAGGCAACTTGAAAGAGTTTGAAATCATTCTTATAATAATCATAGACTGTGAGAATTACAGGGAGCTTTGGAGATCATATTGTTTAATTCCCTTATTTTGTAGATGAGAAAACTAAGGCCCAGAGGGATAAATCAATCAGCCAAAGGTCACGTATCTCTTTCGTGAAACAAAAATTAAATGAAAATATCTAGAGGTACGGGCAGCTATGTGGTTCAATGGATAGCATGCTGGACCTGAAGCCTTATCATCTTGAGTTCAAACTGGCCTCACACGCTAGCTGTCTGACACTGGGCAAATCACTTAAGCTCTGTTTGCCTTACTCCACTGGAAAAGGAAATGGCAATCCACTCCAGTATCCTTGCCAAGAAACCCCCTCTGGACAGTATTGGCGTGATATGGTCCATGGAGTCATGAAGAATTGGACATGACTGAACAGCAACAAAATTTAGGGGAAAAACAGATAAAAATAAGTGGTGGGAATATTCTGGGGTCAAATTTATGAAGCCTTTGCTTGTTTTGTGTGCCTTCCTTTAAAGGAAGGGATAGCTTGCTGTTCTCATCTTCTGATTAAGTCTTTTTCAGGAGGGATTTTAAAGAATGCCAGCAGCCCCTGAAGAGTCAGTCTTTGTTCCGTTAATTTGTTAGACAAGTTGAACCTTCTGGGTTTGCCTAATGGGTGCTTCCTTTGAGTACATTCTTATGGAGGTCATGTGATTTTTTTTTTCCTGGCATGGCTGTCCTGATGATGATAACCCAGCACAGGTGCTTGTTTTTATGTAACATAAGTAAAAACTACATTTTAAAGATTTCTTCCCTTCCTTTCTTTTTTTGCCCTATTTTGGCTGTGACCAGAGAACAGTCTAACATTGAAGTGTTTTCGAATTAAGGTTAATGTTGAAAGGAAGCAGGGATCCAAACTGTAATTGTTTCTGATAATGTTATTTACTCTGAGTTTGTTGATGGGAGTTGGAATAAAAGGTGGTTTAACTATTGGAGGAAACAGTAAGAAGGGAGAGAGTGAAAGACCAGCCAACAGTGACTATCCCCAAATTTAAGTTGTAAGCTTTATTCACCTGAACAGTCAATCTTTGTCACTAGTAAATAAAATTTAAATTTAAACAAGGAAGGCACTTTTGTAAACTATAAACTAGGCAATAATAAGCCTCTTTGAAATATTATAACTGTTGTCTAAAACAGAATTACTTCATGAACACTAACCAACATGTCAGTTTTAATTAGATTGTGAGTGTTTTTTTAAAAAAGCCTTCGAAATAGCCAAAAGTAAATAACTCAAAACCATTTTGTATTTCAAAAATATATTTTTTGGCAAGATGTAGCATTTTATGGTTGAAAGACATATGGAATCACAGGCCCTGGGTTCAAATCTCTATTTTGCTACTTAACACTTGTGGGATGTTGGGTAAGTGAGTTATCTCCCTGGCCATGTATTATTTCCACATTGAGATCAGGGCTAAGTGATCTTTAAGTACCCTTTCAGATCTAGCGTATAAAGTAGTCTTCTGGATTATCTGCCTTTAATATTTTCAAGAGCCATTCCAAGAATGACTCATTTCATGTTCAGTGTGGTAGTGTAGCCCTTAAGATCCACATAGGCAGCTTTGTCTAAGAATATTGGTTATATGCAGGAATCTTTAATATTATCAACATTTCTCTTTTTTAATGTCTTCAGTTCAGATTCTTATAGCGTGTGGCATTTATATATTATATAATTGTTTTATATTATTTTTATATTTATATTATGCTTATATATAATTATATAATATATATATGATAATGGCGTGGCATTTTTCTAGATCTATAAGACTCCCTTCATGGCTCCCTTAGCCTTAATTCTTTCTAAGTCACAAAGAAGCCTGAGAGATTGATTTATCTGTCTTCATTTTGGGAGAAATAAAGGGGAATACACTGGGGATTATCAGTTATTGACAGGCAAGTTCCCTGTGTGCAACTTTCGACCGAAGTAGAATATTCCAGAAGGCAACTGGGCAATTGCCTAGTTGTTTTTGGAATAACTTTGAGATTTTGGGAGATCAGAGGGAGGGAGTAGACACAATTGTAAATAATTTATTTTACAACTCCCATGCTAGAGGTTGAGCCTACAAAAATCGGAATAAAAACAAAATCACTTCCTCAGAGAGTTTCTAAAAAAAGTCTAAAAAAAAAGACTTTAATATATTGGTAGAACTCTTATGAAAGCTATAAAGTAACCAATGAAAATGGTATCTCTAAATGTAACTGACACCATATAAACCTGTGTCTTTTAAAAAATGGTTAGGCGACCTTTATTTTTATTTGTCCCAAGCTTTTCCAGAACTGCTCATAGTACACGATCCAAGTATTCCATTTTACCTACATACAGGCCATAGCAAAGTTTTAAACCTGTAATTCTAAAATGCAAAGGACCACTAAGTAAAGCCTTGGAGGCTTGAGATAGCTAAGAAAAAGTGAAAAAGGATAGAGAGGGGATAGGCGTGTAAAAGGCTCGAAGTGGAGGTAGGAAGAGGTAGAGCCACCAATAAAGAACTAAGGCTGTCTACCACAATCTAAATTTAACATCAACCATTAAAGCCCTCTTAAATGCAAGGATTAATGAGCATTATCCTTGGATAGTAGCATCCTGCTGCTTAGGACTGGGTTCAAATATTAAAGAGGGGAGTGGGTCCATTAAGTCCTCTGAGACTAGATTTGTACCGCTATTTTGGTGACTCAGTAGGTGTATCTCTTAGAAGGCTTTCGGGCCTACTGAGTGTGTTGTGGTCATACTACAATTCATTACATACCAGTAGAGAAATATTCCTTTTATTTGGATCTGTTCTTGCCATACAGGTTTAAATTATAGATCCACTGAATACCAGAACTGGTTGGTGCTTTTATGCCTACTTTTTCTATATTTCTTTCAAGAGCACATCCCATCAGGTTTTTAGTCTCCCAGTCAGGGGGAAAGGGAAGGAAAGGAAACAAGCATTTGTTAAGAGCCTACTGTGTGCCAGGCATTGTGCTAAAAACTCACAACAAAGTCTATATTCTTTAATACAACCCTGGGAGGCAGGTGTATTATGTGCATTTTAGAGTTGAGGAAACTGAAGTAAACTGAATTGATTTGTCCAGGCTCATAGAGCTAGTAAATGTCAGCTGACGTTTTCACACTAGAATCTCCATAATCCTACAGGTTTCGGGAAGAAAGCCAATACCTGCTTTATAGGCTCACCCTGGATTTTACCTGTTTTTACTTTGTTGTTTTATTTTGTTGGGGTACAATCTGTGTCAAGATAGACCTGAAGTCTGCTGGAATTGGTGTCATGAGTAAGATTGTATTGGAGTTCTAAATTAAGAAGCTATTCTTGGATAGTAAATAGAAGATTGTAATGAATCATAATCTGCTTTTCAGTGCCTCAGCATGCTTCACTGTCAGACGGAAGGTTTGGAGCGTTTTCCTTTACATTACTGTGGTTATTATACAGACATATATCTATATCTTTATCTTTATATAATTCTACTAGTTTTGCTTACTTCACTCTGTATTAGTTCATACAAGTATTCTCAACATTCTCTGGATTCTTCATATTCGTAATTTATGTTTCTTATGATGTTTCAATAATACCCCTTTCCATTCATATACCTTTGAGTGTATATCATTCCGAAGGATATACATCCATTTTCCTTTCAGTTCTTTGCTGTTATGAAGAGTGCTACTATAAATTGTGTGTGTGTGTCTAGAATGGGAATAATTTAAATAAGCACTCATGTTCAGAACTTCTCTTTGAGCTTCTTCAGAAGCTAAAAATAGGAGTGCTCTTTTGTTCAGAATGGCTTAAAATAATGTATATTCAAGTTAGCTAGAAATGAGCTTTTCTAGTTAAGAGGGAGTAGGTGCTGGATACTTTTTGTCGATCTCTTTTATAGAATAGCTTGAGCATCATTTATATTGATCATGTTCCTTCCCTGATCAAGAACTTTACATTGTCCAACCTTGACTAAAGTCTTTTCTAGCTTAAACATTCTCAGTCTTAATTAAATTTTTTCATTCTGCCTCAGCCTTCTCATTTCATACTTGAAGAAACCAAGGACTGAGAGGTCATGTGATTTCTTCAAAGTTTCACAACTAGTTAGCAGTAGAACTGGTACTAAACTCTCAGTTCTAATGGTCTAATATTTCCAGTCCCATTGAGTGAGGTGTTCATCTTTTGCTTGTTAATCAGCAATCTAATCTTAGGTTCCAGCTAGGCCATCTCCCTACATAATTAGTATTTCTGAAATTAGAGGAGTATCTGGAAAATATAGAATCAGAGACAGAAGTATTGTATTTAATATTATTTTGGAGGCGGGAAGGCAGGGCATGGAAGTGTGTCAAATGTCTGAGGTTACACTCCAGCCAGGGCCGGTGCTCTACTCACTGCACTACCTAGCTGCCCCTAATATTATTATTTTGTCAGGTGTTTTTTGTTTGTTGTATGTTTTTGCAAAGAGGTCAAATGATTTGCCCAAAGCCATGTAAGCCAGTTTGTAGCAGGGTTGGGACCAGAAACTTGTCACTTTTCATTTATAACAGGGTTCTTTTTTTTTTTTTTTTGTATTTTGGATCTTGGAAGTCTGCTGACACCTGTGGACTCCCTTCTCAGAATAGTGTTTCTAAATGCATTAAGTAAAAGACATAGGATTATATAGGATTACATTGAAATACACTTAATTGTTTTTGTTTTTAATTTTAATTTATTTGACAGGTAAGGGAAACTGAGACCCAGGCAAAGGGCTAGTAAGTGGCAAGACTAGGACTAGAATTTATGCTACCTTAATTAGCATATGTAGTAACAAACATTTATATATATATATTATATGTGTGTAAATATATATAGTAACAGACAAAAACCATAGTAGCAAACATTTCTGCTGGGAAAGGAATAAGGGAACCTATGCAATATATGATAGTGAGAAAGGTAGATTTGTTACAAAAATATAATGCATCTTAACACTAAATGCCGTATCACCTTGCATTTGTATAACATTATTTTAAAAACATTTTCATATAATTTTTTTAAAAGGTCATAGACCCCAGACTAAGAACTCCTACAGTATAACTTCTGCTTTACCTGTAACACACTTTCTTCTTTCTTCTGTGAGTTGTTCAACTTCAAGACTGACTCAACTTTTTATTTTTTCAGGATCTCTTCTGTCATCAAGCCTACTCTTGTCCCTTCATTTAGTCTTTCTTGTCAACCCTACTTAATTGGTAGGATATAATTTTTCGTTTGGTACACTACTTTTTACTTTTCCTTTTGTAGTTTTGAGAATTTTGCTTTCCTTGGCATAACTGAGAGGAAGGGAGGAAGTACAGGCCTGAACAGCTATATACCTGCCTCAAATGAGCTTTTGGTTTTCTGCAGTGCTGGTAAATGTTGATGAATGAATATTGAGGTAATTTGCTGGAAATAGTCAACTGGTACCATGTGAATGTTTGTAAGATTCTGTTCTCTAACTCACACTACCTTTTGTTTCTCCATACCAGTTATTTACCTGAGTTGCCCAAGCTTCCTACCCCTCCAAATCATAGCTGCCTTAATCAGTCCACTCTTCTAACTGGATTGTAAACCAGGGTCCTGCAGTGTATGGTAATTAGTGCTAAGGTGATTTGAATAAAGTCAGAATAGTCACCTTTGTTTTTAGTTTTGGATACATTTTATAGTAAAAAATAAAAAAGATCTTGTGCCTATGCTTTTTAGAGATTTTTTTTTTCTTAGCGTAAATCAAGGCTGTACTTTATCAAAGCCTTTCTCTGCGTGAATTTGTGGATCATGTGGTTTGGGATTTTTTTTTTTGTTTTTAATTAAGTATGTTAATTGTATTCTAAAAATTGAACTCTTGCCTTTATTTTCACTGTTTTTTTTCCTGGAGAGGGGAGGACCAGGCAATTGGGGATAAGTGACTTGCCCAAGGTCACAAAGCTAGTTCCTGTCAAGTGTCTGAGGTCAAATTTGAACTCAGGTCCTCCTGACTGCAGGGCTGGTGCTCTATTCACTGCACCACTTAGCTGCCCCTATTTTTACTGTTCTTAGTCCCGTCTAAGAATGTTTGTAAACTTTCTTTAAAAAAAGATTAGTTTTATTTTTTCAACATTATTGTCATTTAATAGTAACCTCTCACTAATCTTTCCCTTGTTTAAAAAAAAAGGGGCAAAACTTAAGTAAAATAGGCAGACTCATTGACTGTGTCTGACAGCATATGTCATACTCTGAACCTCTGGTCCCCCATTTCTCTTGAGAGGGGGTGGGAAGGGGATGTGGTTCAATTCTCTGGTGTCAAAACTAGAAATTGCATTGCTCTAAATTCTAATGTTTTTAGTGGTTACCCCCCCTTTATGGTATCAGTAATTTTGTATATCATTTCTTGTTTGTGATAACTTTGCTCTGAATAAGGTCCAGCAAATCATGCAGTTTCTCCGACTGCTTGTCTTCTAATAATAATATTCCACTACTTCACATACCATAATTTGTATAATCATTTTCCAGGTGCTCACCTGATTTCCAGTGTTTTGTTAGCCCAAAAGTTTTTACCTTTCTTTTCCTAAACATTTTTTTGGATACTCCCCTGTTAGTTTTTCCTTGAGCTTCTTAACATTTTCTCTTTTCTGAAGTTTGCCTCTCAGCTGTAGAAAACTGGCCAGAGCCACTGGGACATATGGTAGAGTGTAGGACTTAAGTAGATATCAGGTGAAATGAATTGAAAGGGACCTGGAGACTTTTGGTTCCCCTGGCTAGGGCCATGTGTAATCTTAGAGAATTGCTTTAGGACTCAAAGTTCTACTTCCATTAAATAGGCAGACCTTTTCTCACTGCTTGCCAGTGAAACATTCCCTAATGTCCTTTTCCTCAAAGACAGTAGCTCTGGACTGTGTCCTCCTGAAAATCTACTGAATTGGCTTTTCTTTACTTTGGCAGTGGGTGGTCTTCTTTTTTCAGAAGACTGTCAGTGACCATTTATTTTCCTGAAGTGCTGTTTGTTTATGCTTCTGGTGTGGATACCCTATAGAGTTCTCCTCCCCAAAGTGAAATGGTTTCTGCTAGGGCTTGCTGGGAGGGAGAAGGGGGCAAGGGAATCTGATTTATAATGCTAATCCTCTCTTGGCAGTTGTAGAAGTTATGTGACAACTTCACACGCACAGATTTTCAGGGTTCTGTGTGGGTGGGATTCAGGTTAGTCAGATTGAGAATGTTGGCAAACATTCTTAGGTTGGTGAGATTGAGGATGCTGGCAAATTCAGTTAAGTGGTATTGCTAAAGCACATGTTTGATCTTGCCAGTCTCCCTGCCTCCATACCTAAAGAGTTTCACTGGCTCCCTATTGCCTCAAGGCTAAAATACATACTCCTCTGTTAGGCATTTGAAGTCCTTCACAATCTGGCTGTAGCCTGTCTTTCCAGCTTGGTGTTCCTCCTGTGTGTAAAATTGTATTACCTGTCAGTGTGCTTTTTCACATGCTGCCCCTCATGCCTGGAATTCACTCCCTTCTCTAGCATGCCTAGCTCTGGACACTTATATTTGAGCCCTTTTCTGATTTTCATGCCTTCCCCACCTCAAATTACTTTGTCTTTGCTGTATATATACTTTGTATTTACTTCTGTGTTACATGCTTTCCCCTTGGAATGTAAGCTACTTGAGGATAGGGATTTTCTTGTTAGTATCAGGCACAGAAAGTGCTTAATAAATGTTTGATTATCTTGCAGCATCAGGTTAAGATGCTCTTGTTCCCCCACCCCCTTTTGATTGTTAATTTTATTTTCCTTTTGACACTTTGGCTTTAAATGTTTTTTTTTTTTTTAAAGAAACCCTTTGGGTTTCTTTGGGAACTTTTGCTCTTTTTGATTATTCTTGTTGTAAACGCCATTTCTTTTGACATCCTTTGCCTATGCTTTGAGAGTTTCTGGCTTTTTGGTTTATTTTTTTAGTATTTCCATTGCTCTATTATGATGGGAATTTTGAAATAGTCTCTTTTGACCAGTCAGTCCTTCCTCTTCTCAGCAATCTTAAACTGAAATTGTCCGACTTGATTATGAGTGCTTTTAAAGTTGTTTCTTAATGGAAAGGTTCATAAAATTCACTTTTTAAAAAAATCCTGTAGGCTTTTAAGTAAATATTAATCTAAATCTTATAGAATTTGGGCTTGTGCGATTTTTGACTGATTTTACACCTTGTCTTAGCTGTCTGCGCTACTGATACTTTTTGTGTAATGTGTTTTGGTGAACACAATTCTTTTGTAGACTTTATCGTACCTGTTGAATAGGTAGGATAATTCAGTTCAACAAATGTTTATTTTTATTTTTTTTGGAATTGCCAGTTTTGCTTTACTGTTTTACCTTGTAACAAGGGAATGTTCTAGAAAGCGTGGGAGTAAGGGATATTACTGTGATGTAAAAAACAAAGATATTAATGAAAGTTTTAAAAATACATATTTAATGCTACCCTTCACCCTTTTACCTACCTTGTCCTCTCTCTCTCTTTTAAAATAATTAATTTGTTTTTGTTTTTCAGCATTCATTTCCATAAGATTTTGAGTGTTAAATTTTCTCTCCCTCTATTTCCTCACCTCTCCCCCAGATGACATGCAATCTGATATAGGCTCTACTTATACATTCATATTAAACATATTTTCACATTAGTCATGATGTAAAGAAGAATTAGAACTAACGGGAGGAACCTTGAGAAAGAAGAAACAAAACAACAAGAGAAAAGGAGAGCAAATAGTATGCTTCCATCTGTATTCAGATTCCAAAGTTCTTTCTCTGGATGTGGATAGCATCTTCCATCACGAGTCTTTTGGAGTTATCTTAGATCCTTGCATTGCTGAGAAGAGCTAAGTCTCTCAAAGTCAGTCATCCCATGATGTGGCTGTTACTGTGTACAATCAATAGATGTTTATTAAGCACCTTACCTATATAGGGACTCTGGGGATACAAAGAAAAAAAATAAAATAGGCCCTACCCTCAAGGAGCTTACTTTCTTTTGGTGTGGATTGAATGCCACAAGTTCATGCATAAGTCTATGATGATGTAATTTGAGGAGGAAGAGAGGACTGGTGTGGTATAAGGTTTGTTTTGTAGATGAGGCATAGAGAGGCTGAATCTGGCCACCTTTTTTTAAATTAAAAAAAATTCTGAACTTAACAAATAAGATGAACATTTCTATAAATGTTGTGGAACTGAGGAGGATCACATATGAAGTTGTGAATCTATTTTGTGGAGCTTGCTTTTCATTTTAGGTATATAATTCAGCATGTAATTTCAGAGCTGTCATGCTTGTTTCTTATTCTTTCTAGCCTTTCTCCTTTTCTCATTTTTTGAGGGAGATTCTATCCTTTCTATTCCTTCTTCCAATTGGGGGCTGGGGGGAGAAAAGTAAAAACAGTATACTAAGTATGCATAGTCAAACAAAACAAACTTCCACATTGGTCACGTCTAAAAATCTATTTATTTTGCATTTCAAATCTCTGACAGAACATAGATTGCATGCTCCATCTTCGGTTCTCTGAAATCGTAGCTGGTCATTTCATCAGAGTCCTTAGGTATTCTTTTGGTTCTGCTCACTTCACTCCTCACCAATTCACATGTCTTCCTAGGTGTCTCTGAAATTATCTGTCTGTGATGCAATAATATTTCATTATGTTCACATGTCATAATTTGCTCAGCCATTCCCTATTAACCCTTTAGTTTTCAGTTCTTTGCCATAACATAAAAGAGCTACTAACTACTATCAATATTTTTGGGTCTTTTTCCTCTTTGATCTTTTTGGAGTCTCTTTTTAATTGTGGTACTGTTGGGTCAAAAAGTAAAAACATTTTAGTAACTTTTGGGGCATAGTTCCAAATTACTTTATAGAATGACTGGACCAATTCACAAATCCACCAACAGTACTTTAGTGTGGCTCCCCCCTGCCCCCAGCCATAGCTCCACAATTTGTCATTTTCCTTTTTTGTCATCTTTGCCAATCTTACAGATCTGAGGTAGGACCTCATAGTTGCTATAATTATCATTTCTTTAATTATTGGTCATTCGAAACACTTTTCATATGGTTTTTGATAGCTTGGATTTCTTACTTTGAAACTTTCCTATTCATGCTTTGATTATCTATTGGAGAATGCTTGCCTTCTAATTAGTTACTCTGGACTTACTAGTTCTGACTATCTTTCAAACCAGAACTGGAATTATTCTACTAATTTTGAGTTATATAGATAAATATGATCCTTTTAGATGAGATATTGTAAAGAAAAAACAAAGTAGAAAGTTTCTGCAAGCATGAAGTCCTCATCCCAGTGGTTGGAGTCTTTGAAAATATTAAGAGATTTACGTATATTATTTTGTATATTACACATATATATTATGTACATTACATTATTTCTAATTACTTTTTATGACAACAGTGTAGTATCATGGAAAAATCATTGGACTTCAAGTTAGAAGACATGCTGTTGAGTCCTGTCTCTGTTCTTTTATAGCAGAAAAATTTTGGACAAGCAAACTAACTGCATCTCTTAAAATAATTGTAATATTTGAACTACCTACCTTACAATGTTCTGTGAAGGTCAGATAGAAATAATATATTCAAATGCTTTGTAACAGCTATATTAATCTAAGCTTTTCTTTCATCTTATCATTGTGTCGTATTTCTTTTTTAACTGTTGGAAGGGACTTTAGAATTCGTTTTTAATTCCTTATTACAGATGAGGAAACTTGAAGCCCATAGGGTTTTGTGACTTGCCCAAAGATCGATTTATTACTTTTTTGTCATGTGAGTGTTGTAGTGGATAAAAACCTAGAAACTAGTAATACCTGTGTTCTGCTCTTTCATACATATTGGCTGTGTGACCCTGGGCAAGTTATTTAACCTCTCAGGGCTCTAGGTAACTCTCTAAGGCCAAGCTGGAGAGGAGGTGTTGATTTGCATTGGTAGAGGAAGTTCTCAACCCCCACCCCCCCAACCCAACCCCAGTTACTGAAATCACAGGTCTCCTTGACGTGTAATTACATTACTTGTAAATATCTAAGTGCATTTTAGAGTGACTTTCTAAACTTTGTCTTTTTATCTGTTTTTTGGAAAGCTCTTTTGCTACATTTATTTTTCGCTCTAACAAATTTATGGTGGAAACCTTTTTGGTATGGTCATAGTTTCACTTTGGTGAAGAGCAGAACATATTTTTTCTAGGTAGACAGCATGATGTAATAGAAACTACACTGAGAATCAGAAATTTGAAGTTTGGATTTTGTTTCCACAACTGACTAGCTGGCATTTTAATTTACTGAATCTGAATTTCCCCATCTGTAAAATGAATTAGTGAGACTAAATGATCTCTTAGTTCTCTTTCTGGCCTTGAAATTCTATTACTCTTAAATTCTGACTGATTGGAATTCCATAGTCCAGTGATATCACTTACTTTTGGCTTAATATTTCTTCCCAGTTTTAAAGGTGGCACATAAATCACTAGGCATTGAGGAGTAGCATCAATGGATCTGATTTTTGTTGAGTCATTCAGCTCTTAAACATTAACTACTTTCTCTGTGTCAGGCACCATGTTAGGTACTGAGGATGTAAAGAAAGGCCAAAAGACCAGTCCTTGCTCTCAAGGAGCTCACGATGGGAGAAACAATATACAAACAGCTGTGCAGAAACAAGATGTATACAGGGTAAATTGAAAATAATCTCAGAGGGAAGGCAGTAAGATTAAGGACGACTGGAAAAGACTTTTTTCCCTCCCCCCCCAATTTATTAGCCTGTTTTCAGTTTTCAGTATTCACTTCCATGAGTTTTAAATTTTCTGCCCCTCTCTTCCCCTCCCTCTCCAAGATGGCATGTAATCTGATACGGGCTTTGATATGGACATACATTCTTATTAAACACATTTTCACATTAGTCATGTTGCATAGAAGAATTGTAACCAATGGGAGAAACCATGAGAAAGAAAACAAAACAAAAGAGAAAATAGTCTGTTTCACTTTGCATTCCAACTCCATAGTTCTTTCTCTGTATGTGGGTGGCATTTTCCATCATGAGTCCTTTGGAAATGTTTTAGGTCCTTGCATTGCTGAGAAGGGCTAAGTCTATCAAAATCAGTCCTTGCACGCTGTGGCTGTTACGGTGTATAACCTTCTCCTAGTTCTGCTCACTTCACTCAGCATCAGTTCATGTAAATCTTTCCAGGTTTTTCTGAAGTCTGTCTGTTCATCATTTCTTATAGCACAATAGTATTCCATTACATTCGTATATCACAACTTGTTCAGCCATTCCTCGATTGATGGGCATCCCCTCGATTTCCAGTTCTTGGCCACCACAAAAAGAGCTGCAACAAATATTTTTGTACATGTGGGTCCTTTTCCCATTTTTATGATCTCTTTGGGATACAGCCCTGGAAGGGGTATTGCTGGGTCAAAGGGTATGCACATTTTTATAGCCCTTTGGGCATAGTTCCGAATTGCTCTCCAGAATGGTTGGATCAGTTCACAGCTCCACCAACAATGAATTAGTGTTCCAACTTTCCCACGTCTTCTCCAATATTTGTCATTTTCCTGTTTTGTCATGTTAGCCAATCTGATAGGTGTGATGTGGTACCTCAGAGTTGTTTTGATTTGCATCTCTCTAATCAATAGTGAATTAGAGCATTTTTTCATGTGACTATAGATAGCTTTAATTTCTTCCTCTGAAAACTGCCTATTCATATCCTTTGACCATTATCAATTGGGGAATGACTTGTATTCTTGTAAATTTGACTCTATATATTTTAGAAATGAGAGCTTTATCAGAGACACTAGTTGTGAAAATTCTTTCCCAGTTTTCTGCTTGGGAAAGACTTCTTGTTCAAGACAGGGCTAGCTGAGACTTGAAGGAAACCACCATGTGTATTGTCAGATTTGAGGAACAGCAAGGAGGCCAGAGTCATTGGATCAAAGAGTACATATGAGAGGACTGGAAAGTTAGGTAAGGGCCAGATTATGGAGGTTATGGAATCATAAGACATGAACTCTTCAAGGAGCTTTTAGTCTAGTTGGGGGAAGACAATACTGCCACATGACACCATTATTTCAGTTCAAGTATTTATTTTGTATTAGGTGCCAGGGATCCAAAGACAAAATTTAGATTCTAGTAGAGTAGAGAACAAATAAGCACTGAATGTATTAATGATTATAAATACAAGGGAACCTAAGGAGATGGAATTTATTTGGGATGAATTTAAAGGCTTTAAATGAGGTTCAAGAAGGGGACTTCACAAGTACAAAATGGAGAAGGCATGGTTAGGCAGCAGTTGGTCTAAGAAAGACCTGGAAATCTTAGTGTATAAGCTTACTCTGTGTCAGCAGTGTGGTATGTGTGATGAGAACCAAAAATGCCACTTTGAGTTGCATTAGGAATCAAGAGGTGATTCTGTACTGTGCTTGGGTCAGACCAGTCTAGAGTTCTGTGTTTACTTCTGGGCACTACAATTTAGGGAAGGATGTGAAAAAGCTGTAGAGTGTTGAAAAGCACCAGGGTAGTGAAAGGCCTTGATATCATGCCATATGAGTACTGGTTGAAGATTTGGGGATATATATCTGGCTTGGAGGTGAGAAGATTTAACGGGGACATATATGATAACTGTATTAGGGGTTAGATTTATTTTGTCTAGCATCAGAAAATAAATCTAGGGGTCCTGGTTGGAAGTTGTGAAGTAGAAAATTTTGATTGGACGTAAAGAAAAAAGTTCTCACGATTCAAGTTGTCTTAAAGTAGAATGTACTGTCTCAGAAGGTAGTGAGTTTTCCTTAGGAGACTTTCAAATAAAAACTGAATTGTAAATGGCCTCTGAGTTCTCTTCCAACTCAGTAATCCTATGAACTTCAGAGGAGAGAAATATTGGAGTAGGTTGAATCAATTTAGAGAAGTACACTTGAAGTACTGTAAGAATGGCAAAAACATAGAGGACGTATCTGTTCCACTTGTCCTTGAATCAGGTGGGCTATCTAGATTTCTTAATTCAATTACAAGAAAGGCAGCCTAGTTAGTGGATAGTAGCTAGCTTTAGAGTTCAAGCCCAGCCTGTGACTGGCTTTGTGACTCTAGACAATCTGTCTTAACCTGTCAGTTCCTTGGGGGCAATTCTTTAAGACTCTATGTTTCAGGAAAGACAGCTAGCTGCACTGATAGAGGGAGTTCTGAAATCTAATAAATGTGGTTTAATTCAGTAACAAACATTTATTTGTGACTTTTCATGTTCAGAACACTGTATTAGTGCTAAGGTAGAGGGGATACCACATTAAGGTAAGATATGGGCTCTGCCCTCAAGGGGTTTATGGTCTGGTGTCCTTTTGATAGTAGAATGCCCACGGTGAGCAGTGATGACATTTTGATTCACATAACACTTTGTACCTCTCTAATTATATTTCTTTCTGAATGTGTATTACAGCTATCTGCAAGATGAGAAGCTCCCTGAAGGGACTCTCTTTATTCAAGCTTTGTGTCTCCCCTAGTGCCAAATGCAGTTCTCTGGGCAGAGTAGAACTTGATAAATTTTGAATGAGTGTGTGTTTGTGTGATAGTCACTTTATCTTGCTCTTCCTGCTCGTGCTTTGTGGAGTCCTAAACAGCTACCATTGCTTAGCAGCCTTACCAATTGTTTGTGTTGTTCAAGCTGGAAGCAGCTGTTCATAAAGTGGTTTTCCTGTGTATGTCATTCTTAGGAAACAAGACTACAGGCGTTTGGGACTCCTGGCCTTGTCTGTCAGAAGAGAATTCTGTTTTAAGTATCCAGTTGCTTCCCTTTCTGTTAGATAAAAGGGGATCTTGAAGAGAATAGAAATCCTGGAAGGGAAGATGACTCAGGCAGCAGAATTAGGGTCCAAGTCCTAAATGCCATTTACTGTATAACCTTGGACAAGTCATCTTACATTTCAGAAGCTCTGTTTTCTTTTTTTTAAATTATTTTTTTATTTTTGGTTTACAACACTTGGTTCTACATAATTTTCGGTTCCAGATTTACTTCCCTCCTTCCCTCCCTCCTTCCCTCCCCAAGACGGGATGGAATCCCATATAACTTCCATGTATAACTTCACATTGAATTAATTTATGCACTAGTCAAGTTGTGGAGAAGAATTATGACCAATGGAATGAATCATGAGAAAGAAGAAACAGAACCAAAAAAAAAAACCCCAAAAACAAAAGAGACAAAAAAAAGGGGGAAAAAAGGCGAGCATGAAGTGTACCTCAATCGGCATTCAGACTTCATAGTTCTTTCTCTGGATGTAGATAGTATTCTCCATCGTGAGTCCTTTGGAGTTGTCTTTGCACCTTTTGTTGCTGAGAAGAGCAAAGTCCATCAGGGTTAGTCATCACAGACTTCATATATCTGTGGTTGTGTATAATGTTCTCCTGGCTCTGCTCCGCTCACTCAGCATTATGTTGTGTAGGTTTTTCCAGGTTGTTATGAAGTCTGTATCTTCCCCATTTCTTATAGCACAATAGTATTCCATTACCTTCATATACCACAACTTGTTCAGCCATTCCCCAATTGATGGGCATCCGTTTGATTTCCAATTCTTAGCTACCATAAAAAGAGCCGCTATAAATATTTTTGTACATATGGGTCCTTTTCCCACTTGTGTGATCTCTTTGGGATACAACCCTAGAAGTGGTATTGCTGGGTCAGAGGGTATGAACATTTTTATAGCCCTTTGGGCATAGTTCCAAATTGCTCTGCAGAATGGCTGGATCAGTTCACAACTCCACCAGCAATGTAACAATGTTCCAATTTTCCCACGTCTTCTCCAATATTTGTCATTTTCCTGTTTTGTCATGTTAGCCAATCTGACAGGAGAGATGTGGTATCTAAGAGTTGTTTTGATTTGAATTTCTCTAATCAGTAGTGATTTCGAGCATTTTTTTCATATGCCTATAGATATCTTTAATTTCTTCCTCTGAAAACTGCCTGTTCATATCCTTTGACCATTTCAAAATTGGGGAATGACTTGTATTCCTATATACTTGGCTCAGTTCCCTGTATATTTTAGAGATGAGGCCTTTATCAGAGACACTAGTTGTAAATATTTTCTCCCAATTTTCTGAGAAGCTCTGTTTTCTTACGGAAGAACTGGACTAGATGATTTCTAAAATCCCTTCCAGTTCAGAAATTCCATGACTTTTCTAAGCAAAGTAGGTAGAGTATAGACCGCTGGGCCTGGAGTCCGGAAGACCTAAGTTTAAATCTGGTCTCTATTTTACTAGCTGTGTGAATCTGGGGCAAGTCACTTAACTTCTTTGCCTTAATCCACTGGAGAAGGAAATGGCAAACCACTCCAGTATCTTTACCAAGAAAACCCCATGGACAGTAGGGTCCATGGAGTCATGAAGAGTTGGACACAACTGAACGAAACCACCACAATAACAACAACATTGTATCAAAGAGTTTAGTGTGTGTCATAAGTCATGGCTGAGATTGGATTGTGGACAGTACAGAACTAGCTATTTAGATATATAAACTGTGTGTGAATCAGTTATTCAACAAGCATTTACTAAATGTTTACTATGTTCTAGCACTGGAGACAGAAAGACAAAAAGCAAAAATAGTCCCTACCCACAGGGAGCTTGTTTTTTTATGGGGGAGACAACATGTATACCTAAAGGTACATATAGAATACATGCAGACAAGGTGGAAGTAGCAGGAACGCACTAACAGCTGGGGGAGCTGGGAAAGACCTCTCCAGAAGGTGGCATTTAAGCTGAGTCTTGAAGGTAACTTTGGATTCTCAGAGGGAGAGGATTCCAGGAATGGGGGTCAGCCTGGGCAAAGGCGAGGAGAAGGGAAGATGCAAAACATTGTGTTCAAAAAGTAGCAAGGAGGCCAGGAGAATCATATGAGAGAATACTGGAAAGATAGAAAGTGATCAGGTTGTGAAGAGCTTTATATACTCACACCTACAATTCATATGTAAGTCTTTGCGGATCTGTAAGGAAGTAGGATTTTTCCCTTCCTCTCTTAATTAGATGGAAACGGATATGAAGGAATATAAGGCGTTTAATAATAACAATAGCTGACATTTATATACCATTTTAAAGTTTGCAAAGCACTTTAATTTTTTGAGCCTTGCAAAAATCCCATTAGGTAGATACTAGAGGTATTATCTCTATTTTACACAAGATCAAATTGAGGCCTAGAGAGATTAAGTGATCTGCCTATGGTCACACAGCTAGTAAAAGAAATTATTTTTACCTAAGTCTTATAGACACTAGGCCCAGAACTCTTACCTACTCTGGCATGGCATAACACAGAGAACTGGTTCTGGAGCTGGAGGAACTGAGTTGAAATCATGGTTCTGCTACTACCTGTGTGACCTGGGGCAAGTCATTTAACTTTGTAACCTCTTCTGCCTCTGTTCCTTCTTAGGTGAAAGGGTGAGGTTGGATCAGATGATCTGAGGTCTTTTCCGACCTTTAAACCCGAGTTCCAAGTAAATCCACTTCTAAGACAAATGTAATATATCATTCTTAGGTAGAGCTTCTCTCTTCACAGGCACTCAAAGGAAGTAGGTAGATAGGATTCTGGCAGGTAGGGAAGGGGGGCTGTTTGTGAACTTAGATGGGGAAAATGCATCTTATTTTTCACTAACTTCTAACGGAAATTTAGCATTCCTTCAGTTATAAATGTAGGCAAATTACGAATACTATTTTGAAGTGGGCAGAGGTTTTCCCCAGACTCTCAGAAGGATCCATGACAAAAAGGGTTTAAAGCTCTGTTCTGAGTTAAATAAGTGTTCTCACCAAAGCCTGTGCATTACTGGTGGTGGCCATCATGGGTACTGTTATTAATGAAAAAGCTTGGAAATAGTGGGGGGCAAAAGGGGAGATAAGGGTTGTTTGTGACTTGATGCCTTCTGATGTATTTTCTTTATCTCTCTAGGTTTGGAAGGCATTTTGAATCTCCTCTTCTGTGGCAAAGCATTGTTATGATCTTTACTATGTTACTGATGTTGAAACTCTGTACTGAAGTTCGAGTGACAAATGAGCTGAATTTAAAACGTCGTTCCTTTGCAGGTTGGTGATTAATAACTAGTTATCATTGTATTTGTATATGAGAATCATACTAAATTAGCATGCAAAACATGCCTCATTGTCATCTGTGTTACATAAGAGCTTTTATATGTCTTGATTCTCCTTATGAGCACCTGCAATTGATGCTAGAGGGCCAATTTCCAATCACTAACTTAAAAAGTAGGTTGAATATTGGCTAAAGCTAACATCTCTTCAAAGGAAAATTATGTCCAAATTCTGGGAAGTTCAGCGTGACAGGTAGCACTAACTCACCTTTTTTTCATGCAAATTCAGGACTAGAAAAGAGAAAGTATTACTTTTCTGTTGTGTTTTCTGGCCAAGCTTCTAGGACAGCAAAGGTTGTTGACCAGGCAGACTAAGGAATGATGATTTAATATTTCAGTAACCTCAAGTATAGCTTGTAAATAAAATACTTCATTGAAGTTTTGCCATTGTCTAGCCTCAGTAAATACACTCTGATTCTCTGTGCTTGTACGTTAATATGTTCCGTATATATGGGTAAATTCATGGTTAAGTTGGAGCTAGGGCTATTTATTTATTTTTTTTGGACTGTGGTTTTATTATAGCAGGAGCACCTGGTAAGAATCTTCCTTTACTAAAGTGTATTGACACCTGCTCTGGAACTTATTATAGGAGTAGTGGTTCTTATCCCAGGGTCTGTGGATTTGTGGGGTTTTTTTGTGAATTTGTTTTAAAAAATATTTTGATAGCTATACTTTAGTGTGATTGGTTTCCATAATCTACAGATTTTATTATATGCATTTTTAAAACATTTAGGCTTCATCAGACTGCCAAAAGGGTCCATGATACACAAAAAAGTTAAGAACCTCTGTTTTACAGAGGGCTTGAGGTATTAGAGGTTAATTGACTTGCCCAGGGTCACATAGCCAGTGTGTGTCAGAAGCTGTATTTTAACCCAGGTTGTCCAAACTACAAGGCTTCAAGGCCAGTCACAGGTTTTAAAATTTTAACTTCAGCAAATTATTGCTACTGTTGTAATCCTGTAAGTGAAAAGCACTTTTGTTTTTCTTTATGAGAAATCTTGGCTTCTCCTGTGGAGTTATGAAAAAGTCTAGGCTGGCTTTTCTGACACTTGTAGACTACTGCCTTTTTATTCATCCCTTCTATGTTTTTGCCATGTTCTGAGGTTTTTTCTTCTCGTATGATATGGATCTTAGGTTTTAGATGCCCTCAGTAGTAAGCCAACTCTTCATCTAGCGTATGCCTTCTCTTAGGTATTTGGGCTATATGAAGCATTTGTCAGTTTGGAATTGTCTGGGGTGACCTTCTGCCTGATTGTCCCTTAATTTCTATTCCTGGGTTCCTGGTCTCTTCAGCTGACTTCATTCATTACTTTTTTTTTCTTTCCTTGCTTCTTTTTTCAATTAAGAGAAATCTTTGGTCAGTCTAAGCTGTCATCGTATTAGTGGAAGTTAGGATAGATACTTTCTGAATTCTTTGTCCTTAGAACTAGTGATAGTAACGATTGTCATTAATTTCCTCTGATGTTTTCTGCTGGCTTGCGGTAAGCTGGCTGATCAGTAAGCAGCCCCTTTCTTTTCTCTTTTTTAAAAATTATGATTTTTGTTTAAGGTTTTACAAGATGAGAATAAGGTCAACCTTATCATGTCACATTCTATTAAGCAAGCAGGGAATTAATAAAGGGTGAATGAAGCTCCTTATTATTTCTAATAATCTTTCAAGTGACTTATGCTTTTAAATGTCTGCCTTGATAATTTTGATTTTCCTTATGGGCTTCCATTTACTCCCCCCCCCCCTTTTTTTTCCATTTCAGCCTGTTCCATGACCTTTGTGGACTTTGACTGCCCAAGATCCGCTAGGTTCTCAGCCAGCAGTCATGTAACTGCCTGAAATATGATCAGGTTGCCCATTAGCAGGGCATGAGAGAGCTTCTCTCCTAGTAACAGATTAGTCATCACCATGGGAAATAACACAAAAGCTTTAGTTCTGTTTTTACCCAATGACACTAAGCAAATTGCTTTCTGTTCATGTTGCCCACTGTGTCTGAAAGAATTAGAAACAGGCTCTCATTACCTTTATCTGACACAGCATCCAGGGTTTAATAGTTTAAAAAAAAGTGAGATAACCAAAGAAGCAGGTTTCTGAAACTAAATAGAATGTAGCAAAATTAGACATTTACAAATCCTTACTGAACTGTTTGAATACTGCAGGAGAGCCTTAGCCCTAAGTGTTGATTGCCTCTTGTACGCTTGTTTGAAACTTGGCATGTTTTTCAGCTAGCTGCTTCTAAGAAGGCAGCAAAACTAGGCATGAGTGAAGGGAGAGATGACTTGACATTTGCAAAGTGGTATGTATTTTTTCTTGTTTTCTCTTACCAGAAGAGATTGTTGAAAAAAATATGTAACAAGAAATTAGGTGATTGTCTATACCAAACTTAGTTTTTATCACTCACTTGCTACTTCAGAAATGCTACTATAAAGAAGAGGTGTTCTGTTTTGTTTCAAAACAAAAACCAAAATTGGTGATTTATCTTTGTTGACAGGTGCGCTGTCATACTGACCTAAATATATTCAAGACTGCTGTGGCAGATATGGCACTCAATCACAAGTAGATATAACAGTTATGGAATATTTTGACCTATGAACTTTCTGTTACTTGGATGAATTAATACAAAACTTGGAATTAACTCCTAAATTTCCTTTCTATTCAGAGATTTTGATGTATTGAAGACCATAGGGAAAACATGTTGAGCTCTCCAATTTTGAGTCCAAATTAAATCAGCAAATATCACTTGATTGTCAACTTTGTAAAAGAGAGACACATAGCTCATAGTAGATTCCAGAAAGAAACAGAAATGTGTCAATATAGAAAAATGGGCCACAATCAGAGAAAAATACTTTATTTTAAAGTGACTACAATGCAGCTTGATTTTAGGCTAGCCTTTTGTAATCTGATATGTCCTCTAAGTACTGAGTCAGGTGGACTCTTTAGCATCAGTTTTCCCCTCATGTTTCTGCTTCTCTTCTGAGAAGTTTGCCAGCTCCTAACTCATCATCTATTCTTCTACCTGGATGAGCCACAGAAGAAAGACCGTCCTTAGCCTGAAAGGTGAAGCTTTTATTAAACTGAATGCAAGGGTAAGAACAATTTATGAAGAAGCTGCTGGAGCCCTTTATAGCTAAAGATTTCCATAGGAAAGTCAGTCTTTCTAAAGAAAAGGGTCGGGGTGGGGAGTGGAGCCAAGATGGCAGCTGGAAAGCAAGGACTCACTTAAATGCCCCCAAATGCCTCCAAACACCTGTAAAAAATGGCTCTGAAAAAATTCTGGAGCTGTGGAACCCACAAAATAGCAGAGAGAAACAGGTCTTCAGCCCAGGATAGCCTGGATGGTCGTTGGGAAGGGTCTGTCACATGGGGCTGGGAATGGAAGCACAGCCCAGTGTGGGCCGTGCCAGGACAGACCAGACCAGGAGTTGGGCAGGTGGAGCAGGCCTTAGGGCCATGAAACAATGAGCTGTGGCAGTTATCAGACTTCTCAACCCACAAAGGCCCAAGACCATGGAGCAGGTTAGTGGGAAAACTGCTGAATCAGGGTGAGAGCAGCCCGGCCCTAGCTCTAGAAGTGGCAGAGGTGGCGTGGCGGTGGTGGCAGTGGCAGCAGGAAGCTCCAGCGGCTGCTTCCAGAGCTCCAGTGTCAGCTGCTTCCCTGGCTCACATGGTGGAAGGAATCAAGTGGCGGATCAGAGCGGGAGTGCAAGGAGCACTTTGTGGGCATGGAGGCAGCTTTGCCCTGCTTGAATCTGGGTCGAGGTCCTGGTTGGCAGTTTTTGGGGGAGGAGGAGTGCTGCTGTGGCAGAGCTTGCTGTGTAAAAGCTCTGAAAACAGCAGTGCTTGGACCCTAAAGCTTGGGACAAAGTACTCTCTACTGTACAAGCAGTCATACCCTGAGAAAAATCTCAGAGATGAATTTGTTGACTAGGAACATGACCAGGCAGCGAAAAAGGATGCAGACGCAGACTAAAGAACCTTTTTTTGTTGACAAAGAAGATCAAAACATACAGCCAGAAGAAGTCAGCAAAGTCAGAGTCTACATCAGAAGCCTCCAAGAAAAATATGAATTGGTCTCAGGCCATGGAAGAGCTCAAAAAGGATTTGGAAAGGCAAGTAAGAGAAGTAGAGGAAAAATTGGGAAGAGAAATGAGAGCGATGCAAGAAAGCCATGAAAAACAAGTCAATGGCTTGTTAAAGGAGACCCAAAAAATACTGAAGAAAATAACACTTTAAAAAATAGACTAACTCAAATGGCAAAAGAGCTCCTAAAAGCCAATGAGGAGAAGAATGCCTTAAAAAGGCAGAATTAGCCAAATGGAAAAGGAGGTCCAAAAGACCACTGAAGAAAATACCACCTTAAAAATTAGATTGGAGCAAGTGGAGGCTAGTGACTTTATGAGAAATCAAGAAATTATAAAACAGAACCAAAGGAATGAAAAAATGAAAGACAATGTGAACTATCTCATTGGAAAAACCACTGACCTGGAGAATAGATCTAGGAGAGATAATTTAAAAATTATTGGACTACTTGAAAGCCATGATCAAAAAAAGAGCCTAGACACCATCTTTCAAGAAATTATCAAGGAAAACAGCTCTGATATTCTAGAACCAGAGGGTAAAATAGGAATTGAAAGAATCCATTGATTGCCTCTTGAAAAAGATCCCAACTCCTGGGAGTATTGTCGCTAAATTCCAGAGTTCCCAGGTCAAGGAGAAAATACTGCAGGCAGCCAGAAAGAAACAATTTGAGTATTGTGGAAACACAATCAGGATAACACAGGATCTAGCAGCTTCAGCATTAAGGGATCGAAGGGCTTGGAATATGATATCCTGGAGGCCAAAGGAGCTAGCATTAAAACCAAGAATCACCTACCCAGCAAAACAGAGTATAATGCTTCAAAGGCAAAATATGGATTTTCAGTAAAATAGAGGACTTTCAAGCTTTCTCAATGAAAAGACCAGAGCTAAAGAGAAAATTTGATTTTCAAATACAAGAATCAAGAGAAGCATGAAAAGGTAATCAAGAAAAAGAAATCACAAGAGACTTACTAACGTTGAACTGTTTTGTTTACATTCCTACAAGGAAAAAATTATGTTTGTAATTCATGAGGCCTTTCTCAGTATTAGGGTAGTTGAAGTGAATATATAGACAGAGGGCACAGGGTGAGTTAATATGAAGGGATGATATCTAAAAAAATAAAGTAAAATTAAGGGGTGAGAAAGGAATATATTAAGAGAGGGAGAAAGGGAGAGATAGAATGGAGTAAATTATCTCACATAAAAGTGGCAAGAAGAAGCAGTTCTGTTGGAAGGGAAGAGGGGGCAGATGAGGGGGAACAAGTGAATCTTGCTCTCATCGGATTTGACATGAGGAGGGAATAACATACACACTCAGTTGGGTATCTTACCTCACAGAAAAGCAGGGGGAAGGAGATAAAAAGGGGGATAATAGAAGGGAGGGCAAATGGGGGAGGAGGCAATCAAAAGCAAACACTTTTGAAAAGGGACACAGTCAAGGGAGAAAATTGAATAAAGGGGGACAGGACAGGATGGAGGGAAATATAGTTAGTCTTTCACAACATTAGTATTGTGGAAGTGTTTTGCATATCGATACATGTGTGGCCTATATTGAATTGCTTGCCTTCTTAGGGAGGATGGGTGGGGAGGGAAGAGGGAAGAGAATTTGCAACTCAAAGTTCTGAAAGTGGATGGTCAAAAAAAAGTTGTTTTTGAATGCAGCTGGGAAATAAGATATACAGGTAATGGGGTATAGAAATCTATCTGCTCTACAAGAAAGTAAGAAGAAGGGCAGGGAGTTGGGTGACAGAAGGGAGGGGTGACTGGGGAAAGGAGCAATCAGAATATATGCCATATTGGAGTGGGGGGGGGGACACGATAGAAATGGGGATAAAATTTGTAACTCAAAATCTTGTGGAAATCAATGTTGAAAACTAAAATATTAAATGATAATAAAATATGAAAAAAGGGTGGGAGAGGGAAGGCTTAAACATTTGAGGATAATAGTAACTTTCAATTTTATAGGTGACAAGTTTGCTTCTACTCTTCTTTGCAGATCGAATTGTGAAAGGATAGAACAGAGCAAGATTTCTTAACCTTTTTCGTGTTTTGGACCCCTTTGGCAGTCTGATGAAGTCTCTGAATCTCTATTAGAGTAATGCTTTTAAATGAATAAAGGAAAATACATGGGATCATAAAGGAAATGAGCTATATTGAAGTATAGTTATCAAAATATATTTAGAAAAACAAGGTCATGGATTCCAGATCAAGAACTCCTGCTCTAGTATGTGAGAAAACATGGCTAGTTAGTCCTACATCAGAAAGATTCTTGTCTTCCTGTGCCTGCCTACAGCAGCAGAATTAGCTGTTGAATGTCCTATGTCAGTAAGGTTTTGAATGCTAGGCTGGGATTTCAGAAGATTTAAGCGAAGTTTAATAATTTGATGGAGTGTTGGCTTTTTAAAATTTTTTTTTAATTTTTATTTTACAACACACGGTTCTACATAATGGAGTGTTGGCTTTAAAACATCACTTCATGGATTCCCTTGGCTTTTATTTTAGTGCCAGGGGAATTCGGTCAAGGAACATCCTGTGTGTTGGCTGGTTGTCCAGCACACAAAGTTGTACAGCTGTTAGTTGGGGAATAGTAGTGTTTGTGGTGGTACTTGCCCTCTTGATTTCTTTCCAGGGGCTTATTAGATTGAGAGCAACTGCATATAGCTGAAAGGAAAAAAAATATTTAATAGAGTTTATCTTTGAAATTTTCTCCAATCATTATGCGCAGAGTTGGTTCCAACATGGAATTGGCCTTTCCTGCCCAAACTATGATGAGTTATTGAATATGAGAAATTGGATTGTTTTGGAGAGGAAAAGATTGCCGGAGATAGGTAGAAGGAAGCAGAATGTGGCGCGGGGGGGGGGGGGCACAGCGTAGAGAACCTATTAATTAATCAGATTTAACATTTTATTACATGGATCTTCCTTCCTCTCCCACCGAAGGTATGAATCAGCCAGGGAAGTTGTTATAATTTTCCATTACAAGAAAAACTCATGCACATTCTGGAAGGGAGAGAAATTTCATGTAGAATTTTAATAGTGTACATCTATCCTAAATTTCTCCCCTATGTGTGGTTCAAAATGGTGTTTTTGAAAGTGATTTTCTTGGAACAGCACCTGCCTGACCTGCGACTTAATCAGTTTTGAGGGCTCTGTCTTTGCTGCTAGAAACTGAATGCTGACCCAATAATGGTTTTTTTTCCGAGTCATAAAGCATTTATTAAGTGTCTATTATGTGCCAGACACTGTACTAAGTGCTGGGACAAAGAAAGACAAAAACCAAACAAAAACAGCCCCTGTTCTGAAGGAATTCATGTTCTTTTTTTTTTTTAACACCAATAATGTTTTTTGTATACATGGACCTTCTTCTTTAGAGCACTTCTTTCTGCTCTCCAATGTGAAATGTGTTTAGAAAAATACTTTAGAAGAAATTTGAAATCAGTTTTTCTCTGGTCTTATTGTAACTTAGTGAAGGAGGGGAATAGAATCAATATTCTGTTTGCTCTGTTGGGTTTTACAGAACAATGGTAGGTATTTTAAAAAAAATCTGAAAGATACCCTTCTCCCCTAACTCACTGGCTAATAGAGGCCTCTCTAAAGTTCACTTCTAGTTTCTTGGAGATGCTGCTTCTGTTGACCGTTAGTAACTTAAAAAAATGTTGTGGGTTGCATTTTTCAAATTTCCTGTTTATCCACATTTCCCATATGATTTCTTCTAGGCTTTGAGCTTGTATCACTTCTGTAGTTTGTGTGGAGATAAATTCAATTCATCTTTTCCTGACGGACTGAGAACTTTTAGGAACAAACCCAAGTCTTACTTGGATGAAAACATCTAGCTTAGATTAAATCTGTGATCTAAGAGTTTTAATCAGCATTTTCAAACAAACCAGTATAGGGGAAAATAGGAGAAACAAGGAATTGTCTGATCAGTATAAGGGATTAACTTTAGTGCCTGGGTCAAGCAGTCAAAGAAAAGGTTAAATGTATTCATGACATATGAATTTACATATATGAAGAATATCTTGTTCTATTTACTTCCATGCTTAATTCTGGACTAATTTCACAGTCCAAATAATTCTTTAGAACCATTTTTTCCCTGTTTATGAAATAAGGAGGATGATCTAGGATTTTGGCATGAAACAGGGAAAAAGAAAGCTTGAAGAAAATTGAAATAGTATCTTTTGTCCTATGAGATTAGTTTTTGTGATTCCAGACTGGGAAAATCCTCCAGTCTTTGGGCTGATATGGCTAACTGTAAACCATACTGAGTATAATAAACAACAGAAAGCATTTCTTGGTTTGGATTTCCCTATGACTAGAGCATATATTCCCTTTCTTGTTTTCTGAGACATGAGGACAAAAAACTTCCCACAACTCTATGAGATATTTATGTGTGAATGTATTCTTTCCCTCTCGCTCTTACTATATACTTTCTTAGCTTGAACTAACTTGAGGGAGGTAGAGCAGATGTGAGACTACCTAGCTTTATAGAATCACAAATAGAATGGGAAGAACATTGGACCCAAAGGACCTTACTGGATTTGAATCATAGCTAATCTGCTCTGCAGTAGTGGCTGCCACCATAGTTTGGTTGATCCCCCTAAAATAGCTTTGGCTCTTTCTTGAGTGGACCTTTGTTGATAAATCTCAGCTTCATGATAGCAAAAAGAAGTCACCTCTTTTTTTTTAACTTTTACTCACAGATCTTGAAAATGATACTGTTCTTTTTCAGGCTACCGGAGAGGCAGTAGATTATTAAATGCCAATTTTTCTTCTTTGCCCTCCTTCCATTAACTTTTAAAAATTTTATCAATATTATTTTTCATTCCTGAATACATCCCTCTCTCCCACCCCTTTCCGGTGAATCTTCCCATATAACAAAGACTTAATAAAGAGAAAAAAAATCAACACATATAACAACCAACACTTTTTGCGTCTGAGAGCATATGCAATGTTTAAAACACTTAGTTTCCCACATCTGCAGGAAAGGGAGGGAACTGTATCTTCTTAGTTCTTTTCTAGAGCCAAGCTTGATCACTATGTTTACTTTTATTCTTAAAATTTGCATTGTTGTACCCTTTGTGTTTATTGTTTCCCTCGTTCTGTTTACTGTATCAGTTCATATAATATTCCCTTCCTTGAATCCTTTATATATCTATATATAGATATATAAAGTATATATATATAATATATATATTTCATCTTTTTCTTTGTGGCATATGACTATTTATCATTGTTTGTTTAACCATTTACAAGTTGATTCCTATCTCTTTTTTTTAAAAAAAAATGAGATAGGCAGTCAGGAAGTGGAGTAATCATATTCATTATGTATGACTGTGTATAAGGACTATCTTGTTCTTTCTACTTGTATGATTTGGTTGGAACATTCACTGTTTTCTGAACATTAGGCATTTTAAGGTCTTTGGCTGTATCTGATTCCTGAATTTCTGATGAATTAGGAGAAATTACACTCAATCTGTGGCACTAGGATTTGCATTCCCTAGTGCATTTTCAAAGCTCAATAAATGTTCACCCCTCTTAGAGCAAGGGTTCTTAATCTGGAGTCTGTGATTTTGGCAGAGGTTTCCTTTTCTTCTTCCTCTTCCTCTTCTTCTACTGTATTTCAGTATAATTAGAATCCATTGTAGTCCTAGGTATTTTATTTTATTTTTTGCATTTAAAAAAACCACATTGATCTGAGAAGGGGTCTCTGGTTTTTACCAGACTGCCAAAGGGTTCCCTGGCACAAAAATGGTTAACAACTCCTGTTCAGAGCCACTGTCAAATAACTGGGGTTGAGATTTATCTCGCCATTTTAGATTCCTTTGACTCATCTGTTGGGGGCAGAACAAATGAATAGAAAGTTGATCAGAAGATAGGAAACTGGAGATAGAAGAAATAAAAGCTAAAGGCCCAGCCAATTATATTTTTGTAATAATGGCTAGCCTTTATAAGGTAATTTTTAAGGTTGCAAGGTGCTTTATTTACAAAGATTATATACCTTTATCCCCAAGAACCCTAAGAGTCAGGTATTGTTATTGTCCTAATTTTATGGATGAGGAAACTGAGGCAGGCTGAGGCTAAAGGACTTGCCCAGGGTGACACAGCTAGTAAGTGTCTGAGGCCAGATTTGAATTCAGATCTTCCTGACTCTGGGACCAGCACTGTAGTCACTGCACTCAGCTTTGGACCAGTAGTCTGGACACCTGGCTTCTTCTGGTTATGTGTCAGTAATTCTTGTATCAAATCATCTCTGAGTTCCTGTCTACTTCTATGATTTTATATCTTTATGCTTCATCTGTTGGCTCCCAGAGGGAGAGAGACAGCTAGCCAGTGGATAGAGTGGTAGGTTGGGAGTCAGGAAGACCTGAGTTCAGATCTGGTCTCACATACTTAACTAGCTGCATGACCTTGGGCAAGTCACTTAACCTGTTTGCCTTAATTTTCCTCATTTTACAAATGAAGATGATAATAATGCCTACCTCACAGGATTGTTAATGAAGATCAAATGAGATAGTAGGTGCAAAATAAATTCTTATTCCTTTCACTTCCCCAGTTAATCAGGACCGAATAATATAGGAGCTTTTGTAATGTTTTGATATAGCACATTAATCATTGAGAGAAAAGGAAATTGGGCAAGGGAAGGGGAGGATATTCGTGTAGTGGGTATGTGTTCTACTTTTTGTTTTGTTCTGGTTATTTCCTGGAAGCAGAACTTACCAGAAGTCATTTAGAGAGTGCCTGCTCTGTGTATTGAGTGCTACTGTAGGTACTACTAGTTGTTAAATTTGCTCACAATTATTTGCTAATGAAACTTCATTTCAAAGACAGCCACATCTAATGTTGTCTTAAAGAAATGATGCATAGCTCTGGTCACACATTTTCTTTATGATCCCAGTAAGTCTAAGTTATTGCTTTTAACTTTTTTCTTTCTGTTCTCCTTCCCCACAAACAAAATGAAATAAAACCGAAATACCTATGTTGTTTTCAGGTTGGTGCTTTTGGCTCTATTTTCAATTTTAGGACTGTGGGCAGTATCTATTTGTAAGTTAACAGACACAGACTACTCAAATGAGGTTTTAGAATAAGAGGTGTGAGGGAGTGGAGGGAAGTGTTTGAGCTTCTCTCCAAAAAATAATAGTAAGGGAGTTCTAGAGCAGAAGTTCTTAATCTTTTGTGTCCTGATCCCCTTGGGCAGTCAGGTGAAGAAGCATATGGACTCCTCAGAATAATATTTTTAAATGCATAAAATAAACATGGGATTATAAAGGAAACCAATTACATTGAAATTTAGTTTTCAAAATTTTAGGGAAAAGAAAGTCCATGGATCCTCAGGTTAAGAACCCCTGTTCTAGGGCATAGTTGATTCACTGCCAAGACTGGATCCCTCCTCTACAGCTATTACTAATTCCCTTTTATGTACTTAGCCTTCAAAGATGGACATTAGACTCTGGTCCGTAGACTCATTAAAATAAATAGGTAGTATTTACCCATTTACAACTGGCATTTAGTTTAATGTGTCCTTGAAAATAGTTTTATGGGGCTAATTTTGTTAATTTATATCAGACTTTATATTTTACAAAGTACTTTCTTCAAAACAGCTCTGTGAGAGGTAGTTACTACAAATATTTTTATCCTTACTTTGTGTGCAGGGGTTGGGAACCTGCATCTTCTAGGCCACACGTGACCCTGTAAGTTCTCAAGTACGGCCCTTTGACTGAATCCAAACTTCACAGAACAGATCCCCTCCACAAAAGGATTTGTTCTCTAAAACTTGGACTCAGTCAAAAGGCTTCACCCAAGGACCTAGAAGGCCACATGTGGCTTTGAGACAAAAGGTTCCCCACCCCTGGTAGGGTCATTAGTAAGTGGTGAATCTAGGTTCCTTGAAGAACTCTCTGTTTTGATGAATAGATACTTAGACTCGTGGAGGAAGAGAAGGTAAACTGTACTAAATGGGTGCTGGGGCTTAGGGAACTGTAGTGACCTGACCCACCAGCTCTCATTGATCCTTTATTAATGTTCCTCCAGTAGTTTAGAGGGAGGAAACCACTGTCACTGTAGCCTTGTAACTACTTCACTTAGGCCATTAACCTTGTATTTCTAAAACTGAGGAAACTGAGGCACAAAGAGATTAAGGCCATCTAACTAATGGAGACAGCTTGTTGGATAAGGTGCTGAGCCTGGAGTCAGAAAGACTTGAGTTCAGATGTGGCCTCAGACACTTAATAGCTATATAATCTTGGCAAGTCACTTAACCTCTATTTATTTCATGTTCCTTATCTATAAAACGGATATAGCAATAGCACCTACTTCCCAGGGTTCCCGGTATCAAATGAAATAATATTTGTAAAGTGATTAGTATAGCGCCTGGCACATAGTAGGTGTTTTATAAACTACTGCTACTATATAAAATACTGCTACTTGCCACCACCGCCACCACTGCCACCACCGCTACCACCACTGCCACCACTACCATTACTACTATTGCTACTATGATGTAGATGACATCTCCAAAATATATCCCTTTTCCCACTCTGCCATGCTGCTGCTGTCTCTCAGATCTTTATTCTTTACAAGTGTGTATAGGGTATGTTCATAGAAGACTTGTATTTCTGGTGTGAGGGCTATTGAGCTCTTTTCAGGGCTGCTTTTCACCTTTGGTTTTCACTTGATGCCCCTAACTCTCACCTGTGGCTCCAAGAAGCTGTAGCATGCACAGCAGCCACACCCCAGTAAATCATTTTGGCAGACAGACTATAAACCAGGTTGAGGGTAACTGAGGGGTTTCAAACCCATTGGGAGGTTAGGGGGGTGACTACCCTAAGTATGTGGAGATATCCCCTGATAGAATGGGCAGATGAGAACAATTTGTTCCAATGACCATGAAGGCAGCTGAAGCAGGTGCTGTGGAGTGCTTAGAGCTTGGTTAGACATGGAAAACACCAAGGTCATCTACTGCATTTTGAACCGTTACCAGTTGTCTTGACTCTGTCCTGCCACTGGACTGCGATGACTCTGGAAGAGAGAGTGACATTGATGACTTTGTGCAACTCTGCCTCACTTACATCCTATTTATGCAAAAATCAAAAGACATCACCCATACCATTTTACCGTTATACCTATCTCAATGTCCTGTGGCAACAGGCAAGTGATGAAGCAGCAGGTACAGATATACTAGTCACAATCCTGCACACAGGTGGCCCTGGCCATAGGATTGTCTTTTCAGTGAAAGCATCAGTGGGATCCGGCAGCCCCCTGGGTGTCTGAGCAGCCATTTAAGGATCACACTGCTCACCTCCTGGTGTGAAGAAGGGACTAGAAAAGGTGTCCTAAAAATTCTCACTCAACCCTGGCTTGATTACTGCAGCAGGCTGGAATCCTGCCCTGCAGGTGAAACACAAAAAAATGTATGAAAACTTCTGCAAAGATAATTCCTCTTACCATTGGTACATGGATTGCGCACACCCTTGTAGACAACGCAAAATCCAGTAGACCTGAAAGATGAACAGCTCTTGTTGCAAGAGAACTCAGCAGGTATTGAATCCATATAGCAGCCCTGAGTGAAACAAGGCTGGTAAGTGAAGGCCAGCTTACTGAAGTTGGAGCTGCAAACATGGTTTTCTGGAGTGACCACAATGAAGGGCAGTTCCATAAAACTGGTGTAGGTTTTGCAATCAAAACTAATCTAATCAACAAGCTTGTATGCCTACCAAAAGGAGTGAATGAAAGGCTCATGACAATTTGATTGCCATTTGATGATGGTAGCAAATGCATGCTACCATCATTAGTACCTATGTTCCCACCATGACAAACCAGATGAGGTCAAAGAAAAATTTTATGAAGAGACCCTTATCACCAATGTGCCAAAAGAGGACAAGTTTATAATTCTAGGTGACTTTAATGTTAGAATAGGCTCCGACTGCCAGACATGGCAAGGAGTCATTGGGAGGGATGGAGTTGAAAACAGCAACAGCAGTGGTCACTTACTCCTGAAGACTTGGTGCATTTCATGACTTTCTCATCACTAACACAGCCTCCCATTTATTTAAATACAATAAAATTTCATGGATGCACTATCATAGTAAACATCAGCATTTAATAGACTATGTGATTGCAAGAAGAAGAAATAGATGGGATGTGAGAGTGACAAAGGTAATGTGTGGTGCAGAGTGCTGGACTGATCATAGACTTATCCTTTCCAAGCTAAATATTCACATTCAACAAAAGCTGTGGCCACAAGGCAAAATAACTACCAGAAGAAGTAATGTCAACAGCTTCTCTAAGTGGGAACAGTTTGTCACCAACTTAGAAAGTTGAGCCAACACAGTTGGCAACCGTGGAGCAGAAAAGGAGTGGGAAGCTTTCAGAGATTGGGTGTATTCCACTGCATTTGCTCATCTGGGTCAGAACAATTGCAAACATCAAGATTGGCTTGATGAAAATGATGGGAAAATTCAGAAGCTGCTAAATGACAAAAGGGAATTCCACAGGGTTTACTAGCAGGATAGTTGTTCATCCATTTCTAAGAAGGCAGCATTTAATTTCATCAAAAGTAAAGTACAAGTAAAGCTTAGAGAGATGCAGGATTCTTGGCTCACTAAGAAGGCAGATGAAATTCAGCTTTATGCTAATAGTAACAATCCAAAGCACTTTTATGATGCCCTGAAGGCTATTTATGGTCCAGACACCTATGGTGCATCTCACCTACTCAATGCTGATGGAGCTACATTGATTAGTGATAAGGACGTGATCCTTGAGAATTGGGCTGAACACTTCCATAGGGTTCTCAACAGTCTGTCATCAATCAATGCTTAAGCCATTTATTGTTTACCTAAGGTTAAGGTCATTCTGTCCCTAAGCTGGAGTGCCAGCTGAAGAAGAGGGTTTGAATGCCATTAGGCTTCTTTCATGTGGCAAAGCACCTAGTGCTGATTCTATTCCAGCTAAGATTTACAAAGTATGTTGGGGCGGGGGTCCATTGCTCATATAAGCTGACTGAAATTTTCTGGATTATAAGGCAAGAGGTTATCCCCTAGGGTTCGAGGGTGCCTCCATTGTCCATCTCTATAAAGGTAATGGCAATAGATCGTCCTGTGACAATCATAGGGTCGGGGGAGGTGTCTCTCTCTTAGTCATTGCTGACAAAATTCTTGCCAGAATCCTCCTCAATAGGCTGATTCTTCGTCTGGAAGATGGTAATCTACTTGAGTGCCAGTGTGGCTTTGGAAAGGGTTGAGAAATGGTTGATATGATGTTTGCTGCACAACAACTACAAGAGAAATGCCAGGAGCAGAACAGAGGTCTCTACACAATGTTTGTTGATCTGACCCAAGGCATTTGATACTATCGGTCATGATGGCTTATGGAAAATTACATCAAAATTTGGTTGCCCGGAGAAGTTCATCAGTATTGTACGTCAATTTCACTATGGTATGCCTTCCTTGGTTCTGGATAATGGATGATGCTCTTGTGCTTTCCCAGTCACCAGTTGAGTGAAATGAGGCTGTGTGCTTGCTCCCATGCTTTTCCAGTTATGTTATCAAATACCTTCATTGAGGACAGACACAGCATCAAAGTCAGCTACTGCACTAATGGTAAATTCTTCAACTTAAAAAGGCTACAAGCCAAGACTAAAGTGGAGGGAGTGTTGGTGCATGACTTTTTTGTTAACAGATGATCGTGCACTCAATGCAGCCTCTGAAGTTGAGATGCAACATAATTCTCTGCTTCTCATACTAATTTTGGCCTAACAGTTAACACCAAGAAAACACAGGTGCTCCATCAGCCAGAAACACCATCCATCTGTGGAACCATTGGTTACAGCAAATGGAAAAGTTTTGAATACTTTGGATAAGTTAACTTACCTTGGCAGTATGCTTTCCAGGGAGGTACATATTGATAATGAGGTTGACACATGCATTGCCAGAGCTAGCACAGTGTTTGGGAGGCTCTGAAGGAAAGTGTGGGAGAGAAGAGGTATTAGACTGACTACCAAACTGAAGGTCTGCAGAGTCATTGCCCTGACCTCATTGTTGTATGCCTGTGAAACCTGGACTATGTACCAGCACCATGCCAAGAAACAGAATCATTTCCATTTGAATTATCTTAGGTAGATTCTTAAGATCACCTGTCAGGATAAGATACCAGACACTGAGGTCCTTTTTCCAACTAAACTGCAAACATTCAGACTCTACTGCAGAGAGCACAACTCCAATGGGCTGGCCACATTGTTTGAATGCCAAACGTATGATTGCCAAAAAAGACTTTTATGGAGAACTCACACTGGGCAGGTGCTCACATGGTGGTCAGAGCGATACAAGGACACTCAATGTCTCTTAAGAATTTTGGAATTGTGTGACATAGGAGACACTGGCACAGGACTGCCCATGCAGCATGGCATGCTCTCATCAAAGAGGATGTGCTCTATGAGTAAAGCAGAATTGAAGTAACTCAAAAGAAATATGAGATATACAAATTTAGAGAATCCACACCAAATATTCACATGGACTATGCCCCACTGTAGAGAATTTCAAGCTCATATTGGTCTCATCAGCCACAGTCGGACACACTGTAACTTGAGTCTAACATAGTGATGTCATTTTGGTCCTTTTTGAGAAGGAAGAACAGTATAACCAACTAACCAACTCTTTACAAGTGCTCTGTTGTTGATTTAATTATAGCTATTTTATGTTACCTGGTTCTGTTCCTTGATTTTCATGATTAGTGTCTTACCCAGTAGGTGGAGGAAGGAGCGTCAATAATGGGCAGCTAGATTTTACTTAGAGAATCTATTGGATGCTCACTGCAGTAGTAGGAAAGAAGAAAATGAAAAGTTGTGTTTTAGAGTGAATTGGCAATTTTGTCTCTGGACCGATTTGGGGCATTTGTATTATAATAGAAATCTTCATCCAGGAGGAAGGGAGAAAATAGTAGACACTAGACACTTTTAGTCAGGAAAATGACAAAGTTTTCTTCCTAAGGTTTCACATTCCATCATATCTCTGCATTTCCTTCCTTTTTAAAAAAAGTTTTATTGATATGTTTTATTTTACGTTACAGAAATTTACAGATTACTTCCACTTTGTGGGAGGTCTCTTGTAACAAAGTAAATCAGCTAAGTAAAACTAACAACATAGTGTTCTGCTCTGAAAGTGCATACATCTCACATCTGTTACAACCCTACCACCTTTCACCTAATTTTTTAATTAACAGAATTCTTTTTTTCTTTCCCTCCAACTTCCCAAATATGTATAGTTAAACACAACAAATTCCTTTAACAGTTGTGTTTAAAAATTTATATGTCTCATTCTGCAGCTTAAATCAGTTACATTTCAGTGATGGACATAGGATATTTCATTATTGGCCCTCTAAAATCTTGAGTGGTTGGTTGTATTGATCATAGTTCTTACAGTTTCCAGTTATTTGGTTTTTTACAGTGTTGTTGCTATTGTATAAATTGTTCTGGTTCTGCTCATTTCATTCTTCATCAATTCATAAAGGTCCTCAGAATTGTTCATTTTTATAGTATCAGTTTTATAGTATAAATTGTTCTGGTTCTGCTCACTTCACTCTGCGTCAGTTCATACAAATCTTTCCACATCATTTTGAAATCATCTGTTTCCTCATTTCTTGTAGCACAATAGCATTCCATCACATACATATAATTCACAACTTATTCAGCCATTCCTCAGTCATTGGACATCCTCTTAGTTTCTAGCTTTTTGCTACCATAAAAAGAGCTGCTATAAATATTTTTGGATATAAAAACACTTTACTTTTTCTTTTTTGGGGGGGAAAGGTGCGGGGAGGGGGAAGTATAGGCTTAGCAGTGGTGTAGGTGCACATGGTTTAGTAACTTTTTGTGTATAATTCCAAATCTCTCTCCAGAATGGTTGTACTTATTCATGGATCCTGTAATGGTCCATAAATTTGCCTGTTTTCCTACAGATTTTAACATTTATCATTTTTTCTTTTTTTTTTTTGTTATTTTTTGCCACTCTGAATTGAGGTAGGATGGACTCAGAATTGTATTAATTTACATTTCTTGAAGTGATTTGGAGCATTTTTTCACATGGTCATAGATACCCTGTATTTCTTCCCTTGAGAATAGCCTGTTTGTGTCCTTAGACCATTTATCAATTGGGGAATGGCTCTTTTTCTTAAAAGTTTGAATCAGTTCTTTACATATCTTGGATATGAGATCTTTATCAGAGAAACTTGATGTGAAGTTTTTTTTCTCAGTTTGCTTTCCTTTTAATTTATTTTTTCCCTTTTAATTTCCTTTTCTCTTAGCATAATTCACTGAAGAGTTAAGCTAGGTGGATTTATTTTCATTTTAGACCTTGTCAAATTTGTATGGGGACTTTTTGCTCTGTCTTTCCCTTTAAATGTTGGAAGTTGAAGGGATGAAAGTATAGGGGAACACGTGGGGAGGGCATGGATGGGTGTTGTATATGGAGTAAAGTATTTTGAGTGATGGTTCAGTGAGCAGGAAAAATATTTCTACAAAGTACAGAAACCTCAAGAATTGTGGCCTATTTCTCTTAGAGTGGTCAGAAGAAGAAAAGGGTGGGGAGATAAAACCACTTACTTGCCTCTCAAACTCCTCTGTTTTTTTTGTCTTTTTTTCTTCCTTTTCTGTTTGTGTGTTTGTTTTTTTAATTTTTAAAATATAGCTGCAGATAGTAAGGATGAAGAAATCAAAGTTCCACCCAGGCGATCCTTTCTGGGTATGTATGATGCAAGCCCATGCTGCATGAAATTAACATCTGAACACATTTTGTTTTTCATTTCTATTAGACTGCTTTTCCTGCTTCTCAGTTTGTCACCTCTAGCTTCTCCTTCCCAAGGCATTTCCCTATTTCTGTCATTGTTATTTCATTTCTGTTTGGTTTTTCTGTTATTCTAGAAGTGGTTGCATGCCAGTCATTTCCACCAAGAATCCAGATAAGCCATTTTGCAAATTAACCAACTTGCAACTTGACTCTTTTCAAGCATGAAGTAGTTCTATAGAAAAACCTATTTTTCTGTTTGTGTGTGGCTAATTTCTTTTCATGGAGGGTGGAGGGTTGTGTGGGATTGGGATGAGGGCAGGATTATTGATGGTATTTCTCTTTGTGTGTTTGGCTTTGTCCATGCTTACCTTCATTCCTTTTCTATATCTGGTTTGCCAGAAAGTATTGAATTGGTATATGTTAAAGTACAGGATTTATTTTTATTCTCCTTTATATTCTTTTATAAGCCGAAATGACAGCTTTATATAATTCTTTAGGATGGATGAAGTCTGCTTGGGTTTTTTGCTTTCTGTGAAATTCCCTTGCACAAGCACTCAGGCAAAAGCAATGATTTTTTGGTTCCAATTTATTCCTTACCCCTAATTTTCTTTTTCTTTCCTTAGCACTTTCTTTTTCTGCTCCTGGGCATTTAAAAAAAATAGCATTAAAGTACTTGTGAATTTGCTGGTTATTAATTGCACACTCTTCCTTCCACTCCCCCCACTTCATTCCCCTAGAGACTATCATGCTTGCCTCATTCATTCTTCAAGTTCTTTATGAATTGGAGTTTACTTGGCCTAGTACAAATAGGCTGAAATTTACACTTGGTACCTGTATATACCACCTACTAAGCCCAAAGGGGAACTTTTTGGAATGTATGACTTTGTTTCAGTAGTTGTAATTCCTGAGGAGAGAAAGACATTTGGGAATATAAAATATAAGATTATCTGCATGTAGCAGAATACCTTTTCTTATATTCTGTCTAGCAGGATGAACTTGTTTTATTGTAAAGAAAAAATAGAATATTTCTAACGAAAATGTGAATGAAGGATGATTTCTACTTTTCAAGGCCTACAAATAGTATGTATTGACTAATAATGTAATTTACAATGCTCTTTTTTGCTTTTGTTATTTCTTTCCAAATTTTTTCCTTGGTATTTTAACTCAAGTAGATTGTCTCTTTATAATCTGTTTATAATCCTTGTGAGCTTGAAAATTTATATGTAAAAGTAAGAAATCTGATTCTAACATTGACCTTTTTTTTTTTCTTGCTATCTGCTAATGCTTCATCATTGAGGATATATATAGAAACACAACCTGTTGGATTTTCTTACTGGGAAAGTATCTGAAAGCTTTGAGGATCTAATTAGAGGGCAGAAATAGTAATTTTCTTCTTTAAGCAGATTTGTTTTCTGCAGAAATTGATGTTTGTTGACTTTAATGGTCTCTTTCAATTCAAGCATCTTGTAAATAGAGAGAAGATGAAAGTGGTATTCCAATTGACTCTTCTAGATGCTTTGTCAGTTTCCACCGATTTACTTGCTTCCCTTGTGCCTTTTCTTAACTCCCCAACATAGAGATATGATTAGGTCATTGTGCTCCTCGGAAATCTTAAAAGACTCTCTATTGCTTATGAAATAATATCTAGATTCCATTAGTCTGTCATTCAGTGCCCTTTACCCCTCCATAGTCTGGCTCCGTCCTACCTTTCCAGCTTTGCACTCATCCCTTCCATGTATTCTGTACCTTCCATATTCTGTACTTATGCAAAATTAGATTGCTCACTGTTTTTGGCCATAGCCCAAGCTTCATTCCCCCTCCTATCCCATCTGTACCCATACACATATGTCAAAACTCAGGTCAGATGTTACCTTTTCCATGAAGCTTTTTTGATTTTTTTTACTTCAGTTTTCCCAAGATAGAAATTATTTTTCACTACTTGGGACTCTTTTAGTATTTTGTACCTCTTCTATGCATTTATGCTATTTGTGTATCTCATCTTCCTTGATTGTGAGCTTCTTGAGGGTAGTAAGTGCCTTGACTTTAAAACATGCTTACTATTTGTGTTGAATGAATGTGATCTAAGATGAAATGAACATCCTCTAAGCAGAATTTCACTGACTTAAAAACTAGACTAACATAAGAACAGATTGAATCTTTCCTTTTTTTGTGAAATAGAAAAAGTAACTTTTCTAAACTGTCCTCCAAACTTGGTGCCTAAAAAACATCCTGAGGAGTAAGGTTGATGTTTTTTCATTATGGCCTTTACTTTTTTAATGGCTATTTTACTTTAGCTTAACAGTTTTTTTATATGTTTACTGTGGAATTAGAGACAGCATCAGTTCTAGTGGGATGTCCTCCACTTTGTATACTTTGCTTACTGCAGCTTTTCTCTAGTCTTAAGTCTGGAAGCGTTTCCCAGAATTTGATGTTGATTTGACTTCTGCGCTTCTTGATCTCAGAGGTCCATATTTTTCGAAGTCATGATCCATCTACTCCTCAGTGCCTCTTACCCTTTTGAATCAGTAGTTATGATTTCAATTTATTCTGTGTTCTTGTTATAGGGTTTGAAGTATATAAGAATATAAATGCCTATGTATAACAAAGCTTATAGCCTTTGAAGTAAATTGTTGGACTCTCGACAAAATCAGAAATGTGGAAGGTAGTAAATTCTTTGGGGGCAGGGCAGAAGTTTGGTGGATGTTTGTGTGTAATTTATATACCTTTTATCTTTAAAGATAGGATATCCTTTATGGCGTGGTCTTGTAAATATTTACTGACTGTCAGCTGGGAAGCATATTGATGTGGGAAGAATGAATTGTTAAAAATGAATAGAATTAAAATAGGCACATTTTTTTCTAAACTTAACTGCTAGGCTTCTTTAGGGGTTTTAGAAATGTACATATATACATTTATATATATGTATATATATAATGTATGTATAGTATACACACACACACACATACACACACACACTTTTTTTCTCCTCAGAGTAGGAGAATTGGATATTAAAAACAAGGGGATAGCAATTTTTTAGGGTATATGCTTAATTTTGCAGGTTGCCAAAGTCACCAAATGAATTTAAGAAATAGCCTTTTCTAGTTAGTGGAATGGTCACTAATTTCATTTAGGGTATTACATAAAAATTTAGAGCTAGAAAGGACTTGAGAGATTATTTAAGGGAGTGGTCTGGTAGCATCTGTAGTCTAATAGAAATAGAATGGGCATGCAGGTTCAGTGGCCAGAGTTTTAGTCCTATCTCTTCTAACTAGCTTTGTAATTTGGAATTACAAAGAACTTGTTCCAAATATACCCCCAGAGACCTGTTTCCATATCTATAAAGTGAGAGGGTTATATTTCCATGCTTAAGCATCCACTGTCCTGTCTACTGCTGGTTGGGAGTCTGCCTGCAGGCACCCTGCCAGTGAATTCTGACAGTTAATGGGAACATCTGCTAGGGAGCCATCCCATTATCCTAGCCAGCCCCCTAGTGTCACTGTTTGTCTGCACAGCCATTAATTGCACTGGGAGCCTTGTGAAGCTTAGAATAGGAGTGGAGAATGTTTAGTTTGTCTTTTTTTTTTTTAATACCAAGAGATACCTTCTATTTTGAATAGCTTGTGGCCTTGTAGGGCAAGTATTTTGAAGAAAATATCAGGCTAATAAAAATAAGTATTATATATTATAATATATGTTACATGTAATATATATAAGGTGTATATAAGATTGCAAAATTATGAGTTGGAGATGGAGTAGAAGCATCTATGAGTTCTTATTCTCAGTTCTTTAAAAAAAATCAGTTTAAGAAATGTACTTTTTTTTGGGAAAAATCCTCTTATGCTGAAAAACCATTTACCACAATGACGTCTGGGCAAAGGACAGTTTCTGCGTTATTTGTGTTTAATAGTTAGCACTATGTGGTTATGTAAACCAGTTAAATAGCAACAGAGTAACTAGTACTAGGTTTCCTGGATCTGTTTAAAAAAATTGTGACTAATTTTTGAACTGGAATGAACCTTACAATACGTGTTTTATAATTCAGATTGCTCTAAGCCAAGCAAAACTTTGGACTCTCCTCATCCTTTGTCAGGCATTCATATTCTGGCAGTGCAAGGGCCCTTCTGTGCTGAGGGAACAGGAAAAGAAGTGTCTGGAGATTTAGAAACTTGTGGTTGATTTGAGGAAGTTAGAGCCAGCTTGGTAGCACAGTGGGTGGAGCCAAGATTTGGAATCAGGAAGACCCAAGCTCAAATTCTGCCTCAGACACTGAACCTATGCTATTTGTATCCTCTTGGTCAGTAAATGCAGTCGTTGCTGAGTGCTAACTCAGGGTTAGGTGTTGTACCGGGCAGGTTGCTGAGGTTGCCCTGCCCTCTATGAGCTTTTGATCTAAGAAGAATAAATTGGACATGGAGTGAAATATCAAGGACATATGGGCATTAAGTAAGTATCAAAGAGGTAAGAGAATTTAGTGATGATAGTAAAGGAATTTCATTAAAATAGGAAAAACTATTTTTGGATCCTATATTTTCATATCCTATAACCACAGGTGTCTTTCCCTCAAGTAAACAAACTCATGAGATTTTGGGGAGGATTTAATTTAAATATCATACAATCCATTAACATGTGAACTTAACACATATACTTTTCTAGTTGTGTTAATAACATCTTATGTTTTGTACCCTCCATTAAACTGCCGTTCCCATGCCTTTTTTTTTTTTTTTTTTTTGACATAAAGGTACTGTGGGTTCTCCAGGCCAGCACATGACCCCTGTCTGTGCCAGTGGAGTGAAAATTCTGGCAGATCTCACCTGAATGGCTATGGGCTCAGGGATATACTCTTTCTGTCCTAGACCATCCTAGTTAACCTTGAAGAGGCTCATCATCAGATGACTGGCGATTAGGTTATGTCTTGTTGGCCAAAGAAATTAATGAAAGCCATCTCCCTAAGTACAACAATGGGTAGAGTTGAACTCAGGTCTTCTTGATTGAGTCCCATGTTATTCACTGTACCATCCTATTGCCTAAAGCACATATTATCATTGGTTTAACTTTTTTTTTTAAGAAAACTTACAGATGAATATCACATTGCTTACTGTCTTAGGGAGGGAGAGAATTTGGAACTCAAAATTTAAAAAAAAATGAATGTTGTTTTTACATGTAATTGGGAAAAATAAACTATTAAAATAAACTTACAGATGAGGAAATTTAGATTGGGAGAAGTAGTGTCACTCAGGATTAGAATCCAGGTTTTCCCTTCATCCATTGCCCATTGTATGATGTCATGTTAAAGAAAAAATATATAGATCTTCTTGGTTATATGTTGCTGCCCTTTTCTCCTTTCCCTCAACTCTCACCACAGAGGATATGAAGCCATTAATCTATTGCTAGCCACATTCTGAACTCTGCCTCAGCTCTGCTAGAATAACAAAAAACCAGGGGTTTTGCCTCTAGAAAGGAGGGGGCCGGGAGAATTTTGCAATGATCTATTGTACTACACTGTGGCCAGGACTTGTGTATAAATGCTTCACAAGGGAAGGAGCAAGTCCTGGGGAGTAGCTGGGATTTCAAGGGGGAAATCTCTAGGCCATGAAATAGATATGATTAAAGCCACATAGGAATTTTGGATATGGCTTACCCAGTGCCCTTGTTAAGTAGTCAGCTAGAGCAGAAAGGTTTTTTTGTTTCATGCATATTGGAAGGTTTTTGCATTATTGATGTGGCCCCTATGGAGAGCATCCATTGAGGCAACTTCCTGACTTCTCAGACCTGGCTGATTCTCCCTCTATGCTGGACACCTATGTCTCCATGGAGAAAAAGAGAGACAAGGGAAGTCCTTGGCACTCACCTGAATCAGAACTATTAAAACATATCCTAAGCTCTGTTTGACAACTGTATTCTTAAAAGCTAAGTAAACCTTCTTTTGTACTCCTTGCCTGTGTTGTCAGTAATTCACGTTGCCCTAGATACTTGAAGTTAGAACTGCTATTAACAGCCCTTCACCACACATGCAAAGAGTTTGTGATATTTCTTCTCTCTGCTGCGGCCAGGTGATTGTTATCTGTCCTCAGAGGGAATGCTGGTCTCCCTCCTGAAAGACAAGTTGGAGAGATGTGATGAATGCTTTTCCATTCCCCAGATATCAGGGAGAATGAAATGTTCCTTTTTTTTTTTTAAAGTGGAAAAAGGGCATTATTGTGAAAACTAAGGAAAAAAAGGATTGGAAGAGGCAGAGGGGGGAATCCTAATCTCTGTCAGGAGGTTGGAAGGTGGAAGAATGTGACACAGAGTTTGAGAAAGGGAAGAAATAAAGATGACAACATTTGGAATGAGGAAGTTCTTTGCCTAGAGAAGGGAGGAGCTGCTTGTCCTTCTGAGAGTGATGAGGCAGATTCACAGGTTAGCTCAGGTAAGAGTTCCTCTCAAAAGAGTCAGAGGAAGGAAAGACAAGTGATGATGGTTGGTGACTTCCTGCTGGAGATGTGGTATAGAGACAGCTAGACATAAGCCTAATAATAACAGAGGGATCTGCTTCTTTTCTGGGTTATGTCTCTTGATGTGACATGTCAAACCTCATGTCTGCCACCTCCTTGTGGCTGTTCATGGGTGCACAGACAATACTGTGGAAAGGAGCCTAAACACTGCTAAGGATAATAAAGTCTTGGCTAAGAGATGAAGGAAAATCTTAGGACAGATGAGTGTTTTCATTCTTGCCACTGACTGAAAGCAAGGGCTTCAGAAAAGAAAAACGGATTTGGGGTTAATAAGATGCTGTCTGAAAATATGGATACCTGGATGATCTGGAGCAAAGCTTAAAGTAGAAGAATGCTGGGCTCTTGGCCAGTTATGGAGTGCACCTAATAAGAGTTGGACAGATTATATTTACCTAGAGGTTTATAAATCTAATCAAAATGGCTTTAAAAAAAAAGGAAGGAGGAGGGAAAAAAACTGCCTCTAAATTGCTTCCAATTAGATACCATAGTGCTGGGGTGGGGAACCTGTGGCCCCCCCTCCATAGTGATAACTTAGACAAGCAGCTACAGCCACGCAGAAATACATTAGAAACAAAATCCAAGAAAGTAGTCACCGATAAAACCCATGGACCACACAAAAAGGCTACACGCAGTATGAGTAACATGCAGGGTGAGCTTATAGCTCATAACCCAAGGAAACAAATTGGATATTCCTGAGACTTGGTGGGAGAGAATTCCTGACAGAAATATGAATCTGGAAGAATGTACCTTATTCAAAAGAAACAAGTAAAAGCATTGCATTACAACATCATATACTTCTTTGAGGAAATTTAGGAACCAGAGGGGTAAGTTTTGCAGGTCTTATTAAGCTAAAGAGTGATGGAAGTAGGAACAGAAGTTGTCATCATCCTAAGTTTATCTCTCTATCTCTCTATCTATATTCCATAGAGCTCTTAGGCAAAGAGAAAAAATAGATGAGTTGAGAAAATGGATTACAAGCCTGGCTTGGAGGCATGATTCAATAGTAATGGGAGAACTTCGCATTATTTTGAAATCTGGAGCTTTCTGCTGAAAGCAAAGTGGCTAATAATTCTTTGGCTTACTTTTAGTGATGATTTCATCTGTCAAATGTGGAGAAACCAATGATCTATTTATTACCAAGAAAGAGAAACTAGTTGCTGGGGTGGAAATGATGGGAACCAAGGGGGTGATAAAGGAGAGGAAAGCTGGGTATAGTCTGATATCCGTTTTAGGCTTTGGGAGAGCAGATTTCAAAAGGATAAGTAGGATCCTGTGGCCTAAAATTCTCCAGGGAAAGATGGCCAGGAAGAATGGGAATCCCTCAGGAAGACAATTCTGAAAACAAATAAACAATTCCTGTGAATAGAAAATAGGAAGAATCTTCTAAAGGGACCAAGAAGAAAATAAAGGGAATTCATACTACTGTTTAGGTGTTAAGACATGTACAGAAAATGGAAGAAAGAGCAGAGAATGGATGTTGAATATAAGAGTTTGGCATAGCCCTAGAGTGGTAGGAGTTCTAAATCTTATAAGTAGCCAAGGGTGATGAGGGAAGCTAAGGATAGCAAAATGAAGATTTTTTTTTTTTGCTGTAACAAAAGAGGCCTGTGACTGGTGGTTATCGTGGACAGGTCAGTGCATTGAATGGTAGAATGAAAGTGGCACTGCTCAAATCCCTTCCAGCTCTAGGTCTTTGGTTCCAGGTTTTAATTCGCTTCTATTTTCTCTGATAGAGAGTACACTCTTTGGATTGTAAAGGACAGGACAAAAATGGCTAATAGGGAGTTCATACTCACAGTAAGGAGGGTAATAAGAGAGCACTTAGTTGACTTTGATGAGCTCATCATCAGGTCCAAATGTACTGCATCTGGGGACACTAAAAGAACTGGTGAATTTCGTTACTGAGCAGCTATTAGTGATCTTTGCAAAGTCATGGAGAGACTAGCAAAAGTGTGCGGCAAGACTAGACTAGGGCACATGTCTCAGCTTCCAAAAAAGGAGAGTGAGCATGGAGTCTCCATATCAGAGGCCAGTGAACTTGATTTCTATTCTTGTCAGAATTCTAGGATGTCATTAAAGGGATGATTAGTGAACATCCGGTAAAGAAAGTCACGATTACAAAGGACTAGCATGATTTTGTCAAGTTAATTTAACTTCATTTCCTTTTTTTTTGAAAAGGTGACTAAGACTGGCAAAATCAGGGGATTGTTGTAAATAAAGTTTGCCTAGATCTTAGCGAAACATCTGATAAACATCTGATAAAATCTCTCGAGCTTTTCTTTTGGAACGCACAGTAGTATGGTTAGGTAGATTCAAAAATTGGTTAAATGGTTGGGCTATGACAGTAGTCATTAATGGGGCTTTAACAGAGCCCCATTTAATAGGATCAAATACAAACTCCTCTATTTGGTGTGACAAGCCTTTTGAACCCTCGTTCCACTCTACTCTTCTAGCCTTCTTATACATTAAATCGTTTCATGTGTTCTATAGTTCAGTCAAACTGGTTTTTGTGCTGTTCCTCACACATGACTTTTCCTGCCTCCATGCCTTTGCATAGTCTATCCCAAGGTTTGGAATTTGCTCCCTTACTCCACTTCTTATAGTCCCAAGCTAATTTTTTAATTAAATTTTATTTCTTTTACCTCTGGAGATGGGTAGGATGCTTTATCATTGACCCTCTGGAGTCATGGTTGATCAGATTAGGGGTTTCAAAGTTATTTATTCTTATAGTGTGTTTACTGTATGTCTTTTTCTGCTCACTTCACTCTGTATCTGTTTGTATAAGTCTCAAATTTCATCAAAATTATCTCCATCTGTCTCCATTTCTTATAACATAGTAGCATTCCATTATGTTCATATACCATCGTTTGTTTAGCCATTCCTTAATTGACGGGCACCTTCTTAGTTTCCCCTTCTTTGCCACCACAGATAATATTTTTATACATATGAGTCCTTTTCTTCTTTCTTTCATCTCTTATAGCCCTAGTAGTATTGTTGAGTCACAGAGTATGACTTTAGGGGCATGATTCCATATTACTTTTTTTTAAAAAAACTGGACCAGTTCATTTTGTATTAACGTGAATCCCATGTTATTTCCAATGTTCAGCTCAGACACCTCCCAAATGAAGCCTTTGTGAAGGAATGAAATGAAATGAAGCCTAATATTCCCTTTATTTTCCCTCAGCAGCTAATTCTACTCCCTGTCACCTTGCATTTTGTATATGTACTTCATTTGTTTACATGTTTTCTTTTCTGGTAGCATATTACTTGCATCAGGGAGAGACTGTTTCATTTCTGCCTCGGTCACCCAGCTGCTCGGCTTTGCCTTCCTCAGTAGTCCATGGGTCGGAGGGCCAAGGCTAGAGCAGAGACTTGAATATTTCGCTCATTTCTCAGGACCAAGTTAAGAGTCTAGAAGCAAGAGGAAGAACCAGGATTCTGCTGAATTCATCCCCTGGCTCTTAATAACTACATGTTGATTGTGTTTCACATGTTTCTTCATCCATTCACTGGCTGAGGAGGCTGTAGCCCTGTGATAATCTGCTCTAGTCAGATCACATGTGGGGGATTGTGTTCAATTCTGGTTTCCACATTTTAGGAAGGAAATAGCTAGAGAATGTCCACAGAATGCTGGTCTGCATGGTTACAAGTTGAAGTAACTTTGGTCTTGTTTATCCTGAAGAAGATGGATATTGCAGTGAACTCCACTCTGAATTAGTGTGACCATTTCTAAATAGATGTTTTCAGTCAGTCATCAAGATCACAGTGATTCTGTCACAGAAACAGCAATGGAGCTATAGTGGGAAGAGTACTAGAGTTGAAAGTCAGAAGACTCAGGTCATGACTCTGCCTCTTATTGGCTCTGAGTGAACTTGGGTAAATCTTTGAACCTCAGTTTCCTCATCTCTCAAGTGACTGATTCAGGATTGTTATAATAAAATGCTTTTGTCAACCAATAAAGCCCTAACTTCTTTAGAACTCCCATAAAATCTAGGAGAATGATTGATGACCTTTAGCAACACCTTAAATCCTTAGTGTAGGAATGTTAGGAAAACCTTCAGAACCCACTCTAATAATGTCTGTAATGATGACATTTCAGGCACCATTGTATGAGATTGGAGAGGTGTTCCTTATTTATTTATAGCTAATTAATTAATTTTTAGTTTTCAACATTCATTTACACAAGATTTTGAGTTCCAAATTTTCTCCCCATCTCTCCCCTCCCCCACCCCAAGATGGCTTGCATTCTGATTACCTGTTCCCTCAGTCTGCTCTCCCTTCTCTCACCCCCTCCCCCATTCTCTTTCCCCCTACTCTTGTAGGGCTGGATAGATTTCTATACCTCATTGCCTGTGTATCTTATTTCCCAGTTGCATGTAAAAACAATTTTTAACATTTGTTTTTAAAATTTTGAGTTCTAAATTCTTTGGAAAGATGTTTTTGAGCAGGCAGTTCTGCTTGATGTCTCTTAAATTGCAACACATTAATTACTTATGTACATATTGGTGAGGGAAAGGGGATGAATGAACCAGCAATTCTCTCTGAGTAATGAGAATTAGTTATAGGATAAAAAACATAAATATGTTAGAAGGAATAGTATCAGACAAAATTGAGGCTTAAATTTATAAGGGCTTTTCTGTGTGTATTTGCCCCTTATGGCTGTATTTCACCTTGCTTAGCCTCAAGAGATCCATCTTGGAGAGTTGGGAGTGGATCATTGCATGTGTGCGGGGTCGTAGGGAAGAGAAATTATCTTCCTCCAGGCAGAAGGAATATGTTCGATATTCTAGTCTGGTAGTTTAGCTCTGTAAGCCCTGCAAGGTGTGATAAGATCCATTTCAGGTGTTTTTTGGAATCTAGGAACAATAGAAGAGGCTTAAAGACTTCTCTGTTCTCTTGCGAGATGTCTTGTGTTTTGAGGTTTGGATTTAGTTAGAAACATTTTAAAAACAGTGAAACTTTACTTTTTATAGAAAACCATTTTGTGGCTTAATAGGTCACAGTGGCCAGAAACATGATCCATTTATTCTACCTGACCTTTTCTTTCATTTTCTTCTACTTTTTCTCCTTTCCTAGAAATTTCTCTTCCCTTCTTAATCTATAAGTTTTTTGTTCTTATGTCTCCTCTCACTTCCAGATAACAAATCTTTGATTTTTTTTTTTAAAGTTAAGCACAATTCCATTGCATGGTTCCTTAATTACCTGTTAATTCTTTCCTGTTTATGCCCTAAAGCAAATTCCTGGTTATTGTCTGCCTGGAATGGAACTCTTGGGATGAAATAGTTGTCGTTTTAATCCTGCTTCCCTCAGCACTTCATAGGAAGGGCAATTGCTCTCCCTGGAGGATGAATGGTTCGCTTTTTTTCTGGGTAGCTGAAAATGGAAACTTCTTTTTAATTACCAATGTCTCTCTTTCTAAATGTCTTTCTATCTTGCTCTGTCCTTTTGCTCCAGGCTTTTTTATTACCTAATTCTCCTCAAATGTACCTGGGCCATTCCCCCCACCTCAATCTCTGCCACCCTAGGTATGTTAAATTGTATTTTTTAAAAACCATTTTAACTTTTCTATGCCTTACCTTCACAATGTTAAATTCTTTTCAGATTTCACTAATAGGTTCAAGTTAGTAGTCAAGAGTACTTTGTTTCATTTTTTTTAAGACTTTTGTTGGGATTGTTGTCACATTGGTTATCTCCTGTTTTACTTTTAGCCTTAACTATCCTAGTAAATATTATAATTTATTACCCTTGTGAATTTTTGTCATTTCATGGCCTAACTGGTAATTGACAATTACTGTAGGATTCTTTTTAGAAAAGTTTAGTAAATCTGTTTGATGGATGGAATGAAGAGTCCCATTCACCTTCTTTGCCCCCTTCATTTGGTCCCTTCCAGTGCCCCTCATGCTGCATTCCTGACTGCCCACAACAAGGAGAAGCAGGACTATGGCAGGCATCTGCTTTGTTTCATTCACCTTGATGGTAAAACAAGGCCATTCTGGTCTTAAAAGCAGCAGAGAATCCCACTTCTCTGGGTTGCCATCGGAGAAAACAAAGCTAATGATAACAAGTAGCCTTTATGCAGTGCCTTCTGCGTGTCAGGCGCCATGCTAAGCACTTTACAAGTATCACCTCCTTGATCTTCACAGTAATCCTGCATGGTGAATGCTGTTGTTATCTCCATTTTACAGTTGAGGAAACCAAGGCAAACAGAGGTTAGGTGACTTGGTCAAGGTCACACAGCTGTTAAATATCTAAGGCTGGATTTGAACTCCGGTCTTCCTGACCGCAGGCCCAGCATTTTATCTGTTGTGCCACTTAACTGTCTCAGATTCTGACATAATTCCCAATGTACTCATAAATGGCTTCGCTTTTTTTGCTGTTTGTTTGATGATGCCTTTTTTTTTTTTTGAGCAGCCATTTAAAAAATGCTATCCCCCTTACCACAGAACCCCACCTTAAAACTAAGAAAAATTCAACCAGAACTGAATGATTTTGGGACTTTGGAGACATCATATTCAGTGTTCTGAACCCTAGCACTTAGCCCAGAGCCTGGCACACATAGTAAGCACTTAATGTTTGTTAAGTGACTGTCATCATTTACCAAGAGAATGGAGTGGTGTTTCAGCCTTTCAGGATCAGGATTGGTTGTTGGATTTCATCTGAGTTAGTACTTTACAATTAGTACTTTAATTTACTTTGTTGTAGACGTTGTTCTCCAGGTTTCACTTTCTTTACTCTGCTTTAGTTTACATGGGTCTTGTGTTTGTGTTTCTCATTTCTTAGAGTAATATTCCATTATATTCACATACCATAATTTGTTTAGCCATTCCCTAATGGGCACTCATTTTGTTTCTAGTTTTTTGATACCACAAAAATGCTTATTTTAATATTTTATTTGTGCTTTTCCCTCTAAGCAGCTATGTAACATTCTTTTTCCCTTTTTCTTCTTTTTTCCAAAAGATTATCTTTTTGGGTAAACATGAAAAGCCTTACTACTTTTGCCACATGGAGGGTTCTTTCAAGTGTGTCTTCCTGATAGTCACAGATGCAATGCAGCCATTGCTGGGAGGTGAAGTACCCAGCTAAGTGAGAGTTAACAGTGAAGTTTTGCCCTTCTAGGAAAGAAACAAGTGAGTCCTAGGTGTTTCTACTTTAGGCAAAACAGAATGAATGACTTAGTTTGATACTTGGCTGCAGCAGAAAGGCAATGACACCATGAAATTATTCACTCAACTGAAGGATTTGGCCAGGAGGGTGAAGGTTTGGGAGAACAAGGGAAGAACCATATCTTAGGTTATTCATTTTAATTTATTTGGATTCACTTCTGCTGTTAGAAAAGATTTTGCTTGTAATGGCTTAGGTTAGCCACATGAGGGTACTCTTGAGTTTTCAAGGGGATCAGAGAGGGTGATTAATACCTGAAAAAATTTTTCCCCTCCAAATAAATACTGAACTATTAAAATGATCATTTTGATTTTAATAAGCCATTAGTAAAAGGTTTAGACTATTTAACAAAGCAGAATAGCAAAATGCCTGTAGTTTGACTAAGCATAGCTCTGTGATGAGTAGATCGCTGCTGTGCCTTTTTTTGGTAGTGAAAAGTACTGAAAGAGCCTAGTTATCTTTTTGGATATTCTTTCTTCTCACACTAAGGATCATAGACTTAGAGATGGAAACGGGCCTTGGTGTTAGAGTAGATAGAACTCTGGGCCTGGAGGCAGGAAAACCTGAATTCAGATCTGTCCTCAGATATTTAATAGGTATGTGATCCATGGTAAGTCACTTGACCTTTGTCTCTTGCAGTTTCCTTGAATGTAAAATGGAGACCATAGTAGCATTTGCCTCTTTGGCAGTTGTGAGTATTAAGTGAGATACTATTTGTAAAAATGCCTTGCACATAGCAGTTATGTAATAAATGCTAGTTTCCTTCCCTTTGAACTCATAGCATCATAGATTTAGAACTGAAAGGGACCTCAGAAGTAATTTGAGTCCAACCTTCTCACATTCCAGATGAGGAAGCTGAGGCCTAGAAAAGTTAAGCGACTTGCCCAAAGTCGCCTAGCTAGTTTCTGAAGTGGGATTTGAGCTCAGATCTTCCTGATTCCAAGTTCAGTGCTCTTTCAACTATACCAGACTGTCTCAACTCATCTCTTTTAACCTTGTTGTTTTACCAAGTGAAAATTGAAGTAGAGAAAACAAGTGCCTTGGTCAAGGTCTTACTGCTAGTTAGGGAAGGGGCCAGATTCAAACCCAGGTCCTTTGACTATGAATTCAGGGTTCCTTTTCTATCACACCATACTTTTTCTTAGCCCTGACTCTTGTTATCCTCCCCTTCTTGTTGGAGACAAAATAGGCAAGGAGAGAACAGAGAGAGAGATGTTAAATTGATAGTTTACAAATATTTCAAGTATTAGAATCCCTTTTGAAATGGCAATTGTGTGGACTCTCATGTGATAGATGTACTATTTAGTATCATTGATTTGGGATGAATATCCTTTTATAAATTCAGCAATGCATTTACATTTGTCAATCAAAACAGCTTCTGCATTTGAGATGTAAGTAATGCAGATATATGCATGACATTATTCAGTATGGAAGGCTTGTTTGCTTATTTATTTTACTGAGTCATCGCATATTTTGTTGGAGCTAAATAAAGAATGTAATGATAAATCTTAATGTGAATATGGATTCAGAGATACCTTACAATAATTTAACTTTACTGCCCACAGTATGAGAAATGCTGTTAGAATGTATTGTTCTGCCACTCTTTGGTTTTAGCAAATATACTAAAATTGGAAAGATAAGAGGGAAGAATAGCATTTTCCTCCTGGTGCAAGCGTGGCAGGAAATTTGAAATGTTCTAGTCTCTCCCTCTTCACAAACCAAATGTAATTTTTTTCTATTGAACTCTCTTTGTAATTATACACATTTGTGATACTAATTTTGTGTTTAAGAAGATGGAGTGGTCACACAAATAAGGGAATGGGGGTAGAGGGGTGGGGCATAACAACTGATAGACAGCCCTCATGTTTCCCTGCTTTCCTTAATAGTGGCAAGAGAAAGGAAGGAAGGTACCCAGCAACATTGAGTAGATCCTCCATGGCAAACTTTTGGAATGAACGACATGGATAAGAGTTATCCAGGATAGGCCTGGACATGGTTGGGGTTCTTGGAGAGAATAGTTGGACCAGGTGGCTTCTGAAGTTCCTTCTAACTCTAGGTATGTGGCCCTGCAATCCACATATTGTTAATGAGATCACAGATTTATTTGTATATTTGTGTGCATGTCTTATCCCTTCTACTAGGTCTGCAAAGTCTTTGGGGTTATAGAACAGTGTTTTACATATCTTTGTATTTCCCCTTAGTGTGTAGCACAGTGCCTTGGACTCAGTGAGTATGGGATAAATGTGTGCTTGTTTTAAAATTATTTCTTGACTTTCTAAGAGACAGTAAGGATGGCTTTGAAATTCTGAAAGAGATAAATCCAGGGTAATCTAACAGGGGTGGGGAACTTGCTGCCTGGAGGCCACAAGCGGCCGTCTGAATTTGACTGAATCCAAACTTCACAGAACAAATCCCCAAAAGGATTTGTTCTGTAAAACTTGGACTCAGTCAAAAGGCTGCACACAAGGACCTAGAAGGCTACAGGTTTCCCACCCCTGACTAGCATCTTTTGTTGACACTTCATTGTAACGCAAAACAAGAAACAGTTATTGTTTTGTGGGCAATAAAGAGAGAAAGAATCCTGAGTTAAATGGGATCGGGAAGTATAGGAGCTCATGGTATAAAGGGAAAGCTACTTTTTAAGTCTGATCAGTTACCAAATAATAGCTTTAGTTAGCTTTTATCTTAGTGTAGTCCAGTGTCATTGTGATAATACTTGTGAACAACTGAGACTGAAAGAGACCTGCTCAACTCTGTTTTGTGGTTGATTTGTTAGAAAACTAGACTACATAATATCACAAAACTGCGTGTGTGTGTGTGTGTGTGTGTGTGTGTGTGTGTGTGTGTGTGTGTGTAAGTAATGTACAGGAAGAATGCACCAAAAAAGAGGCTAGGATGTCTTGTTGCTTTGTAGCTGTTGATGCTCTTTGGGAAATGTTCTCTGCTGTTTAAAAAAATTCTCTACTAAGCAACCATTTTGGGGAAGAGTGCTGGGGACATAGAGTTTAACTTTTCCTATGAAGTTAATTAAGCATGGCATTTGAGAAGATAGTCTAAATTTTTGGGTGCCATACCACTTAAAACTTTTAAAAATACATCCTGCTGTTTGTATGTAATCGAAATAGGGCTGACCCTAAGTAAAATTATGAAATCAGTGAAACATTTCTGAGTCTTTTTCTTTCTCTGGTCCTTCAGCTCTCTTAAGGAGATTTGTGCCTACCTAGCCTTCCTCTTCTGATCACCCTTCTTCTGACCCTCTTTAGTTAAATTCCATATATTTGTGAATTGTGTATATGTAGCAACAACAATGAAAAAACCCCTCAGCCTTTTATAAAGATTTTGATGACTTTTGTCAGTGTTCTGGCTCTTCCTTGGTGCCATTCAGGGTGACCTTCCTTGCCTTTGTCCCTAGAGTTTTAACCTTTAAAAGCTTTTTAACCCTTGTCTGCTGATTATGCCAGAACGGTAGCCACCACCCTCCCGACCTCCTTCGGTCTCTTACTCCGTTTAGCTCGCTGGTCACAGAGGTCGGCTGTGTTGGATCTCATTACTATTTCTCACTTCTGCTGTCACCACTGCAATTGCACGCTCTGGTCTGGCATCCCTTATTATCTCTGTTTTTCTTCATTATTGCCCCATCTGCCACACATTACAGATCACAAGAAGAGATTTTCTAGGGTTTATTTGTAAACCGTTTCCTTTACAAGTGTATACATTCATTAATAATATATCTGGGTAAAGGAATTAGAAGAGCATATATAGGAAAACTATTCACTCCCAGAGCGGAACTAGCCAGTCCTAGAACTTGGGCTTTCTAATCTGATTGTTTAAATTTTCTCAGCCCCATCTCAAGATTCATGATCTTCTTTAGACTGGGAAGGAGCCACTGCATGGGGATGCTCTAAGAGAATAATTCCCTTCCATCTCTGAACACCTCCCTTCCCCCCCCCCCCCCCCCCCACTATGGGATGCCTTTGCCTACATTTGATAGATTGAGTTCACCTCATCACTCAGTAATTCCAAACTCACACTAAAACCTTCTTCAGGAAGACTTTTCATTGTTAGCAGATTTTTGTGTTATCTACCCACATTTCTAAATGATCATCTGTTACTTAATTTTCCAAACCAATGACAAGACAAGGAAATACAAACAGGTAATATTCCCATCATTTTTTGATCCTACCACTATAAGTGTATATTGCAAAGAATACAAGCACTGAAAAATATGCAGAGATAAGTTCATTTGTGAGCTATTTGTACCTGCTCATTTACCATTTTGTTACTTTTTCCAAAGCTGTTTATGTCTTGAGGATCTCCTTAGCCCTCATGTGTGTGTAAATATATGTATATGATATAAATATACAGTACATAATATAAATATATATGTATGTAATTGAAATATATAGTGTTTTGCAGACCTTAAAGTTCTGTATATCAGCCGAAGCAATGAGGCACTCTGAAGGAGATAGAGGAAGCATCTTGTGCCAAGCAAGGCAAACCCACCCCTAACCTCCCTTTATACACTAACGGAGATAGCCCACGACCCTGAACCTAAGATCCTTGGGAATAGCAGGAAGCCTCTACAGTTTCCCCCAGTTGTGAGTACTTTCTTTTCTGAGATTACCTTCCATCTACTCAAATGAGATAGAGATAAATGAGGTAATATATGTAAAATGTTTTGCAAACCTTAAAGTACTATGTCAGTGGTGGTTATCATCATTGTCATCACCACCATCATCACTGTATTTATCTTGTATGTATCTAGTTGTTTACGTGTTGTCTGCTCTGTTAGGATGTGAGCTTCTCAAGGGCAGGGACTTTGCGTCTTTCTTTGTATCCTTTATGTCTGGCATAGTGCCTGGCACTTAGTAGGTGCTTAATGAAAGCCTATTTGATTTGTCTGTTTTTTTTTCCTTCTGACATCTCCTTTAGAGTAAACATGACTAATAAGGCTAAATTTTTAAATCCACTTGATGTTTTCTGAAACAGAATTTCATTTTTAATGAACTTCTTTCTGATACAACTTTGTCAGAATTCTACATCTTGCCCCAGAAATTGTCAGAGTTGTTTTTAAATAAAAGCACATATATCAGTTGTGCATATTTTAACTGTGTTAGTCATAGTGATCAGTTATTCTCTAAAGCACTCCCAGAGCTTGTAATTCAAATTTATTCTGTTTGTCTTTGCAAAGAGCATATGAAGCCCTTGGGTTCTAACAAGAAAACATTACTTAAATTAAGTGTTTTCACTGAAATCCAGACTTTTCAGAATTTGTTGTCTTTAATTAGTTTACCAAATCTTAAGAGAATTTTTCAATTTTTCCTTTTTTTTTTAAAAAAAAATTTATCCAGTGTTTTACTCTACTGTAGAACTAACCTACTAATCTGAATAACTCTTATTTTACTCTTTCTCTTCTTTATCTCCCCCCCAACCCTTTGTTCCTTTTATCATTTCAATACTTTTTTTAAAGGTTAGTCTTTTCCTTTTAAACTCCTGGGGAAACTTAGTTCATTTTTGGACTACTCTCATTATTATTAGGAAATTTTCCCTTATGTCAAACTGACATCTGCTTCCCTGAAACTTCAACACATTTGTTTTTTTAGTTCTGCCCTCTGTGGTAAAGCAGAATAAATCTAATTCAATCCTTCAGACATTTGAAAACTACAGTCATATTCTCTAAGTTTTCTCTAGGTTAAACATTCCCAGTTTCTTGAATGGATTCCTTTCAATCAATGTATTAAGTCTATTGGGCAACAGTAAAGAGAGAATATTATTTTTTGAAGGAAGGAATTACTCTACCTTTAAGATTGACCCTAACATATAAGCCAAGAGCTTGGGGAGCCTTTTTTGCAGTGGCTTAAGTTTAAATTATTTGTTCCTACGTTATCAGTCAGCTAGTAAACCCTTTTCCTACATAATATTTAAACTATAACTATAGGCTTGCTCTTTCATAGTTCTCTTATTTCCTCACAATTCTTATCTTTAAATTACCTTATTCTCCCCAGTTTTCGTCTTTAAAAAATCAGCCACATCTGAGCACTTAGTTTCCCATATTTCCTAGGCTTCCATCCAATCCTTTTATCCTTTTATTAATGGCTGAATAAATTGGTAAGAAGAAATTGACCCTCTTCTTGACTAAGCAACTGGAGCTGCTTAGGTTGTGTCTCCGTCTGTTCATGTGTCATTCTGCCTTTATAAACTAGAGTGGGAAGTAGAGAAAATCTAAAGTCCTAGTAGTCCCTGACTTACTCAATTTATGAATGACAAGCATATGAATTTATGAATGAGTGATATACCTCTATGCCCGCACTTTCTTCTTCTGAGTCTGCATAACAACTCTACTGCTTCTGTTGAGTCTTTCGCCAAAAAGAGACATTATTTTTAGACACTCATCTACCTCCTTTATTCACTTGAGCCCTGCTGAAAATTCAGCTGGAGAAATTTTTAGAGGATCTGCCTTTTGTCTACCATTTCTGATGCCTACTTTCACCCAATAAACCCTGCAGGGAATTCAGGAAAATTAGCATATAGATCGTGCTGAGACTATATACTTCCCAACCATTGTATTCTCAGTCATGGATATGGTTTTTGTTCTGTGCTAGAGGCAGTAGGGAGGGAAAACTGCTGACTGGCCAGCAAATGGTTGTTATCATTGTTAAGTCATTTCTAAGTGACACAGATGGCCAGCTTCTGCTTTTCTTTAAAGTACACTGGTATATTTGTCTTATTGAATAGGTGAAATCCCTCTTGCTTTAACTTTGCTTGAAGAGTTTATTCACTGGATACTGTTTGGCTACAAAGTTGGCCTTGGGCCCTTTACTGCCCTTTAGAATTTGTTCTTGAGATGTAGTAATTGATCTGTTAGTGTGAGTATTGATTTGACTTCTGAGTTACTATTTTAGGTAGCAGATGAGAAGCTATGAGTAGCTGATGGGTAATAGGAGTCATTGGTTTTTTAACTCTCAGTCAGATCCCCCGATCTGTTTACTTAATGCTTTATTTGCTTTTCCTCTTGTTCATCTTTTATTCTAACCAGGAAAAAAAATTAAGTAACTTGGAGTAATTAGGAAAAAAGTTCATCAGAGTAGATTCCCCCCGCCCCTCTTATTGTAACTTATTTGAGTATATTATACTCTTTATAAAGACACCTCAAGGGAAAACAATCCTTGATGGGAATCAGTTAAAGTGTCAAATTATAGTGTATGGGCTGTAAGCAGTGGCTGGTGAATTAATAAGTTCTCACAAACCTGCCTTTCTGTTGTTGGGATAAATAGGTCAGGTACAAGTTTCAATCTGAGATTTTCCACATTTTTTAAACAATCCAGAATAAAATGGGGCCATAAATAAGAGGCTTTAGATGAGGAATCAACTTTTTAAACTGAAAGTGTTTAAATTGTTCCTTTCAGTCCCCTCCTTTGCTAATCTTTTTTGTCATTAAAATTTTCTTTCTCTGCTGCTCCCCCTCTTCTTGAAAAACCCCAATCAATATACATGATTACAGACACATGGTATCTGTAAGGACTAACTTTGATAGACTTAACTCCTCTCATCAATGCAAGGTTCAAAGACAGCTCCAAAAGACTCATGATGGAAAAACCTGTGCACATCCAGAGAAAGAATTATGGAGTCTAAATGCAGATGGAGGCAAACTATTTGCTCTTTTTTTTCCTTCTTTGGTTTTGTTTCTCCATTCTCATGATTCATTCTATTGGTTATAATTCTTGTTTACAACTGGACTATTATATAAATAAGTTCAATGTGAAGGGAAATCTAGAACCTACATTAGATTATGTGCCATCTTGTGGGGGAGTGGGGAGGAGAGGGAGGGAGGGAAATTTTGGAACCCAAAAACCTGTGGAACTGAATGTTGTAAGCTAAAAATAAAAATATATTTAAAAAAAAGAAAGAAAAAAGACTCCAAACCTTTAAGTTACAATTTCCTTTCAATAATTAGTCTCATTAAAATTTGTTTTTATCAATTTAATTCTTGATTCTTTTGGGAGTACCACGTAACAGTCACGAAATCCTCCTTTTTCATTTTGAATTATAAATTTTATTTTTCAATTAACAAGCATTTGTTTTCTCTTCCTCTCACCTCCATTGAAAGGAAGAATAATCAGTGAACATTTAACATTCTGCTAAATACTGGGGATACAAAGAAAGGCAAAAGTTAATTCCTGCTCTCAAAGAGGTGACAGTCTAATGGGGAAGATAGTGTGTAAGCTATGTGCCAACAAGATAGCATACAGGATAAATTGGAGATAATCATCTAAAGGAAAGCATTAGAATTAAGGGGGATTGGGAAAAGGCTTCCTGTAGAAGGTAGGGTTCTCCTTGGGACTTGAAAGAAGCTAGGGAAGCCATGGAGAAGAGATGAAGAGAAAGTCCCAAATGTGGGAGACAGCCAGTGAAAATGCCCAGGGTTGGGAGAGGGAGTGTATTGTGTAGGGATCAAGGAGATCGGTGCCACTGGAACGAAGGATACGTTGGATGGGGAGTGAGTAAAGATGTTAGAAAGACAAAAAAAAAAAAAACAAAACCACAAAATCTGGAAAGGTAGGAAGGAAACTGATTATGAAGGACTTTGGACATCAAATAGAGGATTTTATATTTGATCCTGGAGGGTGATAGTAACCCACTGGAGTTTTTTGAGTAAGGGTGTGTCTGTAACTTGGTCAGATCTGTGCTTTACAAAGATCACTTTTACAACTGAATAGGGGATAGAAGTAATGGGGAGAGTCTTGTCGCCAGGAGATCAGCTTGCTGGCTATTGCAATAGTCCAGGCGTGGGGTAATGACAAAACCTTCATCCTCTTCTTTGCATGGCAGTCTCTGTAGCAGTATGTGTGGGCTGTACCATAGGGTTTAGGTTACTGAGATGATTTGGTGGGGTCAGTAAAATGAGTCATGTAAAGTGTATTGCTTAGAGGGACTAAGTATGGGTCTGACATCTAGTAGGTTGGGCAACTTTTCATTATTCACATTATTTTTATATGGTACTTTCAGGTTTCCAAAGTGCTTTTCTCAGACCAGCCCTGGGAGGCAAGTTCCAAAGCTGAAAGCTTCTTGTTGGGTTAATCCCCCTTTGCCCCTCATTAATGGATGGGCAAACTGAGGCCCAAGGCTATACAACAAATTTCAGAACCAGTGCTAGAATACAGCTGTTTGGTCTGTATTCAGAGCTCTTTCCATGATGCCCTGTTTCTGGACTTGCTCCAATAGAATATAAGTCACTGTCTTTTTTTTTTTTTTCAGTCAAAGTGACATAAATTATTCCTCAGTTGAGGTGAATGGACAAGAGGCTTTTTGCTAGATGATATCACTCCTAAATGTGGGGATTTGAGAATTACAGATGCCTCCTTTTCAGTATCAGCGCTTTAAAAGCAGTGCTATTTACAGCTCACCATAGCTTCCTTGACTCCCCCCTAAGGCAAAGGGGAATTGACAGTAACTTGCTTGACAAGCCTGCAGAGAGCTAAATACTTCTCATTAGCCAGGTGCTAGTGCTGCCTTGTTACAGGAATGTCACTGCTGGGCCTGTGACTTTGTGCAGCTAGGCTCTGCTTAGGGTGCCTTCACTGTGATTCTCTGATGGCCTTTTAAGGAGAATTTGTCCAAAGCAGGTAGGAGAGTAGAAAGAAATAGACTATTGAGTATTCTTTTAACTCCAAACTAGAGAGTATATTGAAGGGCCTACAGGATAAATGAGATTGTACCAAGTGCTCTGATGGCTAGATGTACAGGTTGTTTGCTTTGGTTGAACAAGGTGACTTCTGACCTCCTTTCCAACTCTATAATTTTGGGATTGTAGAGAAGGCACTGTTTCAAGTGATAATCATTTGTCAGATATATTGTAAGGGGTACTCTAATTCAAGTAAAAATTGAACTAGAAGACCTCTGCAGTGTCAGCTGGGCCTCACTTGTTGCGGTTGCCACTTGTGCGGGTGAAGGCGCTGGTGAAGGCGGACCCAGAGGTGACACTCATGGCCAGGAAGCCATTTTCATCCTGGCTTAAGCTGCAGAACTGTTTGTGGAGACAATTGCAAGAGATGCCTAATTCTGTGCCCAACAAGGGAAAAGGAAAACTTTCCAGAGGAAGGACCTGGATAATGCAATAGAAGCTGTGGATGAACTTTTTTTTTTTTAGAAGGCACTTTGGACTGAGCTGCATGCACTCTGCAGATCCTGGAGTTTCTTCTTGAATTCCTTCATTCTTCCACCTGCATTTTAGAAGGCTTCAACTGTGTCTGAACACTGTCCTAAAAAGACTGTTTTCTAGGGGAACACTGTCTGTTATTCCAGCCTGTTCCTCTATTTCCTATTGTCCTAGTGATCTCTGAAAGGATATTAGCCCAAGAATAGGCCGGTCTATAATCTCAACTCCTGGCTTTTTTGGGCAAGTTTCACTGCTGCCTGTGTCTGCCTGTGATGGGGTTGGTTCCACACCCGTTCCCTGCAGAGAGCGAGATGAAGGAATTTTTCTTGGTAAAGATGCCTTTTGAAAAATGAAGCACAAAATAAAGATGTCTAGACCGAAAAAAAAATTCTATTCTGGGATTCTATGTTCTTGTTAATTAGATGAGGGGAAAATGGCCAAAATGTCACCAAAATATATACAGACAGTAAATGTTAATCACCTGCTTTGTGCCAGGAACATGATAAACATGATCTCTCTCTCTCTCTCTCTCTCTCTCTCTCTCTCTCTCTCTCTGTCTCTCTCTTTCCCTCTTTCCTCCCCCTCCCTCCCCCCTTCCCCTCCCCCTCTTTCCCTCTCTGACACTCCCTCTCTCCCCTGTCCCCCTCCTCTCCTCCCTTTCCCTGTCCCCCCTTCTCTCTCTCTGTCTCACCTGTATTCTCTTTTTTCTCAGACATGTGCTTTATTCATTCATGTTTTTCATTTTTTTCTTTAAATAATGTTTATTAAACAAGGATTTGTTTTCTCTTTCCTACCTCACTCCCAATTTAAAAGAAAAAAGAATAACAAAAGCCCTGCAGGAAATATGCATAGTCAAACAAAACAAATTCATACATTGTCCGTGGCCAAAATGTATTTCTCAGTCTGCATCCTTCCTGAATCCATCACCTCTCTGTTAGGAGGTGGACACTATAGATCAGCAGTCCTCTGGAATCATGGTTGCTCATTTCATCCATTAAAGATTAAGTCCTTCATAGTACAATAGCTATTTATTATAACCTATTATATGTAAAGCCTCCCTTGCCATATCTAGATATGTTGGTTACCCTGCATTTTCAGGGGTTACAGAGGCTTCTAGTGGAGCCTACAAAATTTGAAAGTTTTAAGGTATAGTCTGTCCAGCTTTTTGAAGTACAGAGAGGTTGATCAGAGGGTAGTGATTTTTTTTTTTTTGCCTAAGTCAACCCATGAAATAACTCTTAGACTTGTGTTTTCACAGTAATGGTGGCAAAGTGGCAAGAAAAAGGGGCAGAAGATGGAAAAGAAACACTTTTTTAAAAAGTTAGTTTGCAAATAGTTAATTAATGGTTATTTTCAATGAGTAATCTCAATCCAAAAATCTAGTTGCCATACTATTAGAAGATCTGAATCATAGCCATGTTTACATTATTGCTTTAACTGAAACCAGAAAACAAGAAGTCACAGCTAAATGGAAGTCTGACTGGCAGACTCTTCTCAAAGACATGACAAAAGGAATTGGTGACATTGGTTTCATTATATACTCATAAGCAATAAGCAGCATAGTGGAAATGTGAAAAAGATTGGGTCTACTTTGCCAAAGTGTAAAAATAAAGTGGATGAAAACCTTCTATTGCCTAGATTATGATCTATAGTTAGATCTGTAGTCATTCTGTGCGTCTACACTGGGCAAGTACTTTGCCTGGAGGATGAGCTAGGCCTGGGGTTAAATACGTAGGTGATCAAACTTGATTGCACCTGTAAAATTGGACAGTGATTTCAAGGATCACCCATGCCTTGCTTCTGTTGTGGCAAAATCCCATGTCTTTAACTCCAATAATATGGTGAGAATGTGTGGTTGTTAACTATGAACTTTCATTGTCACAGAAGAGTTAAAATGACAACCTAACAGAGGAGGAAAAGATATGTGATGAGTATAGACAGGCTATACCCTGTTCTCAACTTTGATGCCTGTAAGAAGTGGCATAAAAAACAATATCAAGATTATGTATGACTGGAGCAGGAAGGGCCAGTGATAGAGGGTGAAGAAAACTCATTTTTTTCTTTTTTTTTTTAAATATAAGCCATCTTGGAGGGGGGGGGAGGGTAGAAATGGGGAGAAAATTTGTAATTCAAAATGTTGTGAAAATCAATGCTGAAAACCAAATATGTTAATAATTGCATTAAATTATTATATTGGTTTTCAGCATTGATTTTCACAAAAGTTTGAATTACAAATTTTTTCCCCATTTCTACCCTCCCCCCACTCCAAGATGGCGTATATTCTGGTTGCCCTGTTCCCCAGTCAGCCCTCCCATCTGTCACCCCACTCCCCTCCCATCCCCCTTTCCTTTCTTCTCTTGTAGGGCAAGATAAATTTCTATGCCCCATTGCCTGTGTATCTTATTTCCTAGTTGCATGCAAAAACTTTTTTTTGTTGTTGTTGTTTTTGAACATCTGTTTTTAAAACTTTGAGTTCCAAATTCTCTCCCCTCTTCCCTCCCCACCCACCCTCCCTAAGAAGGCAAGAAATTCAACATAGGCCACATGCGT